>NW_023601543.1:29658937-30062590 GCF_014898055.3 Talpa occidentalis
CAGCAGGCCAGGGAGCAAGCCACATGGTGCAGCAGACCTCTCCTGATTCGCCATTGCTCCCTCAGCAGTGTATTTCGGTCAGTCTGCCTGTTCTGTTCCCCGCTCTGTCTCTGGTGGGTCCAATCACCCCCTACATCTCTGGCCTGTACCCCAGCTCTTGTGTGCATAAATAAATACATCTTAAAAAAAAACCTTCTAGCTAGGATCTCAAAGGAAAAACACTAAAAAATAGAATCAGAAACAAAGGAGAAGTTTCAACAGACATCTCAGAAATACCAAGGGTCAGAAGAGACTACAATGAGCATCTGTATAGTTGAATAGCCTGAAAGAAGTGGAAAATAATAACTATAGAAACTTCCTAGACTGAATCCAGAAGAAATGGAAAACCTGAACAGAACAATTACAAGCAAGGAAATTGAAACAGTAATCAAGTCTCCAAAAATAAATAAATAAATAAATAAAAAACCCAAACCCCAGCCCAAGATGATTTTACAAGTCAGTTCTATCAAATCTTTAAAGGTGAGCTAATATATCCTGCTCAAAGTCTTCCCAAAAATTGAGGAAGAGGAAATGCTTCCAAACACAATTTATGAAACTAACATTACTCTGATACCAAAAGCAGACAATGATATCATCAAAATAATTGCAGACCAACAACCCTGATGAGCATAGATGCAAAGATCCTCTAAGTAATGTTGAACTGAGAGTTCTGATGCCCTGCCCTGTACCTACCATCTGCTTCTTCTTACAGAATATTTCATAGAAGGAAGTCAGCAATACATTGTAAAGAGACTATGCATCTCTTTAAAAACATAATTGATAGAATGAACTACTAACTGCATCATCAATATCTACTGGCATCCAAGTTGACATCAAGCAGTCTTTATTAAGAGACTTATGCTTTATGCTACATGTTGGGAAGTTTATTGAGATTTAAATTACTGGTGGGAAAAGATATAAATATTTCTTTAGCGAACTGGTTTTCAAAATGCAGCTCAGCTCTGTCAGTAGTAGGCAAGATGCTGATATATTGGAGCCTGGAAAGATAACATTAGATTTTTCTAAACATTTAAAGTCTAATCCTTTACAACAGAGGTCTACAAAACTAAGGTCTGATGGCTGTATCTGGCCTGCTACCTCTTACTTTTTAAGCCAATTTTACTGGAATATAGCTGCCCTCATTTTTTTTATCTTGATGTCTATGGCTGTTTTCTTGTAACAGTGGCAGAACTGAGTAATTAGGACAGAGACTTGCATGACCAACAAAGAACAGGGTATCTGATATCTGATATTTCACCGAAAAAAATTTCCAACTCATTTTATAACCATAGGCTTGTATGCATTTCCTAAAGTTTGAAAATTATTATTATATATGATGTTAAATGCTATATAACAAATCTTTAACTTGATAAAACCTTTCTTAAACAAGGATGCTTGTGGGGCCTCCCTGGTGGCCTAGGGGCAAATCTCAACACTATCTCTGCTATGGCTTAAATTCCATCCCCAGCCAGGGAGGTGACCCACATGGCACAGCAGACCTCTCCTGTCTCACTGCTGCTCCCCTCAGCAGTGTATTTCATTGGATCTGCTGTTCTGCTATCCACTCTGTCTCTGGTGAATCCTCTCACTCCTCACACCTCTGGCCTGCACCCCAGTTCTTCTACACAAAAAATTTTAAAAAAAGACATGAGAATTAAAAAAAAAAAACAAGTGTGTGTGCTTAGAAAATGCAAAAACTTCTGTCTTAGGGAATTAGGTATTGAACGTCCCACCCAGCATAAAGGTCCTATTATCTTAAGGAATCAAAGAAGGAAAAATATTGGTTGGTGACTAAACCTCTTCAGATTCTTCTTAGCACGTGCCACAGTCTCTCCCACAAAAGAGGAAGGATCAGACACCCTTATCTGTCAATGAGTACTTCAGTTCCCAAACTCAGACACACACTGTCATGACAGATTTAGAATAGTCTGATGTTCCATCCTTTCTGCTCATAATTCTATCTAGTAAATCTCATAGAAAATAGAAGCACAGATAGTTTTCACAATAAATTTTACTATATTTCCCACATGAAGATAGAAAATAAGGACTTTCTACATATACTGAATCTGAATTATAGTTAAGCAGTCTGCACTCTAACCAATACCATCTCAACAAATGAATGAGCAAAATCATATAAAGGAACATACCAGCAACCTTCAAATAGAAGGTATTTCATGGGAAAAAATTTTCAAATTATAGGTAATAAAATTTAGGAATATTTATAGGTTTAGATTTCCCAAAAAACCCCCATTAGGGTTAACTTAGAACCAACAATACCACATACTTGGTACTGAAGGTATGCCAAAATCCACAAAGCACCAACATTATCTCCAATACTCAGTTGCTACAGTTGATCTCCAGACTCGCAGATGGGAAGCAGATATCAGAAGCACATCTAAGCTGCCAGTACTGAGTGCATCAGGAGTGAAGTCCATGTTGAGAGGCCTCTGACTGTCACCACCAGCTAAATACACTCTCAATTTTACTCTAGTTGTCTCATGGGAATTTATTTTATGGTAGTAGATGTGATGAAGTGAAGGTCTGGTCCATTCTTAACACTGCTTTATTATCCCAACCCCCAGACATAAGTCGCTGCAATGCCAGTCAAGAGAATCTCCCTTGTCACACAGTAATATAATTTCCATGACACAGTATATGTGTGCTTGCAGCATCAGCACGATACCAGACTTCAAAATCTCACATATGACTCATATTGTTACAACTGAGTGAATGAGGTAAATGAGAAAAGGTCAAAGAATTGATTGGTGATGACTCTATGCAGAACTCAGGGACAAGCAATATTTGGGGCTGGAGATTTTCCTTCCACAAATATGGAAGTCGTAATCAGAGATACACTTGTTATAACAGGTTATTATGAGATTATGTTGGCTAGTGTGGGTGTAATGCCCACAAAATCTCAGGATCCTTTGAATAAATACCATAATAGGAGAAGGCAGAGATAGCAAACCCTCCAGGTGCAGAGGAAGGCAAGCCTCACATGGAGTTAATGTCTAGGCCAAAGCACACAGGTCAGTATCTGAATAAGTATAATTGAAGATAGTAAAAGGAAAAGAGTGCTGATGAGAGACTGAATTCCCACACTGTTTGGAAGCCACTGACAAGTGATTTGAACTAGTGACATTCCAGAATCTACTTTCCTCAGGAAATAATGGAACCTACACACTGCCAGTGGATAATGGTGTTTAGTTGTACGACTCTTACAGATACGATAGAATAAATATTTTTTTA
This sequence comes from Talpa occidentalis, assembly GCF_014898055.3. Taxonomy (NCBI): domain Eukaryota; kingdom Metazoa; phylum Chordata; class Mammalia; order Eulipotyphla; family Talpidae; genus Talpa; species Talpa occidentalis. The sequence goes on from NW_023601543.1 coordinate 29,662,226, forward strand.
AGATTTATTTATTTATACAAGCACTGGGTACAGTCAGAAGCGCGGGAGGGTGAGAGAATTCACCAGAGCCAGAGCGGGGAGCTGAACAGGCAGACCGACGAAGTACACTGCGGAGGGGAGCAGCGGGCGGCAAGAGAGGTCTGTGCCCATGTGGGACCCTCACGCGGCGGCCGGGCATCCAACTGGCGCTGCAGAGGCTGCAGGCAGCTTTGCAACCCAGCGCTCAACCGCTGCGCCACGGGGAGGCCCTAGAATAAATATTTTTGAGTAGAAAATTAGTGAGGGTTGACAAGGAGCACGTACATTTGTCAATGTACACAAATATATTCAATTTCCGTCACAAAAACATTCAGCTTAGAGACACACAACTATTACATGGCATGGTTTATCAGAATAAGGAAGCAAAATGTGCCCATGGTGATGAATCCTGGAGTCTCTTTTTTGAGAAGTCACCCCATTCTTCCTGGGATACACTGGGGAAAAGCTAGGCGGGACAGTCATACCTGTGTACAAAGTAAAGAAAATTTGCCACACTTTCTTTGTGAGGAGTAAACCAAGACGTATATCACTACCCTCATTGTATCTGCTGTATTTTCTTGTGGCTGTAAAATGGGCTCATTCCATGGAAGCTTACCGACCAGGGAATTAATCACAACGGTAGATGAGGTTGAGTGCAGCTCTGCTACTTATTAAGTAGACTGAGTATTCTTAGCTGCTCTGTTTCCCAGCCTCCATTTCTGATAAACAAATTATCAGCTTCTGTTTAATGCAAAGACTCATCAGAGGTCACACATGTGCACTGTGCTTCATCTGGAATATAGGATACATAAAAGTGTGAAAGCCAAGGTTATTTCTGGTAATATGGAGGTACCCACAACCCATGAGAGCATTAGATTTTCATCTAGAAATGATGGCAGTATTAAGTTGTCAGCAGATAAATATTTATATATTTATATATAATATAAATACATAATATATAATATAAATTAAATATAATATAAAAACTTTCTCACACACTCTCGATATATCTGCTATATACCATTGTGCCTATAGCCAACAATTCTGTATTGAACATCTTTAAAGTTATTAAAAAGTAGATCTCATGTTAAATTATCATTATCCACAGTTGCTTAGGAATAAACTTACTAATCAAAAGTATTTTTCAGTTATCCAATTCAGTTATCCAATTGAGTTATCCATAGTCTAAGCTATGTTCTGATAACTGCTTACCTAGGTGGCTGATTAACATCTATCTTAAGGAAACAAAATCCTGGAATGAAGTTCTATCTCAATATGTACACATTTCTTGGAATGACTCCTTTTAACATCCACACCCATAGGCTGAAGTTCTTCTTTTTTTTTTTTTTTTCACTTTTACCCCAAATACGAGTCAGGCTATTAACCTGACTATTAACCTGGCTATTAACCTAATTCCAGGCTATTAACCTTAGGGCTTCTAAGCTATGCAGCCTGTGGAAATTTAAAGGAACTAGAACCGAGTATTTCTTAGAATCAGTGAGTAAAGAGACTTCTTTAATGTTCCTATACAATAAAAATGTTTTGGCTATTCTGTCATCTTATTTACACTAGAACAATTTTGTTACTGCACTCTGTAATTAAAGGGAACTTTTGATGATTGTTTTGGTATTGAATATGTAGGACAATTTAAGGAAAACTTAAATCTTCCCTAATCAGTTTTTTCTTGTAAGTTAGACATATTTTGTCTGGGGAATTTTTAATCCCTAAATGAGAAGTACTTATACATTTTTTTAAATCATAAAATCAATTTAGCCCTATTTTTGGTCATTCAGATTTTATTCTACATCTACCAACAGAATCCAATTGAAAGAATCAAAAGTCTAGAGAGGCTTTCTTGCGCAGGTGTCAGGCTATTTTAGGACACAGACAAGGGGATTGAATAAATAACTGGTGACTCAGCTATTTACCACTGTTCTCATGAGGACCTGACTGTCTCTTCTAAATTGCAGGGGCAGGGGGAATCGGACCCAGAAACTCCAATAAAACAGCTCACTCCCTTGAACACACTTATAAAAAGACACGCAATCACAGTCATGGTGACAGTAGAGTCCACACGGGGCATGTTCCAGATGCATGTATGCCTTTCTTTCTGCCTAAGAATATCCTTGCTAACTGTTTCTACCTGTGACCATTAGATAGCATATTCCAGTTGTCATAGAAACCAGAATGTCAGCATAACAATCAGTCTTACATTAGCCTTCCAAGTAAACTGTGAAGTACCAGTTCATCCTCAGAATCAATGCAATGAATGAGTAAATGAATAAAATTCATCTCAGCACCCAACAAATTACTATCAGAATAAGATAAGAGTATTTTGAAATAATGAATTAAATTGAAAGAAAAGGATGATTAAGAAGTTTGGGTTTCCTCTCAGACAAAACAAAACTGTCTTCAATGTATGTTTAGGATCAGCCTAGAATCTGAAATAACAGGTGCTTATGCTGAAAGGAATTTCAAAATTCATATAGTTCAAAGAAAGGTCCAACTAAGATGGAATAATCCTGTAATATGTGGATGATTTGCTAATTGCCAACCCTGACTGTAACTCTTGTCTGGAGAACAACACATTGGTTTTAAACCACTTGGCAGAATATGGCTATAAGATGTCACCTTAGAAGGTTTAGATATGCCAAAAAGAAAAAAAGTGGCATACTTGGAATTTGAGATTAAGAAAGCCAAATGAAGCCTACTGACAGAAAACAGGTGGTTTCAGCTCTCATAGTCTCCAGCAACAAAAGCAACTATGTGGGGTTTTTGGAATGACTGGGTTTTGTAAAATATGGATCCTCATATTTGGGCTAGTAACAAAACCTCTATGCAAAATCCTCAAAGGCCTGACTCTAAATCTCTGTTTTGGAGTCCTGAACTTCTCAAACTTTTGATGAAATAGAGACAGTTGATCTCAGAACCAGCCTTAAGGCTACCAGGCCCCAGGAAGCAATTCTATATTCAACAGGGAAGTGCTAATCTAATTATTAGGAGCAACATGCAGCCCACTCCATGCCTGTGAAAACAACTGAGCCACACCTCTAATGGGTGGCCACCATATTTACAGGTTGTAGCTGTAGCTTCTGACCTTTTGCATGAAGCAGAAAAATTTACCTTAGGTCAGCCCATTACTGTGCATGTGCCACAGTAGATGTTGACATTATTACAACAGAAGGCTAGACTTTGCTTGACTACTGGTCACATGGGGAAATATCAAGCTGCTCTATTAGCTAATCAAAACATAAAATTGTGATTTACTAGCTCTTTAAATCTAGCTACCTTGTTTCCAATCAATGCAGAAAAACTTAAGGATGGAATCTCAACCCATAACTTTCTAGAAACTATCGAAAAACTGTATGCTGACTAGATTTATCTGATGAACTCCTGCTAGATTCAGAGTGGGTGCTGTTTATAGATGGGACTATTTTATGAAACAAGGCTACCAACATGCAGGATATGCAGCAGTGATGCTTCAGGATACCATAGAAGACAAGGCCCTTTCAGCAGGGACATCAACACAGAAGGCCAAACTGATAGCCCTGAAACTCTCTCAAGGAAATAGTGTTCCTTCATGGTTTTACACACATTTGGTGCCATATGGAAGGAAAGGGGCCTCATTAACAGTCATTAACAAAAACATTAAGCATCCATTAGAGATTCTTGCCTTGCTGAACACAGTAGCTTTGCCATCAGCTGTAGTAGTGATACCTTGTCCTGGCCACCAAAGGGACAGAACTGAAATTGCAAAAGGCAACAGAACAGCTAACTGTGCAGCTAAAGCAACTGCTCATTCTGATCTCCAAGGGATACTCATCCAGCTCATGAACTTTATCTAAATTTGCCCCCATACATATTGATCAGGATGAGGAAAGGTGCATGAATGGGAATTAGTAACTTCAACCCCAGCTCCACTAGGAGAAAAAACTCACATGGAATATTACTCCCTCCATGGGCCTAGTCTACATGGTATTGAAACATCTACTTGAGGGATCCTACTATGGGAGAGAAGCCTTGCTAGAGTCTTTGCACCTGTATTTACAGTGCCCCTATTTGCAGTGTGACTCAACATATCACCCAAGGTTGCCATTTATGTACCAAGGATTATCCCAAGACTGAATCACACCCTGAACCTGAAGGTAGAGGGGTTCAATGTCAGGGAAAATACCCTTTTGAAAAATAGCAAGTAGATTTACTCAAAAGCCCAGAACTACTGACAATTATAAGTATCTTTCAGTCTTTGTGGATGCCTTCTAGGAATGGGTGGAAGCATTCTCCACTGGACAGAAAAAGCTTCAGATGTTGCCAAACAGTTGCTGAAGGAAATCATTTTTTATTTTCCAAGTAATAATTTATTAATAAAGTAATAATTTATTACTTTCCAATAGAGTTGGATTTCCCAACTCTGTTCAGAATGACAGTGGACCTGACTTTGTTTCAGAAGTAACCCAGAAAGTAAGCAATGCCTTACAAATTATGTGGTGGGTACATACAGCCTGGAGAAAATGATCTAGAACAAACTGAAGATGACCCTGGTGAAACTATGCTAAGAAACCCATCTGTGTTGGAATCAGGTATTGTCCACTGCCCTCCTTCGGGTAAGAGTAGCTCCTAGAAGTGCGCTACATTCATTTATTCTTTTATAACCCTTCCCCATCCCCCATGAAGTGGGCTAACTTTAAGCCCCTTTGAAATTGCCTTTGGAAAACCATTCCAAGCTTCAATTTTGAACACTACACCAGCCGTAGAAGAAGATTACAGGATCATTCTTTTTTTTTTTAAAGATTTATTTTTATTTATTTATACAAGCACTGGGTACAGTCAGAAGTGTGGGAGGGTGAGAGAATTCACCAGAGCCAGAGGGGAGAGCAGAACAGGTGAGGGTCCCATATGGCGGCCGGGGATCGAACCGGCGCTGCAGAGACTGCGGGCAGCTTTGTAACCCAGCGCTCAACCACTGCACCACCAGGGAGGCCCCAGGATCATTCTTTTACACTAAAAATATCAAGGACATTTTTGGTGTCACTCATAACTTTGCTCTTCCCAGGATTTCTATGTCTCCAATGAACCTAGCATCTTTTCAGATCTGCTGATTGATTTATTTTCCTCGGGGTCTGGCAGATTGGAGGTGCCCAAGTTCAACAGTCAGAGAAATAATCTGCCCTTAAGATGTTTTGTTAACCACTCATACTTCTTTAAAACTTGCAGATATAAAATCCTGGATACATCACACCAGAGTAAAGAAAGTCCCAGAAGGTGATGACCTAGAGACCAAAACCCATCGGTGTTGTGAACCTGTCAAAGAGCTGAGATATTTAAGAAAAATAGACTTTTAATTTTTTTCCTCTTTTGCCTTCTGTTGCTGGATACTCCAGGATTATCTTCCAGATGACCACAGGAAACCCTGGGATATTGAATTACTCTATGAGCTTTCCTTGGTAATGGTAGTGACGAAACCTTTTTTTCCTTCCACAGCCTAAGGTATGTAGAATGGCATCTGGACCCACGTGACCTCTGCTGTCATCACTCTTCTGTTTTTGCAATTTGATTTTTATCCATGGAGAGGACTTCATTTTGATTTTGCCTTTTTTAACCTTTGGCTTTTACAATTTTGATTTTTGAGAGTTTGTTTTTTATGGGCCTATGTTTGATTTTTCCCTCTTGGCTCTGCAGACTATTTTTGGAGGTCCTTGTATGATTCTGGTGAACAAACAGAAAGTTACATGTGTGCTTGAATTCCAGTTCTGTAATTCCCTAGCTCTGTAACTTTCAGTCCAAACTTTCTGTATCCTAGTCTCTTTCCCTTGGTTTTATTTTCAGGGAGTATTGTTTTTAACACAACAGATAATTCTAATTAAGAGTTCCTTAACATTTCTCCACTGAACTCATAATAGTCCATGATTCAACAGTTCAACTTTGATATCTTTCACCCTTTCCTTTCCTTATAACCTGAAAGAATGTAGATTCCCTAAAATCCTTGTAACTGTAAATGACTCAGACTTGGGTTTGGAGATTTAGAAGTGAAAGTTACTTCCTCTTTCTGGAAGTGGGTCTTATATAGTAAGCAACATCTGAGTATGGAATTGGGCGTGCTGCCTGGCTGGGGCTGAGCCTCAGAATCTCAGAGAAGTTTCCCACTCCATATACTACTTGGGTCTCAGACCTCTGAGGAAAGGGAAAACCCAGTGCTTGGCTGCTGCAAGGTTTTCTGAGCACCACCATTAGGAGAGCCTTGGAGTTGGAGGATAAACAGCAAAATCCACATCTGTGAAGGTGGACTTTTGTTGGGAGGACACTATCAAGAACAAAAGAACAGTAAATAGAGAAGAAAGCTCCCCACTCTCCCTTCCTGTTTTCATCATTTTACTTTGGGGGAGCTAAGGGGAGGCCAGATGCAGATCCAGTGACAAATTGGAAAGAGTTTTATGGGTTTATTTTGTACTCACAGTTCCCTGTGAGAGCACGGTATACCACAAAAGGCCACTGGGGAGGAGTGATCTGAGGCAGTCACAAGGCAAAGGAAGCAGGGGGATCCGTGGGCAAAGGCCTTCGTTATGTTTTCTGAGGGAGGTGAGGTAGGGTAAGCAGGTTTTGAATCGACTAATTTGAATAATTTCAGGGGACTCTGGGGCACGAGGGGGTATATCTTGTTATCTGGTACCAGCCCTGGGGCAATTAAGACAAGCATATAGTCCAAAGTGTGAGTCTAATAAGGGAGGTGGCTGGGGTATGACTTAAGGCCACTCAGGAAAGGGAACTGACAGAATGCTAGCTAGCACTGTAATATATATTTATTCATTTACCTATATTGTGGTAAAATACACATACCATAAAAATTACCATCTTAACTGTTTTTAAGTATATAGTTCAGCGAGCATTATAGTTAAATGCATTCCCACGGATTTTGCAGCTGTCACCCACATCCATCCCATAACTCTTTTCAACTTGTAACACTGAAACTCTATACTGATTAAAGAGTAACTCCCATTCTCCCCTCCCCCAGCCTCTGCCAACCACTGTTCTACTTTCTATGATTTTGACTATTGTAAGTACCTCATACGTGTAATCATGCAGGATTTAACTTCTTCTGATTGGCTTATTTTACTTAGCATGCTGTTCTCAAGGTTCATCCATGTTATAGCATACTGCAGAAATTCCTTCTTTTTTATATCAAAATGAGTATTTTAATCAAATGAAATCCATGTTTCCACGGAAAGAGAAAATGCATACTTGACAACTTTAAGATGGCTTTTCAATCAACTCATTTCTTTGAAATGTGGTATCTCATGGTAAAGAATTAGCCCTTTCTCCTGTCTCTCCAGAGCTGATGATTTGTAACATGTGTTATTATTTAAGTAGGCCAATCTTCTCAGTTTGGGGAGGTATCCTTCAAGGCCTGCTCCCCTGTTCCTACTGATTAAGACTCACTGTGACTGAGAGAAACATGACTCTTCCCTTGCTCCATCTGAGAGATCAGAGTTGGTTTGGAAGTGGATGAGGCTTGGAAGACCACAGCCTCCTAGTTCTCTGCCATCACATCCCTGCACAAGGCCCTCTGAGCTGGCCCACTCCTTCTCAGTGACATACACAGCCAGGTCCTCAAAAGTCACCGGTTCCTATAAATATCCAATTAAGAACATTGCTGTTATCATCAGGCCTCTTGTATTCCTGTCTTGGAAAAAAAAAAAAAAAAAAAGTCCCAGGAGTGTGGGTTCTAGGTGGCCTCTGCAGCTTTCCAGAGAACAGAGGTTTTGCGCACCAAAGCCGGTTCTCAAAAACCAAACCCTCACTCATTAACAATAGAGGGCCTCCCCGGTGGTGCAGCGGGTTGAGCACAGCTCTATGAATCTGTCCACAGCCTCTGCAGCTCAGGTTCGATTCCCAGCTGGCCAGGGAGAGATGGCGTGTCACACCTCTCCTGTCTCGCCCTCTGCTCCCCTCAGCAGTGTTTTCGGTCGTCTGCCTGTTCTGTTCCCCACTCTGTCCCTGGTGAATTCTCTCACCCTCCCACGCCTCTGGCCTGTACCCCAGCTATTGTATAAATAAATAAACCTTTTAAAAAAAGTAACACTAGAAATTTCTTTTTAAAAGCTTTTTAAGGCTGAATACTATTATGTGGCTTGTATATGCTACATTTTGCTTTTATAATTCCTTTATCCATTGATAGGCAGTTGGGCAGTTCCCACATTTTAGCTATTTTGAATAATGCTGCCATGAACATGGATTTACAAATATCTTTTGAGACTCTACTTTCAGTACATCTGGGTATATCCTCAAAAGTAGAATTGCTGAATTATAGAGGAATTCTACTTTCAATTTTTTGAGGACCTGTCACGCTGTTTTCCAAAGTGGCTATACCATTTTACATCTCTACTAGCAATGTCTGGTGGTTTCAGTTTCTCCACATCTTTGCCAGCACTTGTTGAGCATTTTTATTATGGTTATTTTGAATACTCAGTCAGGTAAATCATATATTTACATTATATTATTTACATTATTTACATTTCTTTTGGGGGGGAGTATCTTGTTCCTTTATTTGAAAGGTCTTTCCCTGTTTCTTCACTTTCTTTAACTTTTTGTATTGGCATTTGTGTATTAGACAAAACAGCCATTTCCCCTAGTCTTCACAGGATGCCATTCTACAGGAGAGGACCATCACCAGTTATCCTGGTCAGAGATTCTGGAGGCCTCTCAAAACTTTATGCTAGTCCAGACCACCATCTTTGTTCTTAGCCACCCCAAAGGCATTTAGTTTTTCCCCAGGGAGGAACTGGGAACTGGTTTTTTTCCCCCTTGTTTACTCTGCTTGGGGTTGGTGGGTAAGGCTGTGGTGAGTATTAGTTCTTTGTTCATATTGGCCTTCCAGAAGTCTACAGTATGTGAGGTCACATCAATACTTTCTGCTAGGCAGAAACAAGTACCTCAGGAAGCCCTCAGGAAAAATAGAACGTTGGCTATAAGGTCTGCTCCTTGCTTTCTCACCTCATGGAGAATTTTGTAGCTGAGGGATCTGCTTAAGCATATGGTATTATGCTAGATGTGGTGCTTGTGGCAAGAAGGTGTCTTGAATTTTTCTACTGGCTTAGATGTGCCTGATTTCATACTAACCCAGGGTGCAGGAGTCGCTTATCTATTTTCTGAATTTCTCTTGAAGAAATTTCTCTCCAAGAGCTTAGTGTATTGCTGAATCAGTGTCTTGATGAAGAAATGGGTATCCATTGCTTTCTATTCTGCCATTTTGCTGATTCACTCAACAGTTAATTTTTTACGTAAAATGTGAGGTGTGGATCAAAGGTCACTTTGTTCCCACATATGAAATGTCCAATTGCCCCAAATCATTTGTTGAAAAGACTTTTTTCTCTTTTGATTTGCTCTGCTATCTTTGTTGAAAATCAATCAACTATTTGTGTATGCTTTTATTTCTGGATTTACTCTTCTGTTCCACTGTTCTAAATTTCTATGCTCTTGCCAATAGAACATTGTCTTGATTACTGCAGCTTTATATAACCTTCTAGTCAAGTAGAGTGAGTCCTTCAAATTTGTTCATTTAAAAAGCTGTTTTGACTACTCTAAGTTCTTTGCTTTTCTATAAATGTTTTAGATTCAGCATTTTTATTTTCAGGGGAACAAAAACATGTTGAGATTTTGATTGCTGTTGTATTGAATCAATAGATGAGCATGGGGAGAATTGGCATCTTCGTTTTTAGGCTTCCAATCTGTGAACACAGTACCTCTGCTTTTATTTGTCTTTGACTTGTTTCTGCAGTGTTTTATAGTTTTCAACATAGAGTACTCTGTTTATTTCAATATCTATTTTTCATTTCTATATATAGAATTATGATAGATTTTTGTATATTATCCTTGTACCCTACAAATTTGTTAAACTAACTTATTCGATATATAGTAGCTTTTAAGAAAATTCTTTGAGAATTTTTTGCAAGAACCAGGACACCTGAAAATAAAAAGTTTTATTTCTTCCCTTTAAATATGTATTTTCTCTATTTCCTTGCCCTATTGCAATACCAATAAATATCTGTATGATGCTAAATATGAGTGGTGAGAACATACCTCTTTGTTTATCCCCAAAATTAGGGGGGGGCATTCTGTCATTCATCATTAAACATGATGCTGTGTATAATATTTTTTATAGTACCACTTACCAGTGAGGAAGTTTCATTTTATCACAAGTTAAGTGATTTTTTAAAATCATAAATGAATGTTTGAGTGCTGTGAAATACTTCATCTGCATTGATCAAAAATATTTTTTTTGTGTGTGTGTGTGTTGCTGTGGTGAATTGATTTAATTGATTTTTGAATGCTTAAGTCACTTTGAATTCCTGGGTTGTTTCCATTTATTGGTGATACATTATTCTTTTTAATTTGCTAATCATTTCTTAAGGATATTACATCTATATTAATGAGGTACTTGTATGTAATTTTTTTTCCTAATGTTTTTGTCTGTTTATGCCTTTGGTAAAATTCTGTTCCCACAAAATGAAATGTGAAATGATTCTTTAATTTCAATGTTATACGAGAGTATGTGTACAACTGGTAATATTTATACCTTAAGTAGTTTTGTAAAATTCCCTTGTGAAGGGGATCTCAAGTTTTCATTGTTGTAATTGAACAGGACTATAATGGTGCTATAACCATCCAAGGACAGTGCCCAATAGAAGAAATGTCACTGTGGGGTTTCACCAGTGTGCACAATTGTCAGACCACTCAGTTCCGGGGAATAAAAATAGTGGGGTTTATTTAACAAACAGGGCAAACAAAGAGTTACTAAGGCCATAAGTGGCCAGCTACCTCACCCCAGATAGTGTCCATAGCATCCAAAAGTCCCAAACAAAAGGCCGCTCATCCAAGATGGCGCTGTCCTGCTGCACCTCCCCCTGCAGTGAACTTTAGGGCTAATGGCTTTCGCCAAGGTCCCTAGGTCAGGCTGGGCAAGGAACCAGCGCACAGGGGGAGAACAGCAAAACCCCCTGAAGACATACCTGCTGCACCTCCCCCTGCAGTGACCTTTAGGGCTAAGCCACGGTCCCTAGGTCCGGCTGGGCAACCAGCACGCAGGGGGAGAACAGCAAACCCCCCGAAGACATAGATAAGACAGAAGCCTGTTGAAAGATAACGACCCCAAGGAGCCACTACAGGAATGCTGACCGCACGGAACCTTATCTCACCTTCTCAAGGCCCACAAACTTTATTCTAATACAACTGTCTCTAAAATCTTTTCTCTTTCTAAAATCTTTTCTCTTTCTCTGTCTATAAAGGTCATTGATTGCTAAATTAAAGAAACATATGATATCTAGTATCAAGGATGACTCAAATGAAACACCACTAAACCTTGTGTAACAACAAAATTGTTAGTTCAATAATTGCTCTGTTATATGTTAAAATTCCTTAGCTTTGATCCTTAATGAAAAAGTGTTATTACATAAAAATAAGTGCACCTGTTATAATTAATAATAATTAATGAATTTAGTGGTTAGCTAAGAGAAAATGTAATTATATAAAACAAAAGACAAAACTAATGGTCTGACTGCTTAGGAATGTGCCTAGATCCAAATGTAACTCTGGACATAAATCACTGCCTTGTCATTGATAAGTAAACCTATGAGCCAACTGGTTTAGTTCACTGATAACTGATCCTATGCCTTTAGAAAACATATATATACTGGTCACCAACTTAAATAAAATTACACTCAGATTTTCACTCTTGAAGTGTGTCTGTTTGTCATTTCTTTAACCGAATCCCTGACCACCCTGCGCAGTCTCTCAACCCTGAGACGGCCTCATCGTTCACTGCTGTGCAAGTCTGCAGCACTGTCCCACCACAAGGGCCTGGAGCTCAAAATACACTGCCAGTGGTGGGCCAGGATCCAAATCACTGCAACTGGGGGTGCTCACAAGCAGGGCACAGGGATGACGCAGCAGTAGCCCACAGCGGCAGTGGTGGAATATATCAATGTGAATATTCTTGTTGTGATATTATGGACTTAGAAATACTCAGATATAATAAAATCAAGAAAATGTTCATTAGAGAATAGGAATCATGATTCAGGACCACAACCAAAGTGTTGTCCCAAGGTGTGTTTCACTAGGGTCAAGACATGGGGTTATTTTAAAGGATCAGCAGGGGAGCTCTTTAGCTAAGCTTGGGTCACTCTTCAGGCAAAAAAACTACAGTGTGGAATCTTTTGTAACAATCAGCAGATGGTCTTCCTATTTCATTCCTAGTCATAGATAAGGAGAGAACAGGATGTTGTTGTTCTTTCTTAATCATCCATAAGGAGAAATTAATGAGTGGGTGTTCTTTTGTAGTTCCCAATAGGGAGTTGAGTTGGGCTGTTTACTTTTCTTGAGACCTAGAAATCTCAACATGGCAACTTGCAGACAAAATTGAGTCTGATTGACTCAAAATACATTCCACAACATTATGCTATACTTTTGCAGAGTGTTACCATTTGAAGCAAAATGGACAAAGTGTACAAGGAATCTCGTTTATTATAACTTCTTGTAAATGTACAGTTGTCTCACAAAAGTCTAATTTATCAAAAAGTTACAAAAAACACAATTGAACAACAACAACAAAAACAACTGGCAGAGTAGGTAGCTCCAAAAGTCTGTCCTTCCATAAAAGAAAGAAGTAGGGCCTCCTTGGTGGTGCAAGGGGTTAAGCACAGCACTCTGAAGCTATCCAGGAGCCACTGCATCATGAGTTCAATCCCCTGGCCAGCCAAGGACAGCTAGTGTGCATGCTCTGTATTATTTCCACACGCTATGCCCAGTTCAATATTATTGCCACCGTTGGGATGCCGGTTTTGGCCAACATGGCCTGGTACTCTATTTCAGATTTCCTCAAAGCTGAGTAGTTGTTTGTGAGGACGGCCAGTTTTGCTTTGCCTTGTCTGATCATTTTCAGAATCTGCTTGTACCCCAGTGCACACTTCCACTTTTCATAACAGGTTAGAGCCTAGAGTTGATTGACCCCAGAGACTTTTTTGTATTTTTTGCTGCCACCATCTTCCTGCCCCCAATCAAGAGCAGCATCAAGATGGCTGGTGAGAGAGAATGCAAAAACGCTTTTTAAACTAAAAGCTTTCAGCAACTAGGGAACTAATCAAGGAAAAACATTTGGACTTTGGTGAGAGAGCTTTGTTACAATTTAAATTTCCTTCATATCATCCTTAACTCCCAAGTTTGGCAGCTTGAAGACATCAGTCTGCATTTCTAGTATAGGTAGCAGTACCAGAGATCATCAGGATTTTACTAAAGAAATGTGTTTGATTGTTTTGATTTGCTTGGTGGATTCTAAAAGTATGGGTTTAATGGGGCTTCCCTGGTGGCGCAGGAGTTAAAGACAGAGCTATCAAGCTATATCAGCCACTGCAGCACAAATTCAATCCCCGGCTGGCCAAGGAGCAATTGACATGGTACAGCAGTCCTTTCCTGTCTCACCTGCTGCTCCCCTCAGCAGTGTGTATCAGTAGATCTGCTTGTTCTGCTCCCCGCTCTGTCTCTGGTGAATCCTCTCACCCCCCGCACCTCTGGCTTACACCCCAGTTCTTGGATGCAAAAATAAATAAAATAAATCTTTAAAAAAATCTATTAGTGTGTGACCAAAGGGTACACAAAGGCCCCAAACTGTTAAGTGGTACATGCTTTGATAGGGATTTGGTCATCCATGTGTACAAAGGCAAAGGAAACTGACTCTTAGTGTGAAAGATTTTTAATAGAATTAGTGTATATAGGAAGAGATAGAAGAAAGGTTATCAAATGACAGCAAACTCTGAAATTTACCCATCCCCCTGTGGGCAAATGTCCAGCCAAATAATCTTGGGCCAAACTGGGGTCACTGCAAGCTTGTCACAAGTCTAAGGTAACTTCTGGTAAGGAACCATAAGAAAGGGGCTAGGCAACTCCCAGAGAGCTGGGGCAGAAGGAGACAAAATGCAAAATATATCACATAATCCACAGTGAGGTCAACATAACAGCTGCCATTATCTCTACCTGGGACCATGATCAGCCTTTCCACACTGATACAGGGCAATAAGGGGCACTAAAACTGGCCAAGGACACTGCCTACTGTCTGAGTTCTTCATCTGTGCGCACAATTGCAAGTCTACTCAGATTCAGAGAACAACAATAATGGGATTTATTTAACAAACCTGGGAAAAAAAGTTATTGAGGCCCAAAATGGCCGTTTACCTCACCCAAAGCAGTGTCCAGTGTTTTTGAAGTCCTAAACAAAACTCTCCCAAGGTGGCATCTTCCCGCCACTGTGGACCTGGAGCACATGGCAGCCAGACTATAGGCCATGTTCCAACTCGCGAAAACTACAGAAGACATAACAGGAGATGCTCCGTGGAGCTGCTGAGATGCCCCAGCACAGCACCAGACAAGCGACACTCAAAACAGCAGCTGCAGCAGCTGAATGACGCAACAAACTGCCCATACTCACGCAGTTCAACCATGGCCAATGCTTCCCCGCCAAGCTATAACAGCAGCAAAACTGGCAACAGTTTCAGTAGCTCGCCCACCTGCAAAACCTCCAAACTTTTCCTCCCTGAGGCTGGTTGCTCTAAGCCTCTCCACGTTCTTCAGAGGCCCGCAACAGCCTTCTGGAAGATCAGCAGGGTGGGGGGCAGAAATCACTGACCCCAGAATTGCTGAAGATCTGAAAACACTGAATCCCGAACGCTGAGTGCTCAAACGCTAAGTCCTGAACACCAAATCCTGGGAGCTGCTTCTCCAGTCCCTTATATTTCTTATTAGTCTCCATTCCCTAATGTAATACTCTGTTCACATTTTTCCTGGGGCTATCTGTCCTCACCAGGGGGCACCACCTGTAACAATCTTTGGCTTCAGCCATTGGTTACAATACATCTCTTCCAAGTCTCTCCTTCAAGTACATCTACATATCTCTCCTCCAAGTGTCCCTTTCCAGTAGTATCCAAGTGCAAGTCTAAGCGAGAAAAGCAAGAGTCTGAACCCGCATGTGTTCAGTTATATGCCAAGCATGGCTGATGAATGATACCCCTAGTTCCCAGTGACCTCCCAGTCGGGAAGTCAGACTTGCAACATGCTGGGAATTATAATCCTCATTGGAGATGTGGGGGGGCATGTATCTGTAAAAAACATCAGGGATAGAGTTCATCCAGGACATCATTCATAGTTTCAGAGTTTGCTACTTATTGTTCTTCCAACAAAACAACAACAAAAAAGGAATCTCTTCTGGTCTTTGTCCATTGACTGAATTGGGACTCTCCTTCAACACTTAGGCAGGCCATTAACAACTCATGTTTAGGTTTCATTCCTGGTTACACTGAGCCTTAAGATCAACCAGAGGTGAAAGTCTGGGTCTTCTCAGTCTTCTGTGAATATGTATCTAGCCTCCAGGATGGATGTGTTCTAGAGTCCACACTACAAATCAGAGCATTTCAAATCCTGATTCCTCCATAGATCATCTCCTTTCTCATCCTCCTTCTCAGGCTTTGTGATTTGTCAGCTCCTTGCCCTGGCTGTTATTTCTTGCTCCAGAGTGTGTCTTATATGTGTCTTTAAATGCCTTTGACAAAACCACCAGGGAGGCTACCCCAACCTTGAGAAAGTTCTGAGGGAGGCAAAACAAAGATAAGCCTCTGAACCAATCCTTCAGGGAGCTGTCAGACATGTCAAATTATGCAAACAATTCCTTGAAAACAAGCTTTATACTACTCTCCTGGCTCCAGCAAGCCATACTTGTGGGTCATCCTGCCCAGAACCACCACTGACTGGGAAGTGATAGATGATAGGCAGGTAAGTTAAAAACACCTTAATACTTTTTCCAAAACTCATCAGCTTTTTTCTTCTTTAAAGACTCCCATGGTTGTTGTAATTTGTGTGTGTGTGTGTGTGTGCATGGTTAAAAAGCATATAACATAAAAGTTCAGTAGTGTTAAATATATTCACATCATTGTGAAACAGCTCCAGAAGTTTTCAAAATGCCAAATGAAAACTCTATTAAAACAATCCCTCCTTTTCCTTCTCCCCAACCTCCTAGTAACTACAGTTATAATTTTATGTCTGTGAATTTGACTACTTTACATACCTCATGGAAGTGGAGTCGGAGAGTATTTGTGTTTTTGTGACTAGCTTATTTCACTCAAGATTCATTTGTGTGGTAACACATGACAGTATCTCCTTCCTTCTTTGGGCCGAATATAATAGTCCATTGTGTTTGTGTGTGTATACATATACACCACAATGTGTTTATTCATTCATCTTTCCAAGGATGCTTGGGTTGCTGTTGTCTGTTTTTTATTAGATTCTGGAATTCCAAAAAAAGTTGATTCTGATAGTTTTTGTCAGCCTATTTGTTGCTCAGTGGATTGAAAGATCCTTGGGGCTCTCTTGTTCCACAATTTCAGCAATGGTACTCAAATAAATTTGTAAATTCTCTATCACACTTTGAATTTGACATTGAAAATGTGTATAACATTAAAATTTTTATTTGCAGTTATTTTGCTTGAAATCTGTTCCCCTCTTAAAATATTAACATACTGAGTAAAAGGAAATTGATAATTGCCTTCCAATAAGTAATGCGATATAATTTTTTATTAAAAGAGATTCTGTAAAGTGAGGGAGAAATTAAGAATGTGGTCTCGTTATTCCCATAAATCCAGGAGGATATAGTTTCAGCTGCCATAGACATTACTGTGAAACAGATACACGTAAATGCTATCAGCTGTGTGGTTCAATTGTAGTTAATCTATGGTAAGAAGGAAAAATGCACTTAAGTCTAGGTCAACAAGCCCTTAGCATTTTTTTTTTCACATCAAGTTTTGGAAATAAAGTAATTTTTTCTGACATTGACTGCCACAAAAAAATGTATTGTTGTGAGTTAAGATATACAATGAATTGGCTTCAGATTTTAACAGTGAGTAGTTTACCATATTCAGATCACTGTCATATTTAGCCAAATGGAGGCTCTTGGGCTCCTTCTCCTTCTTTTTTGTAATTACATTTCCAAATTCCTGGATCCTGGATCATATACTACTTTTAGCAGCCTGGAATGACTTACCAACCAGCATTTATTGATATATTATTGGAACCTGGTGAAGCTACTCTAAGACCCATGATAAAGCTTCCTGGGTCTGAGATCAGTGACTACATTTTTGGTGATACAAGAGTCAGGACAAAGTGTTTGCATTTCATACAGTTTGTCCCAAACTAACTGGGCTCTTAGCAGTCAGCCGGGACGCATATGTGTAGAGAAGTCAGATTGTGAACACTGATTGGATCTGCCTTCCATATGGAGTCAGATTATGAGGACCCAGTCACTGTCACTTAGAAAGACAGCCAAGAAACTGTCTATTTTAAGAAATCACTCAGCCATTGAAAATTGGTTCTCCCATAAATGGAATTTCAGGGAAGCATAGAGTGAACTATCTTTCTCAAGAGTGTCACAATGATTTATTGCATGCTGATATTTCATTCACACACATATAGATTGCATTCAGATAATGCATTAACTTTATTTTAAATTACAGATTGATAACATATAAGAAGCATCTCTGTCGTTGGCTTGATGTCTCAAAGCTATTTTTCCAAATATAAATAGGCATAATGTGGGAAATTTAGAAATGATCTTAAAAAGAAATCCAATATTTTATATTGATGAAGCAAAAAGAAAAAAAATTCAATTTATTGTTCTGAGAGATATACATTACATTTTTAAATTTCTGTTGTTTAATGTTTGACATTAGTGCCTTTTCATGTAAAAATGCAAATCTTATTTTTAAATCAAGTACAGTCAAAAGAAGAATTATAAAACAAAGTATTTTTCTATGAAACTATTTGAGGGACTGGTCCATTTCATTGAAGTTGTTGAATTTGTGTTTATAGTGTTATTGATAATATTTGATTATTTTTCAATGTCCACAGGATCAGTATTGATGTCCTCATTTTCCTTCCTGATATTGATCATTTGTCTTCTGGTTTTTTTGTTTGTTTGGGTTCACATAGCTAAAGTCTTATCAAACTATTGATCTTTTCAAATAACCAGCATTAGGTTTCATTGATTTACTCCACTGTTTTCCCATTTTCAATTATATTTCTGCCTTACTATTTCCTTTCTTCTGCTTGTTTTAGATTTAATGTGCATTTCTCTAGTTCCTTAAGGTGAAAACTTACATTATTAATTTTGGCAGGAAGGATGGGGGAAATATAAATACTCCATCTTATCTAGAACTGGGAAACTTACTTTTAATAGCTTTCATATATGAATAGAAATCTTTAGTACACTTTAATACAGTGGAACCTGCTTGTATTTTATAAAATACATGCATAATTATTGCTGATTATCTTAGTTTGAGTGTTTGCAAAAAAGAACATGATATAAGAGTTTTCAGATGAGTAGTTCACTTGTTAAGTGGTGAAATAAGGAGGAAAAGTCAAATAAGGAGTGTTATGAAATCACACACTAGTATGGGCAAGTGGTGCTTGATCCTTTGGGATGAAAGTTGTTATCATTTTCCTGTGGAGATGAATAACCACCACCTCTAAGACAGAACAGGTGCAGCATATTCAACATGGAACATAATAGCTGGATGATATCCTTGAAGGAAGGTGCAGAACTGAGGGCCCACAGTCGGGTGTTGCTCTTGGGTATTATACATTCAGCAGTGGCAACAACAGCTAGATCACCCTTGGCAAGAGAACCAGTACTGCTGATTTGATGCTTAGGCTCCATCCCTGCCACCACAACAGCTCATGCCCCTATAGTGCCAAAACAAAGATGATTGAGGAGAGAATCCACTTGGTTAAGTGCTTTCTCTACAGTCAGCCAATTCTTTATTTGCACTCCAATAATTCCATTAACATGCTCTTCTCCAAACTTGTTTATTTTCAACACTTCTTCCTAGGCCCTGATATACCAGCCAAATCATGCTCCACAGTTCAGGGGACCACCTCAAGATACTACACCTGCCACACAAACTGAAGGTCCAGGTACTGCTCACAGCTCTGCCAACTGGGAGTTTTCCCTTCAACACTCTTCTGAAGTGTGGCAGCTGTTCATTTACAGCTTTCATCAACATTTAATGCTGACAAATAGGTGACCCCTGACCCTATGAGGACTCTGGAGTGGTTTGAAGGAGGGGAATCACTGAAACAATTCTCAATGCTATGAGAGATTTATGCAATTTGCCTTCTTATGCTGGATCCTGAATGTAGCATTTCTATTACAGGCGAACTGCTCTTCAACCTGCCAGTCTTTATCACTTGGGGAATCTTACTATGTACAGCATGTGATGGCAGCACATGTCATATTGCACTTGCTGTCTCTTGGTTAGGCACTCATCTACTAAGCTCACTAGCACACAAGGACATGTTTTTTAGATGGCAAGTTTACTAGCACAGGAGGTGTGACTTTAGTTTCAGAATCCCAGGATTCTATGTAGCAATTCCTATGTAATGGCTTAATGGTGATTACATATATAGCACATCCTTATCCATCATTGATTTCTTAAGAATTAGCAGATATGCTGAGTCATGTGATCTGAGTAGTTGGGCAACTTGCCCTGCAGATCTGAAAACATGATTTTCCCCTGCAGTTAGTAGTTTGGTTTTCTTTTTGTACATAGAACTTTCTAGAACTCTAGCCCTGGAATACTACTATCTATAAGTCATTGCCACAGATTTCATAGGTTAAATTAGCTTGGCTGACTGAACTTCCTTCCGATTATGGTAATGATCCCCAATTTGTCCCTGAGTTTATGTGCTGCCACCAGGACCCTATCATTCTGGAATCCTATTATCTCCATTTTGCAACTACTTCCAACCATGGCTTGCAGAGAAAAGCCAATATGAATTTCTCAAAAATGTCAATGTTCCCCTTCACCAATGTATTTCTTATTATAGTCATGTCTTCTCTGTCCTCCCAGGGAAAATCATTCAGAAATAGTCCCTCTTGTCTCATGCAATCATAATTTCTAATACCCTGATTCCCTTTGACCATCTCACAAATGTCTGTGTTTTGGCAAACTAAGTTACAATCTCTCAATCTTATATATTATAGGCTGTTGTTGTCCAAGCTTGAAGATGGCACCCAGGCAGCATATTAAGGCAGCTTTAAGTTACTGAGCCCTGAGTTACAGGTGTGTGTACCAGTGTTAATAAGTTCTCCCCTATATTTAAATCTATCCCCTTCCTTTGCTTATTTAACATCCACAGAGGCCATTCCAACATTTATTATCCCAGGTCTTGATAGGACATTTTAGTCAGTTCCTACAGTTTCTTCTGGATTTTCCACCCGAACAGAGAATGTATTTTGTTCCTCATGCTGTCCTATTTTATCTTTGTCTCATGTTGGAAGTAATGAAAGTATCAGTGCTGGATGTAGAGTAAGACAAGAAATGTCTTCTGAGGTAATTGTTTTAGATGAGGTTATAGCCCTTGTCTCTAGGAACAGGGAGGCTACTATGCAAGAACCAGGATTGGAGGGGGGCTGCTTTTGTTAGGCTGAGGGTTCAGAAGATCACAGATACTTAAGATTCTTACACTCATTGCTATTCAAGCTTTCAGAGTTCTACTCTTATTAGTATGCATCTATTGATGTAGAACTGCGAATGTTATGGATGCAGTTTCTGTGTACCTCTGCCAACCTGACAACTACAATGTGGGTCTGATATTTACCAGTCTTCCCTATGACTGGCGAAGTTGAAGATCTCCTTAATACAATGGGATATGATGGACGACAGGTTGGACATTCTCATTAGGTGTGCCAACTATGTTAGGGACCAGATTAGGGGCCATCTGAGACACTGTCTTTTTTTTTTTTTTTTTTTTTTTTTATAGAGGCATGTTTTATTTATTTATTTATGTGTTTGTCTGTTTTGTTTATACATGCACTGGGTACAGTCAGAAGCGCGGGAGGGTGAGAGAATTCACCAGAGCCAGAGCGGGGAGCAGAGCAGGCAGAAGGATCGAAGTACACTGCTGAGGGGAGCAGCGGGCGGCAGGGGGGGTCTGCGCGCCATGTGGGACCCTCCTCCAGTGGCCGGGGAGCAGCCGGGGATCGAACCGGCACCGCAGAGGCCGCGGGCAGCTTCGCAACCCAGCGCTCAACTGCTGCGCCACTGGGGAGGCCCCTGAGACACTGTCTTAACAACGATTCAAGCTTAAAGGGATCAGACTCCACAGTGAATTGGAAGCCAGTCACCCACTCCCATACCCCAAATACCAGCTCCAACAAAGGTGTATGACTGAACCACATATTGCTCACTTTGATGTATAAAATATCAATGACACCCCCATAGGTATCAAGTGCTCTCTCCTTATCTCAAAACGTATACCCAGAAACTCACAAATATGGGGAAGCCTGAGGTTCTAGTTTTCAAATATAGGTAGTCCATGAGGTTAATACATACTTCTTACTAATATGAAGTAGTACATCCCAATCATTTTAGAAACTAGATTGTCATCTGACTTTACAATTGATCTTGTCACTTGGGTCAATCTTAAATTTGGCACCTTAAATCTATACTCAGAGCAGCTTTAAACCATGTATATATCGCATCGCTTGCTCTCCTGATTCACAACTGTCTGAATGAATGAATGAGGTATTAAAGAAAATATTAGATGTAAGGGGTAGAGGTGGCTCCACTGAGAAAATTGTAGGTGGGTATTAAAATCTTTGAAACAGAGAGGTACAACTTTATAAATACAGTGTTCCCCCAGGATATAAAGTTCACATATAGTGCAGTGATGGTCTCAGTTATCAAATGATCCTCAGGATTGTGAGGAAGCTATACCCTCAAGGAGTTTTTGGTCTTTGGCAGGGTTCAGAAAAGATTCTGTGCAATCTGAAATTTGCACAACTAGGAAAGCTTTCTTTTAAAATAATACAAAATCAATCATGAAAGTGTTTATTTAGATAAATGTATAACAAGCATTAAAATGACTACAGCAAGCAAAAATTTCAAGCAAATTATATATATAGGTGTATATATAATCAGCCTTTAGAAATCCCACTTATGTAGCTGTAATCTGAAATTTGATGAAGTGAACATCCAAGGTCAAAGATACAACGGTTTTATTGCAAATCAGGACATCAACTTTTGCAAATTTTGCACAAACATGTTGGCCATATGACAAAATAACAAAAGCTCAAAGTCAAAGTTGTTGCACTCTAAAATTAAAAAGGCAGACAGATTCATGTTAAGCCTTTAACATTTATTTTTATGTCAAGTTTTTAAAATAAAGCAGCTCTCCTAACATTTTCACTAAAGTTTCAAGGTAGAATAAACAAATAGTTGGCTTTCAGACTTTAACTTTTAATGGTGTATTTTTAAACATATTCGGAAAATAGTCCTATAAGCCAATGCAGGCTCTTTCTATGGCCCATTTCCAAATCCCCAGGTTCTGGTCCATCTACTTCTTTAGTAGCCTGGAATGAATTATCAGTTGGCATTTATACTATTAGAACCAACTGAAACTATTCTATGAGTAAGTCCATGATCAAGATTGTGTGGTTTGAGACAAATGACTATGTATCTCGTATCTGGAAATACAAGACTCAGAACAAAGTGCTTGCATATTCTATGTTTATATCAAACTACACGGGCTCTTAGCAGTCAGTCTGGACTCATACATTTAGAGTAACCAGACTATGAATACAGTGATTCTAGCTGCCTTCCACATGTGGTCAGACAGCTATATTAAGATGGTCAGTCACTGCTAGTTATGAAGACAACCAAAAAAGTCTGTCTTTTTAAGGAACCACTCAGCTATTGAATATAGACACTCCCATATGGGTAATTTCAGGGATGTGTAGAAAGGACAATCCTGTTCAAGGCTGCCAAAATGATTTTCTGCATGCACAGATGTTATTCACATATACGTGTGTGTTAAACTGCATGCAAGTGATCTATTTATTTCTGAATTTCAGATTGTTTTCTTGCAAAAGCAATTGCAGTTAGTTATAATATATAGCAAAGCATCTCTATCTTTGGTTCTATGTCTCAGATATTTTTTCCAAAAATAAATAAGCATGGCAGAAAAAATAATCAACTATCTTAAGACAAAACCCAATACTTTATAAAAATTAAGCAAAAAATATATAATTGATGATTTTAGATTTTTTCTAATTATCTTGCTTACTATCTAATACCAGTGCAATTTTTAAATTGAAATGATTGTGCACACTGTATTTAACTATACAGCATAGATGTAAAAATATCAAAAAAAATTACTTTCCTTTAAAAATCAGTTAGCAATTATGCATTCTACAAATGTATGGGAAAGTAGAGTCGCTGAATTATGTTAATAAAATTGACTTGAAGAAGCATAAAAAAAGAAGATGTAGTAATATATTATATTAGCACAGATTTTAGAGGTCGCCAAAAAAGTAAACACAGTACCAAAAGTCTCTTGTTTATGGAAAATATTTATATGTTGGAATTGTTCAGAGATTTTTTTAAAACTAACATCTATGAAAGCTGTTATGGTTGGGACACTTTGGAGACTTTAATGAGTTTCATTTGTTAATGGTTTCCGTCTCTTTTCAAATATGATTTTTGCATCAAATAATTCCCTTTCCCTGTAGCCTAGAGATGGTCCTTTTAGATACTTTGCTTCAGCTGCCTTGTAATCTAATCCATCAACCGCAGAAATCGAACAGATGATAGCTTCGGGCAGTAGAACTTCCAAAATAAATTTTATTTTGTCATCTTTTATCAGAGTCAGCATTCTTTCATCTATTTGTTTGTAGATTTCTTGTAAGTATTTCACTACCTCATCTAGCTGATCTTCATCCTCAAAGTATGTTTCAATACAGGGAGTGAACCTATTTGCGTTCAAAAATGATTTCAGCCACCTTGACCCTTTTGTGCCTTTTAAAATGGCTAGGAGATGATTCTCCGTTCCCTTTGCATTTACAATAAAGTCCACTAGGTTCTTATTGGCTCGGTCCCGAGCAGCCTTCATTCGATCGGGAAGAATTTTCTGGAACGACATTTTCTTGGTTTGCGAAGTTACAACCATTGACTCCCCAGTATCTTCATTTTGGAGCTTTGGAAATTTGTTCCTGAAGGTATCTTGTTTGATTACTTTCCGAATCGGGTAACTAATGTCAGCAGCATAATACTCAAGAAAGGAGCCAGAAAAGGAACCACAACCTATTCTAACTCTGTAGTCACAAATCAGCGAGATACACCAGTCAATACTGTCGCTGTACTCCTCCCTGGCTTTATCGACAAGCGTTTGTTTTTCATTACAATCAAATTTCTTTAATCTTCTAAAAGGCACTCTAATGCCTCTTTTGTCAGGGTTCATATTCGCCTCAACAAAAAGCACACTTGCTTTTCTCTCTTTTCTCCTGATGCTTTTGACCACTGCTGGCCAAAATGGATATTTTTGGTATTTAAACCAAACTATCATTCCTGTTTCAAATGAACGTGTCTCATAATGAAATATGACGCGTGGGAGTTCTTCATCTTCCTCATTGTCATCTAATATGGAAGCATCAATAGAATTTTGATGCACTGACTTATCAGAAGCTTGAAGTTCTTCCTCAAGATCCTCAAAGTCCAGTCTCCCAAGATTTCTTTCATTATTCACAAGAAGGAGTGAATAATCTAGAACACTGTTAGAGGCACTTAATGAAAACTGACACTCCCATGAACAAGGCCTGGGAGATGCCGCAGCTCCTGTCTCTGATTCCACAGGAGGTTGATCCTGACTGGCATCTGGGCATGGATTTGAGGGACCTTCCCCAGGATCATCAATATTCTCTGACAAGGGTGTGCATTCGGAGGAAATTGCTGGGGTCTCGGAAGAGATGTCCTGTGTCTCCTCTTTCAAAGATTTGAGCTCACTGAAGCTATCTGGTGGTGAATTTGGATCAAACTTTTCATCTTTAACACATTCACCCTCCTCTTTGATTGTGGAATGTAAGCATAGGACTATAGGGATGTCGAATTTTTTCTTCTTCTCCTTCTCATCATCATCATCATCGTCTGAAAGGGAAGGGAAAGTCTCACACCAGTTAGAGTTTTCAGGTATCTTTGTTTCCGTTTCATTTGGAGAAGGCTCAGTGACTGAGGGCACCTGTGATTTGTCATCACATGGGGTAGTATCACTCTCTGAAGGTACTAGCAGAGAGGGTGGACTTTCGCTTTCATCAACACACTCTACTAAGTCTCCTTCTTGCCTCCGGCACTTTTTACGAGGGGGTGAATCAGAAAGCTTTTGTGGTCCATCCTCAGATTGTATAGTGGTTTCTTCTTCATCGGAACTGCTTGCTTGATTGAGGTTGGTTCTTTCATTCAAAATAGTCAGTGCTGCTTTTAGTGATCTTTCATAAGCTCCTTCCTCTTTAGGCTCAGCACTGACCTCTGACTGTGCTGCTAGTGAGGAAACAATGGCGTCAATCTGAGGTTTACTTAGGACCTTTGTTTCTGTGCTCTCCACTTGAATTTTTTCATCCAGAGAGAGTATTTCAACTTCAAGGGAATATGTCTTTTTTCTCTTACTGTTTGATGAAGTCTCAGATCGAGATAAAACTTTTGCTGGCCATAACTGATCTTTCCAATTACATAGAACATACTCGGCATCCATTATGATTTAGATTTGTGCCAAGAGGTTATCAGAGAATGAGGTGTTTGGCTATTCTGGTCACTACTAAGGCAGTCCCAACTAAAACAACACTCTTACCAAAGTCTCTTTTGTCTTAGAGCTATAAAAGAATTCACAGTTTATATGAACTGTTCTCCTCCAGCTGTATTTCCAAAGAATGCTCGAACACGTCGTTTAAATGGGACAATGGTGGAAGATACTGAAATGGGAGGAGGAAAAGAAAAAAAGTATCAGCACATGAAATGATTCTGTCCAAGCAGAATGTGAGAATTGCAAACAGAGAAGAGATAATGAAAAAACAATTCTCAGTGGCACATCAGAGTAGGAGAATGTAGCGTAATGTCAGGTGGGGCATAAGAACTAGAGAAGTAGTTTTGTAATCCCTCAAATTCAAGAACTCGCCCTTATTGCTGCACATGTGTGTTAAGCAGTGAATGTGTGTGTGTGACAGCAGAGGTGATACAGATTGTGTGGTATGTCAGGGACTCTATGTTATTAGATACATCGCTACCTTTGTACCTCTGCTATTATACTTGGGGCCGTGGGAAGCTAAACTTTGCATGTATCAGAATCATCTGGAAGACTTGTTCAAAGTAGGTTTCTAGGCTGTATCCCGACAATTTTATTCAGAAGGTCTGAAAAGGGTCCATTATTTTGTATTTTGAACAAATTCTCAAGTGATTTTGATGCTTTTTTCCCCAGAACTCTTTGAGAAGCACTATTCTAGATGAACACAGTTTTCTACTTTCAAAGCTGTAAATGCTTCCCTGTTCATCCAAAGCAGGTAGACAATCAGAATAGAGTCCGTACCTCCTGGACCCAGAGAACACAGTGATCTCGTTAAAAGCCTGAGTTTAGAAAGCAGATTTGGAGTGACTGCTATGTTCACTCATTGGACCAGATAGTTCTCAAGAGTATCTTGAGTGTCAAGTGACTGGCTAGGACCTCAACTAGAAAGCTGAACAATCTCCTGTATGATTTATTCTTGAGATTTTTAGCCCAAACTAGAAGCTGTGACTTCTAATTACAAAACTATTATGGCTACAGAGAAATATGAATTACTTACACCTCAAATTTTACCCTAACGTGATTTTAGAATGAAATGTGACTTTTTATTGAAATTGCTACAACTACAGAGCAGGAAGCAAAATAAATTTTGCCACAACTCAATATGTTTTTAATGTGAAATATTTTGTGAAATGGGAAGCCTTACCCAATGTCGTATGGATTGTGGAGGATCTGGCCCTGTGATCCAGATGTCCTGATTCTCACGGGCTATCCAAAAGGAGACAGGGAATCCAATTAATTAACTAGAAATGGTGTAAACTTTAGCAGCACATCATCCTGAAGCACAGCAGTGAATCGAAATCTCATCTCTGATGTAGATACGACGTTTATTTTCCTTCTTCTTATTTATTCTAAATACTCTGTGATAGTTACGCTATATGGCTCATGCTGAAATTATCTCTCTCAGGAAAAGTGTGAGGTAGAAACAAGAAAGAAGGGAAATAACAATTACCCTGTGTCTACCATGAGCTAGATTATAGATCTTGTTTAAATCCTCACATTAATCATCATGTGGATTTTTCCATCTTTACATATATATAATTTCTCCCGCAGAGTTTTAATCACACTGTACATGCTATATCAGAGTCTACTAATACAAAATATGTTTGTTTTACTGCGTTGTTTGCCTACTTCATAAAAATGGTTGCATGGAGAAAATTTAGGAAACCTGGCAGGTGCCATCTTGTGACCAGAATCAGAATGGCAGCCTCCTCAGGAAGTACAGATAGGGCCTCAGTCACTATCAGCTCCTTCTAATCAGAAAAGAGGGAACTACAATTAACCAACCTGAAGCCTTCCCAGGCTTCTGGAATTTTCTATACTAAACTCAAGGTTTTTGTTACATAGGCTTATAATGCCATCAACTATAACGCTTCTTGTTATAAATACATCCAGAAGCTTATTAAAAATTGAAAAGATGCAGACAGATATATGTCAAACAAAGTGTAACTTTACACACATTATCACTACAAATATTTTCTCTTTCCAGGATTTTTTTGTATGTACAGATCAATACATATCATTTCAAACCAACATCAGATTGCAATTAAGAGCATAGCCTGAACATCAATCCACTATACAAATAAGTATTTTCCATATGATTTTTTATGAAATACTTTAAATGGGGTTTTTCCCCACATTTGCAACATTTTATCTTAATGTTTTCCCTGATGATGTCAAACAAGCAAATGAATTGAGTATATATTAACAAAATTTTTATCAGAGAGCAATAAATCCACACAGATAAGCCTATTGACAGTGTGACAGATATGTTTCCAGCATTTAGTTGCTTGTATTATAGTAGCCTACATGTGTTTTACTAACATGGACATTTATCTTTAAGTGAGATCATATGACAAATGCTATGCTTTCTTCACTTTATAGTACTATTCAGACATTTCAAATAATGACATATAGAGATTCACATTTTTATCCTCCAGGTACATGGTATTCTATTGCACATTTGTTCCATATAATATCTTT
Source organism: Talpa occidentalis (assembly GCF_014898055.3). NCBI lineage: Eukaryota > Metazoa > Chordata > Mammalia > Eulipotyphla > Talpidae > Talpa > Talpa occidentalis. Next base: position 29,690,420 of record NW_023601543.1, read on the forward strand.
AAAAATGCTTATAGAAGTAAACCAAATCCTGTCTCTGTCTCACTCTCTTAAACTTAAAAGGAATAGAGAAATGGTCCTTACTGACCACAGCTATACCTGTGATCTGAAGGAGTTACAAGAGGACACACGGAAGGCTACAGCCACCACAGCAACAGGCTACGTGCTTGATCAGACCAGGAAAATTTCCACTATCAGTAAAAGACAAAGGGGGTGGGTTTGCATGTCTGTGTGCGTCTGTAAACACTTATGTGTTTGAGACAAAATGGGTATGTTGTTTCAGCTTAATTTTCTTTCTCATTATAAAAATAAGCCTAGACAAATCTACTAAAGATGCTGAAACAGGCTAAATTAAAACCTGACCATCCAGAAATGCTGACTAACATGGGAGTTTGGTTTTCCCGGATTTTTTTCTAATCACACATGTATACATGTGTATATGTGCACAAATACCTTCATTTAAGTCATATTTGTTCCCTTTCCATGTTCATGTATATGTGGCACATACAGTTTCAATGTGTCAATCAATTCACAGGAGAATTTCCCCCCATGCTGTCAAATATTTTCATCAGTCATTTGTCTGTGTAAATTAATAAATGCTAAAAAATTCAAATAGTAACAGAATGTCTGGCAATATAATCATGGAATGCCAAGAGAATAAATTAGCATAAGTGGCCATGCTGTACTTAAGTCTTAATATAGAGGCTGTAATCTGACCACTACTTCTCTCACTGTACACTTTTAAAGCATTGGGACATACAAAAACCCCCAAAATAGATACATTTGACATGCCAGCAATTCTCTCAAAGCCACACACACACACACACGTCCCACCACTCCAAGATCACCGTCCCTATTTTTCTCACCTTTATTTACTCTAGGGCCCTCAGAAATCCCTACAAAATAACTAGATTTGACACAGCCATTACCTTGAAGCTTCTTGTCAGCTGCAGCCTGGTGAAATGCAGCTCCTCCCCCAAGGCTGGCCAGGCTCAGCTCTCCAGAGCTTCCAGAGGATGCTCCGCCCCCTCCTGTGATGATGAAGACAGATGGCCCGTCTGAATTACAGGAGGGAGAATTGCCAAGTTAAACTGCTGAAGTGTAACAGGGTAGAAATGTTCCTTTTTAAAGAACTTTGAAGTAAAATGGCAACAAGTGTCTGATTTCCATTCAAACCTTTAGGGTATGTGATTTCTTGATAAGAGGTAGCAAATCACTTTATTAAAAAATTAAAATCTAGCTTGAAGTATTCTTTAGGTCTTTTTTTCTTTGCCTTCTTTGGCATCTTCCTTCTGCAGGCAAATTTCAAATGCAGCTGGGTCAAGCTGCGTTAAAATAGCTTACACAGGATCTTGATTCCGAGTCTGCTACTTATACTAAGGGCGAATGGTATTTTTTCCTACTGAGAATGCATCTTTGTATCTCTTTTAGTTTCCAGGACCTGGCACACCTTTCCTGTGTTCAGCTCTTCTAAAAGCTTCAGGAAAGTTTCAGAGATCTAGTCACAGACATGAATATTTTTGACGAGGGTCTGAAAAAATCACCGCTTTGGCAGGAAAGTACTTATTTCATGTACCCTCATCAACAGCTGGCAATTCCTTCTTATTATGTTGGTATTTTTCAGGAAGGCAATTCAGTGTGGATACATTAATTTAAAAAAATCTACATCTTCATTTATTTGTATGCTTAAAATACAAGTTCAAATTTTGTTCATTACAATTCTCCTGTGTTAAATTTAAATTTAGCTTTATGCTTTAACTTGAAAATCAAATTTTAAGTATTGTTAGTGATAATTTTGGAAAAGAAGCTATCTGGGTGTGAAGTATTTTACTTGACCTTTGTACTGGTTTCCCCACTATCTAAAAGTAGAGCCTTTCTATGAGACCTTTCATAAGCTGAAATGGCATAAATTGAAGAAGCAATTACCATCAATTTATGCAAAAAATTATTTAAGCATTCCCAGACCCAAAAATAATCTACCAAATCACTCTAAATAACACATAAAACCTAAAAGCCAGAGTGATATGATAAATACAAAGCCTGTACAACGTGTATGGAAAGAGCTTGGTGGTGCCACTCTTGCTGCTTGGGACACAATGCTACCTCTAGAACAGCTGCTGTAAAACAAATGCTCAATGCTCTGTTCCCTTTTCATCATAAAAGCCAAAGTCCTCTTGAGATTCCAGTTAGCAAAAACAGATGTAGGTTTTTTATAAAAGCAAAGTGGAGTAACATGAACTTTTGAAAAGCGTGGATACCTGTATAATAGGTAATGCATGTATACAGATAAATTGCAAACATCCATCTTTTTACACAGGCACTAATATTGGAGCAATAAATAAATACACTGGGACAATAAATTCATTACTGCAGATCATCTCTTGGCTGGTATATTTGAGTATTACTGAGGGCTCTAATAATTAGAGTATGTAATGTTTTGTGCCCCAAACAAAAAAAAAAAGTTTATTTTGTGAAAGAAACAATGTAGGACATCAATGGTCCAGAGAGAGGCAAGGTTGTTCTCATTTAAGGCAGCCATTTAAGGACTCAAACTTCTTCTATCCTATGGGTCCACCATCTTCCTTGGTATTGCATTCTTTGCAATTTGGCTACCAATCAATCTTTTGCGGGTTGGGATTAGGGAATCCTGTGGAAGGTTTTAGGAGCCAGGTCTGATAAATATCACTGCTAATCACAGTCTATTAGTTAAACCTGTAATAGAGGCTGAGAAGGTAGTCCCTGTGGCCCAGGAGGAAAATGAAACAGAGTGACTGTCACCGTTTTTTTTTTTTTTTTTTTTTTTTTTAGCCACAGGAAGTTCCCCTTTTGATTTTTTAAAAACTTGTTACTTTTAATGGCTTTCTTTGTTTTTTACAGCCATGTATAATATCAATAAGGACTTGGACAGAAATTTTTAGTGTCCCAACCTATATCCACTCTCTGCATTTTTCTTCATTAGCAGAACTCATTTCATTCAGGCTAGCAGTGTAAACCCTTAAAATAGTATTCCCTCCCTCCAACTCCCTTACTGTAAGCTATGGACATATGATGGCATTTCTGGTCAAAGAATGTGAAGATTCTAAAGAAGGTATCTCCAAAGAGGGTTAAGTCAAGAGTGGACTGTTTGTGTTTCACTTTCACTCTTAGTTGCCTCCTAGAATTTCACCAGGATAGACAGAATTTGGACAGTTATTCTGGACCAAAAAATGACTTAGAGAAAGGTTGCAACTCTCTAGGGACAGAAGATCCTGAACCCCTGAACATGGGACCACCTCACTTTGACTTAGTGGAACAATACACTTCTGTGTTACCTAAATCACTGCATTTTCCACTCTCTAGTAGCAGAGCAAATAGATGAAACCACAATCACCAACAAAAATAACATCATTCTTATTATAGAACTGATCTTTTCATAGTTGCCAAATTAGTACTATGTAATTTAAAGAAAATCAGACCCGTGTAAATATGACCTTATTTAAATGAAGACATACATTCAATTACATATTTTACAATATAGCATTTCTCATTCTTCTCATTTCACATTTGAAAACACCAAATGCACAAATATGGTCATTACATTAAAAACTATACTTGTTTGTATTTATTTTGCCTGTTTTCTATATTGCACAGAGATCAGGAAATGCTATCCCACACCCATTTGCCAAATAAAATGCAAAAGAAAAAGTTAATTACTTGGACAATATTTTGTATTTCACTCTTTTGTAGAAGGAGGGGGGAAAGAATAAAAACTAATAATAGTGAATGCTATGACTATTAGTATAATGATGATAGGTAGCAATTACACAGTAATACATAAGGCCTATGAAAGTTTTCTACGTAACAGGCACTGTTTCTAGCACTTGAAATACTCTCTCATTTAATAATCAGATGGTTATTTCATGTAGGGGAGTATCATGAGTGCTTCATTCATATAACAGTGATATTATTAATAATAATGACAAAGATGATAGAAGCTTTAAGTGTTTTCTACCAGTACTCTGCCAAATGTTCTGTATAGGCAGTTTCCCTTAATTCTCACAGTATCTTGCTTGGTGTGTATATGACTGTTCCCATTTTGTAGATGAGGCATAAGAAAGGTTCGTGAACATCTGCAAGTCTATATAGAGCATTTGGCACATGTGATTTGAACCCAGGTACTGTGACTCCAGAGTCCATGCTTTTAATAACGATGATAGGTGTATCACCAAGATACACTGTACCTAACTCATTGCTGATGAAAAATGCTCTACAAGTTTGTGCTGAATGAATAGGTGAATTTATCAACAAATTTGAAGTAGTTCTATACTGGCAATCACTGGATCTTAAAAGGGAGGTCTGTACCTGAGTCTGCATCTAATTTGTCACCTATAACATAATGTAATCATGGGAATGAGTGACATCCATCACTTTTGCCAAATTCTGTGAGTGGAATCACAGGTTCTGCCCACACTTAAGGAAATGGAATTATATAAGGGTGTGGATCATGAAGAAAAAAAAGTCTATGTCCACCGCAGTACTGTATGACCCCAATTATATGACATTTAAAAAAAGACCAGTCATTGGTTGCCAGGGGTTACAGGCAGGGGAAGGATGTGACCTTGAAGGAAAATCACAAGGAAAGTGTGGTGGTGATGAAATTCTTGCATATTCTGACTGTGGTTTTAATATACTTTTTTTTTTTTTAAATAGAGGCATGTTTTTTATTTATTTATTTGTTTGTTTGTTTGCTTGTTTTCTTTATACATGCACTGGGTACAGTCAGAAGCACGGGAGGGTGAGAGAATTCACCAGAGCCAGAGCGGGGAGCAGAGCAGGCAGAATGACGAAGTACACTGCTGAGGGGAGCAGCGGGCGGCAGGAGAGGTCTGCGCGCCATGTGGGACCCTCCTCTGGTGGCCGGGGAGCAGCCGGGGATCGAACTGGTGCCGCAGAGGCCGCGGGCAGCTTCGCAACCCAGCGCTCAACCGCTGCGCCACCGGGGAGGCCCTGACTGTGGTTTTGATTATATGAATCTATGCATGTGTAAAATCCAAAGACATATATACTAAAAGTCTTGCATTGTAGATGATACTTCAAAGTATGATTTTAAAGTATGATAAAAATAAGAATTCAAATGGAAAAATATAGCCATTATATAAAAATCAACTTGTTTACAAGTATGCTTTATAAACCATTTCCTTCTCCCTAAAACATAGTAATAACAACAAAAACAAAATAACACCCTACACACAGTATTAGATGACACCAGTTCCACTTAGTAGATATAAAAAGCCATAAGAGAATGTCATCCGTATCCTAACAGTGCTAAAAATCTGGATAACCTGCAAAATTATAACCTGCCTTCAGTCCATCAAACAACTGAGATAAACTGCATGCTAATGGGTGACTGGCCCCTTAAAGATGGATATATGCAACCACTACCTTGTCTTTTTGAAAATGTCATATAATTGGAGTCATACAGTACTGATGTGGACACAGACTTTTTTTTTTTTTTTTTTTTGGCGAAGCATGGAGAAGTGGCTGTTGTGCAAGCAGGGAGAAATCAGTGAAAATTTTAACGATTTCTTAAATTCTTAATGTGCTAGTGTGTCAATAGTTTGGAATATCTGGAGCCCAGATAGTTACACACTCACTGGCAAGTTATTTTTTTTTACAGTCCTTAACCAGAAGCATGCGAATATAAGTGGGCACAAAGCAGGCAACCAAAAAGATCCCACATCTGGGCCTCCTTGGTGGTGCAAGGGGTTAAGGCGCAACCTGTGAAGCTATTTGCAGCCACTGCAGCACGAGTTCGATCCCTGGCCAGGGAGCTACCCACATGGTGCAGCAGACCTCTCCTGACTCTCTCACTGCTCCCCTCAGCAGTGTATTTCAGTCAGTCTGCCTGTTCTGTTCCCTGCTCTGTCTCTGGTGAATCCTCTCACCCCCAACACCTCTGGCTTGTACCCCAGTTCTTGTATGTTTAAATAAATAAATCTTCAAAAAAAAAAAACCCAAAAACCAACAACAAAAGGATCCCACATCAGTGCGGAGTGGCTCAGGTATACAGGAGACAGACAGCTACTGCCACTGAGAGTGAAGCAGCAAACCCTCTCTTCCCAGAGGAGGGGGCAAGGCAGAAGAAAACCCATCTGCCTGGGGAAGGGAGGCAGAGATAGGAGGCTCTCATGCCCTGGGTAAAGGCAGAGATCCATTACTGCTGAGGGAGAAGCAGAAAGAAAACCCTATCCTTGGGGAAGAGCAGGAAACCTTCAGGCCAGAGACTCTACATAAATAAAAAGCAGTGGTCAGCTACTACTGAGGAAGGGGCAAGAATGTACCTCCCACCAAACACCAACCCTGAACACAAACCAGAGGCCAGCTACTCTGCAGGGAGAAAAGAATGCTGAGAAAGCACAACCCTCAAGGTCCAGGTACATTAAACCTCCCTAAGGTTGAGGGTGGGCAGGACAACAGAGAACACTCCCCATTTTACCATGAGCCTAGCAACTAATAAAAACTGGAGACAACAGCTGTGAAATAACAAGAACATGAGGTAGGACATGCCTATCCCCCCCTCCATGTGCATATCCTACTCGTAACACAGATCTGAAGAGAGTGCTGAAAATTTAGAGTTGGAGAAAGATCATTGCATATCATGCAAGTCGGATGACAATGAAGTGAGATAATGAGGATACGCTCTCCAACATATTTTATGATACTAACATTAACATGATACCAAAGCTAGAAAAAAAAAAAAAAAAACAAGAAAACTCCAAATCATGATCTGTCATAAACAAAGATACAAATCCACTGATATAGAAATAATATAGGAAAATAATACAGAAAAAAGTACATCATGACCAAATGGAGTTTATCCTGGTAATATAAGGTTGACTACACATTTGCAAATCAATCAAAGTAATTTACCATATCAATAGGCTAAAGTGAAAAAATCATCTCAGTTTATGAAGAAAAAGCAATTAATGTAAATCCATGAACACTCATGATTATAATGCTCAGCAAACTAGGAATTAAATGTATCTTCCTCAAATTGATCAAGATTTAAAGAATCTAAAGTTAATATCACACTGAATGGTGAAACACAGAATGCCTTCCCCCTAAATTCAGGAATAAAGGAAGATTGTCTGCTCTCACCATTTCTATTCAGCATTATATTGGAGATCCTAGCTTATACAATAAGGCCTGAAAAATTAATCAAAGGTATATAGATTAGAAAGGAAGAAATAAAACTAACTGTATTTACAGATAACATGATGATCTATGTAGAAAATCTAACTGATTTACAAAACAAAAAAGATCAGACCTAATAAAAGTAAGTTTATCAATAATGCCAGATATAAGGTCAACATAAAATAATAATTCTTTATAGTACAACATTTGGAAGTTGAAGACAAAAAAGTGCTTTTATAATATCAATAAGGTAGAACAAATCTAAAAAATTTGTGCATGACTTGTATGGTCAAGACTTCAAAACACGGAAGAAATTAGAAAAGACCTAAATAAAGAAATATAGCATACTCATTTACTGTAAGATTAGCTATTTTTTGGATGTAACTTCTCCCAAACACATCTATAGTACAGGGTCATTGCAATCTTAATCAAAATCTTAGCAGGTTTTATGTAGAAATTGAGATGCTATCTTTAAAATGTATACGGAAGAGCAAAAAAACTAGAATAGTCAGCCAATTTTGATACAGTATTAGAAAGTTACTATATATAATATATATAATAGAAGATACACACTACATACACATAATTTTGATTTCAAGATTACAGTAATCAAGGCACTATTATTGATGAGAGAGACATACCTACAGAATACAAATAGACCAGAAAATATAATCAATAGATTTTTTGACAATGATAATTAAGTGGAGAAATGATGACCTTTAAAAAAATTGTGCTGGACTATTTACAATAGGTAAAACCTGGAAACAACCCAAATGCCCAAAAATAGATGACTGGATCAAGAAGATGTGGCATATATACACAATGGAACATTATTCAGCAATCAAAAAAGATAAACTCATGCCATTCACAGCAATGGATGGAGCTGGAAGGGATTATGCTCAGTGAAATAAACCAGAAGGAAAAAGAAAAATATCGGATGGTTTCACTTATAACAGGAATATAGGGGAACCAAATAAGACATCAGTAACAAAACACAACAAAGCAAAAACAGACAATTATAAACCAGAGACATCCTGCAGGGGAGGAGGAGGGAGAGGGATCAGAGGGAGGGAGGGAGGAGCACAGGGGACTGAGGTGATGGTGCACGGGTGCATTGGGTTAGGAAACACTATGGGGACTACACCTGAGGGGGTGGGGGGAAAAACAGTGCTGGAATAATTCATCTTGCATCTTGGAATAATTCATTATATGCAGGAATATTCATCTTGAACCTTTAGGTAAAACCATATTCAAAAATTAAACTCAAAATGAGTTACTGGCCTAAATGTAAAAGCCAAAACTAAGAAGTCTAAAAGAAAGAGTAGAAAATCTTTGGAATCTTCATTCTGGCAAAGATTTATTAGGACACTGAAAGGCTAGAATGTAAAACATTTGATAAATTCGATTTGAAAACTTTTGCTCTTTAAAAAATAAAATGAAAAGCCACAGAGTAGGAAAATATATTTGCAGAACATATTTAATAAAGAACTTGTATCCAGAATATATAAAGAACTCTTACAATTCAATATGATTAACAAGCCAATTTGAAAAATGGATAACCAACTTAAACAGGTCTTTATCAAAGAAGATAAATGAATGCCAAATAAACACATGAAAAGGTGTGCCTTTGTAATTAAATATTGTGCAAGTAAAACCACAATGAGACACCACTAACAGCTTTATAATAGTGACTAATATTAAAAAAAGAAAAATACCTGATAGTACCAAATGCCAGCAAAGATATCAGCTTATCAGTTGTTTTGTGACTGTATATGTTGGTCAAAATTCATCAAACTATATACTTAAGAGGTTGAATTTAACTCTTACATAAATTACACCATAATAAACCCAAGTCTTAAAACATGATGCAAAACAGGAATTCATAGATTGCTGGCAGAAATGCAAAATATCATAGCTATTTTAGAAAATAGTTTGGCATTTTCTAATATAGTTAGACATACACTTACCATATAGCTCAGGATTTCTGAGCAATATGGTAATTCTTAGCAATTTATGCCAAAGAGAAATGAACTTATATATGGACAAAGACCTGTTCTGGAATGCTTATGGTCATAATCATCTAACACTCTATCTCTAACGAGTTGATAGGAATACACAAATTATAGAATAAAAGACTACTTCTAAGCTATAATAAACCACCGATACATGCAACAATATGGACAAGTATCAGAAACACTATGCTAAGTGAAAGAAGTCTGATGTAAATGATTATATATTGAATGATTCCATTTTTATAACATTCTGGACAATGAAAAACTATAGGGACAGAAATCAGATCGGCAGTAAGGAAGCAGAGTAGTACTGATTACAAGTATTGATTACAATAGGGCAGGTGGGAACATTCTGGAGTTATGGAAACATTCTACAGACTGATTCTACTGGTTGTTACATGACTATGTTTGTCAAAACTCATTGGACTATGTATCTAAGAGATTGAATTTAACCATATGTCAATCACACCTCAATAAACCTGAGTCTGAAAACAGGATGCAAGCAGAATATAACCTACATATTTTACTGAGAATAATGGCAATACATAGAGACTCTTCATTGCCAAAGGAAGCTGTGGGTACTGCAGGTAAGTATAAAAATATCTGCTAAAGCATATAAAGATTATATTAGAAATTCAGTTTGTTTTATTTAATTAATTTTTATTAACTTCTATTTCTGAATTTTCTTTAAAATGTTGGCGGTGTTACCTAAGACACTTTTTCTGAATTTTCTTTAAAATGATGGGGGTGTTACCTCAGATACTTGACTTTTGATGGTTATATAACTTTCTTTTCCTTTTTTTTTAAGATTTATTTATTTATTTATACAAGCACTGGGTACAGTCAGAAGCATGGGAGGGTGAGAGAATTCACCAGAGCCAGAGCCGGGAACAGAACAGACAGACTGATGAAATACACTGCTGAGGGGAGCGGCAGGCAGCAGGAGAGGTCTGCGCACCCGGGGATCAAACCAGCGCTACAGAGGCTGCAGGCAGCTTCACAGCCCAGTGCTCAGCTGCTGCCCCACCAGGGGAGGTCCGGTTATATAACTTTCTACTAATTCATACTTTTTTCACCAGCTATCTCTTTCACTGAAAGTTAACACAAGACAAATGTCAAGAATTTAAATGCCATAAGGGTCCTATGCCTTGTGAAATTTATCCTTATTGGCAGAGCCTTTAACTACACTGTTCTCATATGTCACTCAACCACATAAAGGAAAGGAAGGAGTGAAAGCTAAAGTACTATCATCCAGAGACACAGATCCAGGAAAGAGTAAGTCACCAGTGAGAATGCAGAAGCCAAAGAACATATAACACTGTGCGGTTATAGAATAAACAAACGATCCACTTAGAACACTCCCAAGGACTCTGAGGATACCATAAACATTGATAAAGCAAAGCATCTTTTCATAATTAATGGATAATCAAAGATTTCAATAATACCTAAGGCACAGGCACAAATAACTGAAACAAATTTATAGTCTTACTGTTAATTTCACTGCTTGAATGTCAGTTTACATAAAGAGGAAGAACATTAGAAGACAGCTTTCTAACAATGAGCATCAAAGGAAAAAGCAAAACCAGATAATGAATCATTGCTGGGGTCAAAGGGACATGGTAATCTCTGGTCAAGTGTGTGGTAACACAACAGAGAGGGAGAAAAGGAAAAAAATGTGAACCAGTAACCTCAAGGTCACAAAGGGATAAACCTGCCATGTTTGGAGATTTTGTATTTCCCCTGGTAATGCTGAAACCTGGACAGTTATTTGTGCCAATCAATGAAAACGGCTAGGGAATCAAGAGTCAGGATGACGGAATGGAAAACATTTAAAAAAATAAAAGTTGCTGAGGACCTCACAACTCCATCAGCTCACCACAGAGCAAACAAAGCTTTACTCTACTCTGCATGTTAAAGGAGAAAAAGTAAACTATTGTTTTTTCCTGGGATTAACAAGAAAAGAAAAAAAAAAAACTGTCTATGGCATTTGCCTTGGGGAATTTAAAGAAAAAAGAACACCCTTCTGATCCTCACCCCATCCCCACCATTCTCTGAGACACCCATAGGACAAGATTCAGGTTGGACAAAAAGTATTCCTGTCACCATTTTGAATAAAAGTACTTATCAGTTCTTTAGTGAGGCAATATGAAAGACTATTAAAGATAAAATGCCTAAACTTGTTTCTGAGACAAACATGACTTCAAAGTTGTTAAGTGCACAAATAAGACAGATTTCTGTTTGGGACCTAATTCTGACAGGAGAGAACACCTTACTGACAGGAGGGACAACAGGCCCTACTGGATATCAAAATCTGTTACAAGGTGAAAATAACATTTTAAAGTTAATTAGCAATGTAAGTGTGAAGCAAGAAGTAGATATAAACATAAGAGGAAAAGCAGCATAAATTATCTTGAACTCATGATTGATTGGTACACCTGGATACAGATGAGAAATCAGTGGACTGAGTCATCTAGAAAATGGAAAAGACATACAAAGAGATGAATAAATACCAGGCACTAAAGAAACATACTGTAGTTGGGGAAAAGTAATTGAAATTTCAAGAATAGAGAAATGGCTCTATAATACCCCAGTATGTGGGCTCCAACTTACATATCAGGAATGAATGGGTGTGTATATGGAAGAAGAGTGGTGGGGGACATTTGGAAATAGTTTATCAGGCACATCTTTTTTGTTACTGGATATTTTGATACTTTGGGGCCTCTCAAGATTTATTCTAAAGTAATCTTTTACCTTTTTGTCATTTTTAAAAATTTATTTTATATATTTTTACATCATTTTCATTTTTGTATAATGTATGCATTTTCATCTTGGTTATAGTCTCCATACAATCCCCCCCCGCCCTTTATTTTGACCCTAATCCCTCCTCCCCTCCCCACCCCCGTAGTGTGTCTCTGGTTTATAGTTGCTTGTTGATTTTGATTTTTACTTTATTATAATTAGTCTTTTTCCTGGTCCCTTATTTAGGTTTTCTAAATTCCTGCTATGAGTGAGACCATCCGGTATTTTTCTTTTTCTTTCTGGCTTATTTCGCTGAGCATGATCCCTTCCAGCTCCATCCATGTTGCTGCAAATGGCATGAGTTTATCTTTTTTGATGTCGGTGATGTCTTATCTACCCAGGGCAGCCAGATGCAGAGATTAGGGTTTTCGTCTCCTGGACTCAGACAACAACACAATGACCTCATTAACAGAATGAGCATAGGAGTCAAGAGATTTGGAGTGGATGTCATGGTTACCTATTTATTTGCTAGGGCAATGTTCAGGCATTTCTTGAGTGAGGCAGTTGGCTGGGACTTACAGATCTTAAGTAGTCACACATCATTACACTCACTTGTGTAATTTCTTCCCGGAAGTACAGCATGTTTAATTCTCCCCTACACTAAAATCTGTGGTTTTTAATTTAAATGTTACATGTTTCATTGAAAATGTTATGGCTATTGAGCCAGAATAAAAAGAAATTATACTCTATATTCTCAACCTAGCACATTTTACCATGAAATGGGAAGAACCTTACCCAACGTCACGTGGATGGTGGAGGGTCTGGCCCTGTGACTGTGTTGTCAACTCTCACTCCAAATACTTGTCCAGCAGGGTCTTGCGGCTCAGTACTTTTGTAGTCACACTAACTTTCTGGGGCTTAACTGGAATGACAAGCAGAGTCCTCCAATCATAAACCTCTGATACTAAACTTAGTCTGTCCCAAAGAAGACAGGGAATCAAACCAATTAAGTGGAAATGGTGTAAAGAAACCTCCCTACCAAAACGTTAGCAGACATGTCATTCTGAAACATGGGACTGAGATGGAACTTCATCTGTGATGTAGATGCCATATATTTCCTTTTTTGTTCTTATTATTTGAAATGCTTTCTGTGACAGTTAAATTATTTAGTTCATGCTAAATCTGTCTCTCTCAAGAAAAGTGTGAGGTGGGGACTGGAGAGAAGGGAGATAACAATTGTCTGTGTCTTCTATACTCCAAATTCTATATAGCTATTTTTTTTAATGCTTTATGTTTGAATTTTCACATCAGTCCTTGTGTGAGGATTTTTCTCTGAGAACTGTACAATTTTTTCAATGGAACTGCTATCACACTGTACATGCTGTCTCATAGTGTGGTAATACAGAATTCAATGCGTGGCTTTGTTTGCTCACTTCATAAAAATAGTTGCCTGGAGAAAATTTGGGGGAAAAAAGGGGACACACCATCTTGTGGCCAATACCAGAACTGCACCGTTACTCCCAGATTCTTCTTATGGGAGAAGGGTGGGAACCACATCCTGCCAAGCCAGCAGTTTTCTCAGGCTTCTAGAATATACCATGCACAAATTTAAAGTTTTGTTATGCATCACACACAAAATGGAAGACCCATTTATTTATTTCCAATGGTTGGATCAAGAAAAATTGAAAGCTTATTGCAAACTGAAAAGGTTTATGAAAGAAAGAGAATTCTGGGAAAACAATTAATACTGTTTCCTGTATCTATTTCCATATTTTCATCACATATGTACATGAAGGCATAAAATTTCAAACCAGATTTTTACCACAATCAACCACATGGTTTGAATGTTTTCCACATTAGTATTTTCAATGTCATTTTTAAGTGAATCACTTCAAATTCAAACCCATTTGCAGTAATTTTAACTCAAACTTTTGTCTGATATTGTAAAATGATAAAATATATATTAAGAATTATTTTAGACAGACATGGTAAAGCCTGCCCTGGCTCTCCAACCATACAAATAATCCCATTAAGAGGTGTTCTTATATGTTTTGATTTTGTTATACATATATATCAACACATTCCTTTATCTTTAAATGATATAATAAGGTGCTAGCCAGTCTGCAATTTGCTTTTTTCCGTGATACTACTTCTCAGTCACATTTTCAAACCACTACATGCTTATACTTTCACTGGTCAGCTATGCAACATTCAATTGTATGGCTACAACACGCAACACGGTATTTTTAAAACTGTGAATAGAAACAAACCAAAGCCTGTCTCTGTCTGTTAACCTTATAAGACACAGAAAAATGGTTCTTGCTGACCACGGCCATACCTGTGGTCTGAAAGAATGAGTTGCAAGGAGGATACACACAGGGCTCTTGCCAACACAGCAGCTGGGCTATGCGCTTGATCGGGTCCAGGAAAATTTCCACTATCGGCAAAAGACAAGGGAGTTATAATATTTGCATGTCTGTGTGTGTCTATGAATGTTTATGTGTCTGGAACTAAATGGGTACGCCGTTTCAGCTTCATTTTGCTTTTATAATTATAAAAACGATCATGGACTAAAGCAATTCTAAAAATCCTGAAACTGGTTAAAAATATATTTTGAAACCCTCCGTAATCGGAACATTCCGGAGCTGCTGACTGTAAAGAAAATGCAGAGGTTTTTTTTTTTTACAAATGTTATCACTCAACGGCATAGACGAATCCCTTCCACGTTCACTTACCTTTCTCTTATTTGTGTCAATCATTTTTTATGTTTACATTCTTCTAGGAGTTGTTTTTCTGAGAATAACATTTAAAACAAAATAAAATCTGTACGAAGACAGAAACACGGAATGCCATGTAAAAAATTAACATGAACGGCATGCCTCACCGAAGTCTTAATTTAGAAGCTGTAATCTGATCACCCATTCCCACACTGTGCACTTCAAAAAATATCGGGAGAAACTCAATTTTCAGGGCATCGATTCCGTCACAACAGCAGCAATTATTCCCCAAACCATACTCCAATCCCACCTCTCCCAGGCAACAATCTCTATTTTTTTCACTGTTACACCAAAGCCCGAAGAAATTCTCAGAAAATAACTAGCTTTAAGACAGCCATTACCTTGAAGCTTCTTGTCAGCTGCAGCCTCGTGAAACGCAGCCCCTCCCCCAAGACTGGCCAGGCTCAGCTCTCCCGAGCTTCTAGAGGATGCTCCGCCCCTCCTGCGATGGGGAGAGCGGGGGGCCTTTCCCTCAATTAGAGGGAGGAGAATCACCAAGTTAAACAGAAATTCGCTTAAAGGGGAAAAACATTCATTTTTAAAGGGCTTGAAAGCGAAATGGCAACACGTGGCTCTTTAATTTCCATTCATACCGCAGGGCTAGGGGAGAGCCTTAAAAAAAAGTAGCAAATCCCTTTACCATACAGTGACCATCCAGTTAAAAATAGCTCTGCTGTATTTCGTGACTTTCATGGCACTTTTTTCGTACAAAATATTTCAAGACACAGCTGGCCAAGGTCCATTTGAAAAAGATCCAATAGGTCCTTGTTTGTGATTGCAGTGAATTGATACTGCGATTGTTTTGTGGAGAATTAAATCTCTACAATTTTAACTTCTCTTACCTGGAGACCTCACAGGTCTCTCTTTTTATTTCCGTGTTGTCATTCAGTCTTCAGAAAATTTCACTATGTTTTCAAGTAATTTCTGAACAAAAAGCATCAACCAATAATCCTTAAAGAAAGGTGGTACGTATCTGAATTTACCAAAATGAAAAAAAACAAACTATGAAATAAAAACCAAAATAAACCAAAGTTGAAAAAAGAGCACTAAACTGGACAAATTGTTTTCGATTAAAAAAATCAAATCTAAAATAGCTCTTACAAATTGAAAGAGATAAACATTATAGAAAGCAAAAAAAAAAAAAAAAGGGTAAAGGACATAAATAGATAATTCAAGATGTTCTGAGGAAATCATTCTCAGCTTCCTTATTTTCCCTACAAGCAATGTATTGGAATTGCAGGTATTGCTCTATTCGTCTTTCAGAGTGTCCAGCCTCTGGGCTGTTTGGTAGATCTGTTTAAAATTGGTTGTTTAGAAAGCTAATTTGATTCTCTGGATAATCACTGCCCTGCAACTTACCTTCCCCTTATACAAAAGCTGGTATTTAGGCTTCCATCTGCAACTTCATTTGTTTTTATTCAATTTGTTTAGTGGTAAAAGGGAGGGCCTATTCATTGGGGCACTTCAAAACCGAAGATACAAAATAAACATTAAAACTGAATACATAAAAGATATTCACCTTTCCTAATAGCAGAAGAGATATCAGCATAAATACCAATGAGATTTTGCTTTTCTATCTAGTTTAACTTATAAAGAAGCAAAGAAGTGATACAATCAACAGTTGGTGAGGGAACGAGGGAATGAATGGGCACTTTTCCTCAAGTGCAAGGTGACAAGTTAAAAGGTTAAGAGAAAATCAAAAGCCAAAGTCTATTCATTTCCAAACTGGTGGATGTGTTCTCTCTGCATCAGTACTGACTGCCCCCTGGGATTGGAATCCTAGGAGTTTATTTGGTAGAACCAAGGATGATGGTGTTCACCTTCAGATTGTGAGAAGATTGGTGAGTGGACCCTGCCTAATCTCATGTCTCTGCTGGGGAATATACTGGTGAGCTACAACCATCTTTAGTAACTACCACACTTAACTGTGAACTTTGCATCTTTTACATTCATGCGCATGTTCACACCAATTTAAAGAATACTTTGCTGCGGGCCTCCCCGGTGGTGCAGCAGGTTGAACGCAGCTCTGTGAAGCTGTCTGGAGCCTCTGCAGCACGAGTTTAATTCTTACCCGGCCAGGGAGATACCCACATGGCGCAGCAGACCTCTCCTATCTTGCCCGCTGCTATCCACAGCAGTGTCTTTGGTCAGTCTGCCTGTTCTGTTCCCCACTGTGTCTCTGATGAATCCTCTCACACGCCCACACCTCTGGCCTGTACCCCAGTTCTTGTATGCATAAATCAATCTTTTTTAAAAAAGAATTCTTTGCTGCCCTATGCTTTTGCATTGACTGTGCCTGCATGATGGCATCCACTGGGTATAAATTAGTTATGACTTGTCTCTTTGTGTGGCAGGGGCCCGGCAGTACCTTCCCTTTCAGATATGGTTATTCCTGGACAGGGGCTGGTAATCAATTATGCAGAGAGGTGCCCATTTCATTGTACCCTCATTTACCTTTGGCAACTCCTTGAGCTGGTGCTTTCCTGATGATTGCTAATTAAATATAGGAAAATTGTATATCTACCCTCTTTAATGAACTTTGGTTTTGCTCACGAAATATTCAAGATATTAAGACTCCAATTTAGATTTTCCTTGCCTTTAACGTAGAGGTGTTATTTCCCAGGAAGTGGTAAAACCTACACACTGCCATGGATGATGATTTTGAGGGCTAGGTCTTTTAAGATAAGTTATGGTGCGTTTAAAAGCAAGAGAAAATTGTACAATGCAAGTTGGTAAAGCCTCACAACCCTATCCTTTATCACATTGAACAGGTAAACACAACTCCCATTTCCTGTCACCTCTGACTCGTCAGGTTGAAGAAACAGCTGCAGTATGACATAGCTCTTCCTGTAGTAACAAAACAAGCAAAGAAAACTGTCTGCACTGGGTACTTAAAAGAAAGAAGATGTGATGATACTTCAAAAGACAAATATAACAAGAGTCATGCTGGGTTAAAATTGTTCCTGTTATCAATCTGAATAAAAGCATCAGGGTTCTGGGTGAGAAGGTAAGGACATCTGTTGGCAAAACTCAGTGAGTGTCTAGCCTTTAAGAGTCTGTCATGGAAGCATTATGATAGAGTTATATTGTAAAATTTTCAAAAGGGGAGGCACAGTTATGGGTTTGAAACTTGTATTAGCTCGATGGAGAGAAATCTTTCCAATCTTGACAACTTTGCCAAGTTTTCATCTCCTGTACTAGATATCATAGTTAAAAAATATGCTTGGGGCCACTTGCATCTCTGATATTAACCTCGATTGTCTGTCCAAATATTAAACTATATTTAATAGAATGATAAAAATGTTTAGTATCTAAGGGTGTAGTTGAGACAGATAAGACAGGGATAATGGGTAAGGGAGGAAAAGAAGTCCCAATTTAACCACAGCAAAACTGAGTTTGCACATACTGCATTAGTGCATCTAGAATTACACAAGAAATAAGTCAATAGATGCCCAATATGCTGCACAAATATTTGGGTTGCTGGTCTGGTTTTAATTAGCTGGTTTTCTAGAAAAACAGTGTTTCTGAAGAGACCCTATTTTGTCACATTAGGGCTAGAGCAGTTTTCACCTGCAGTTGCCTCTTCTTATCTGGACACTTCATAAGGCAGTTTGAATAAAGTGTTTTTAATGAGTGACAACTGGATTAGATTAAAACATGGCAAAAAAGAAAAGGGATCGGGTAAGTTTACTTTGTTAAGCAGAAAGAATGTGGACAATGAGAACGGAGACAAGTGGCAAATCAGAAGGAGAAGTATCAGATAGAGGAGGCAAGCTGAGTATCAGATAGAGGAGGCAAGAGACGTGGACCTTATTTCTGGGGAGGGGAACAACAACAGAGAAGTATTATGATATTATGATAACACAAAGTCAACAGCCTATCTTTACTATTTCTGTTGTTCTGTAAGAAGGGAACGTGTGTAGCAAGGATTTGGTGGTGTCAAGGATGTTATTTGTGTTCCTGGATAATTTGACCCTTTTGGATCCCTCTGGTTTATCACGATGGAATGATGGGCTTTAACATTCCCTAAGCTGCTAATGCTGACCTATCTGTCCAAGGCAAGCCAAGGTCTCATGGACACAAACACTGGGCTTCGGGACCAACACCCTCATTAAGAGCATGACCTTAGGACTCAGAGATTTCTGACGGTTGTTGGGAAAGAATGAAGTGTTAAGCCACTACAAAATATTATTCAAGAGAGTATACAGAAGTCTATTTAAGAAAGGTTAGAGGACCTTAAACAGGTCTTAAGAAATCTTAAGAAACTGCTATCTGGTACATGATGATGACCACCTCACAAAGCTATCAAGGACTGGCGAGTGAGGTGGCTGGTCAGGACCTCCAGGAGACACCTGAAGAGCCTCTTATGGGCTATTTTTCCCTAGTGGTTTATTTAACAGGTGAGATTCTTTCTCAAAACTGGACACCATGGACTTTAAATTACAGAATTGGCTACAGAACGGGGAGCGAATGAATTTTATCTCAAATTCGCAACCTACCATGATTTTAATATGAAATGTGGCTTTAAATTTAAAATGCTATGGTTGCAGAGCAGGAAGCCAAATAAACTATACCACAAGTTCGCAACATGTTTTCAATGTAAAATGTTTCCCGGAAATGGGAAGAGACTTACCCAATGTCACGTGGATGTTGGAGGGTCTGGCCCTGCTACTTAACACTCACTCCAAATGTTTGTTCAGCAGGGTCGTCTCCCTGCTGGGTACTTTTGCGGTCACACTTTCTGGGGCTCAACTGGAATGATAAGCAGATTGCCCAGGTCATATGCAGCTCTAACATTAAACTTAGCCTGTCCAAAAGGAGACAGGGAATCAAACCAATTATGTAGAAATGGCGTAAAGTTTTCCTGCCAAAACCTTGGCAGACATGTCATTCTGAAACATGGGACTGAGGACTCTCATCTGTGATGTAGATACCATGTTAATTATCCTTTTTGTTCTTATTATTCGAAAAGTTCTCTATGACAGTATTGTATTTGGCTCATGCGGAAATCATTTCCCCCAGGAAAAGTGGGAGGTGGAGACAGGACAGAAAGGAAGTAATAAATACCTTGTGTCTTCTTTATGCCAAATCTAGTAGCTACTTTTTTTTTTATTGCTTTGTTTGAATTCTCACAGTAAGTCCTCATCTTTTTTTTTGTTATACACATATAACTTTTCAAGGGAATTTTAATCACATTCTACGTACTGTCTTGTAATCTGCTAATACAAAATACGTTTCATTGCTTTGTTTGCCTACTTCTCAAAAATGGTTGCGTGGAGAAAATTTAAGGAAAACTGACAGGTGCCATCTTGTGACCTGAACCAGAACTGCAGACACCCTGTTCCTTAGATGGGAAGGGGAAAAACTACAGCCATTCAGACAGTAGCAGCTCAGGCTTCTAGAATTTTTCATTCTCAGCTCAAGAGTTGAGGGTTTGTGTTATACAAAAATGGAATCCTAATTCCTTATGCTGTTATGTCTTTCAGGCATACTGTGTATCTTTATTTTTAGATTTTCAATAAAAGAAAGCAAATCTCCATTGAAATGAAATGGTTAAAATATAATTGTTCCATTCATTTCTAGATTTTTCCTATAGATAATTATAAATGTGAATGTTTTTTGAAACTGTATCTTTATCGCTCCCAAGAATATATTTTAAAATCTTTCCATGTCAACAAATATTTTTCTGCATCATCTTCTTTGAATTAGTTTTATGAGATTTTTCTTTTGTTCCCTCCACCAACTGACCCGGGCCCATACCCTATGTCCTCTCTCCCCATTTTCTCCACCCTCCCCCCATGCCCTCTGGTAACCATTATCTTCTTTTGCCAAGTTCAAATTTTTATTTCTGCTATTGTTTGCGTGTAATTGGTTTTTGGGCATTTATATTCCACAGATGGGTAAGACAAGATTTTTTTATATTTCTAAAATTTTCATAATGAAAATCATTCAAGTTTATAAAAAATTAAATGGAGAAATATAATACATAGGTGGAAATATTCTGCCTCTCCAATTACACTTACATCCTCAATTAATAAAGTTGCATGTATATACATTTCCAGATTTTCCTTGCATATATCATACTAATGTAACACAGGCCATTCTGCAATTTATTTTTAGAATATGATGTGGACATCTTTTCTTGCCACTGCACTTAGCCCATTACATTAACTAATTCTTTTTACAGCTACATAAATGTTCAACATTGTGGATGCACTATCTTACATGACTCTTCCACCATGTTTTAAACATTTTTTTGAATTCTTTCTCAAGAGTACTTAAAAATACAAATAAATATCTTCTCCTTAAATAAGTCTGTCCAAGAGTTGAAATATTTGAATTGCGTGAAAAATCACGAACAAGCAGGTAGCCAGCCTTCTCAGAGCCACAGAAAAATGCACCTTCAGCTAAAGAGAATGGAGTGGTGTGTGTGGGTGTCTACTTACATGTCTGTAACAAAAATGGATTGCTCCCTTTTCAGCTCCCTTATGCATTTCTACAAAAATCCAAAGATATATAAATCTAAAAAAAAAATACACACCATCCCAGGCTGTTCAGTACTTACATGTGAATCTTAGCTCTTTGATTTTTCCTTATATTAGAATACATTATTTGAAATTATATTTGTTCACCACATAACTAAATATCTTTCCATGGTTGTATGTTTACACATTTTGAGAAGATAGTTTCTAAATTCTCATCTCACTTATTTTTACACTGAAATAGGTCTACATGCTAAAAGAAATGTGGAGATGTGGACAATTTCCTTCTTTCTTCAGGCATGCTCTTTAACTAGATACATTGTTCTATTCTTCTAATGCCTATATTCTTTCGCTTATGATCTTTTAGGTATTTTTCATATTACAGTGCAAATAGGACTAGATCATTCTCTTGAGAGGTAGAGATGTACACAATGGTCGTCTTTTGCACATCAGTAAAAAAGCAATTCTTTTAGAGACCTTGAGTATCCCCTGAGAAATAACCAAACTTGTAATTCTCAGAAGTACTTAAATCTGCACAGTTACACATTACTTCACAGTATTACTATAGAAACACCACGAAACAATAAAATTTGTTAGAAACACAATCAAAGTAATATACAAAGTCAACACTCCCACCTAACAAGTTCATTATTCATTTGGGATTATCTCAATCCTTTTTTTTTTTCAAAATAAGGCAAATTAATTTGTCAACTTTGTTTCATAATTTATATCTATTACCACTGCTTTTTGATCAAAACGTAAAACGCCTATTCAAAAGTTAGTTTTTGCAACCTCATGAATTATTTTTTCCGCAGGTGTAATCTGATCACCACCTCCCCCACTTTTTAAACGTGGGCTTTTAAACCATCTGAAGGAACACAAAATCCAGACACTAATTCCACACAGAAACAACGACTCACAAACGACACTCCCGTTCCATTACTCCAAAGCAGCAGTCCCTTCTTTTCCCATCTTTACTCGAAAGTCTCCAGAAATCACCGAAAATAGCTAGCTTTTACGACAGCCATTACCTCCAAGCTTCTTCTCTTCAGCGGAAGCCTCCGAAGTCTGCATGTAACGCAGCTCCTCCCCTAAGACTGGCCAGGCACTGCTCTCTCCAGAGCTTCTAGAGGATGCTCCGCCCCCTCCTGTGATGGGGAGAGCAGGAGGTCCTTCCCTCATTTAGAGGGAGGAGAATCACCAAGTTAAACCAAAATAGTTAAACGAAAGAAATGCCCCTTTAAAAATACTTTAAAGTGTAGTGGTAATATATGTCTGTTCAATTTCCATCCAAACACTTAGGATGGATTATTTCCTGGGTGGTGGGGAGGTAGCAAATCTCTTTTTCATATAATAAAGCTGCTGTTAAAATACTCCTTACATGTTTTCCAGACCTTTCCTTGTGCTTTGCCTCTGCTAAATTTAAGACCTGTTAGTCTAGCTCCACTAAAATACATATATATAATATAACACGTATATTAATTATATATGCTAAATGTTTTGATTGGGCCTGTAGTGAATTAATGCTTTATTTTCGGTAGAATTAAATTCTTTGCAATTTGAATCTGAACGTGGGACACACTATGTCTCTCTTTTGACTCAGGTGTTCTAATACTTCTTTCAGGTCATTGCCCCCCCAAAAAAAAAATCCTCAACAAAATCTAACTATACTGAATTTGAAAAACCTATATATATCTATATATATCTATATATCAACAGTAAAATCGCAATAAGCCAAAAATAAGAATCAAACACAAACTTAGAAATCTTTTCAATGCCTATAATTGGATAGACAAAAATATCCCCAAACTAGTGTTGGTATTTCAATAAGTGAGAGATGAACAACAGAGCAGAAAAAGGGACCAAGGACACAAGCAGACAATTCACAGCCTTCTTCCGTAATTCTGGTATTTACCTCCTTGTGAAGAAAACCCAAGTAGTGCAACTTGAAGGCTGTCTCTCTTCTAGACTCGGCAGACAGGCCTCATTGCTCATTATGAGACTGAGAGAATCCCAGATTTAATCTCAGTCTCATAATGAGCAATAACAGGCAATTCACCTTCCCTCTTAATAAAGTTGACATTTGGATCCATTTGTTTTGATCACAATTTGTTCTTTAAATATATAACAATTGTTGCCTTTATGCATCTACTAGGTGACTTCAAAATATATGATAATGCAAAGAAGAAAATTTTGTTTAACAGAAGTGGGAGAGAATGTTGGTGAGTAGTTCTGGAGGTCCTTCCAACTCCCAACATATTTGGATATTTCCACATTTAAAGTCTATCTATTTTGGTCTTGTGGTGTCTGATATGATTTCTAATAACAGAGTCTCTTAAGGGCTCTGATAAAATTTCAAAAACCAAAGCTTCTTAATACTGCAACTCAATAAAATTGCAAAATTGTCCAATCAGGTCTGCTGTTTATCAAGGACATTATATTAAGAAACATTCATTGTTCATTGAAACAATAATATCAAGAAAAGAGAGCTTGATAAACTTTGTTCTTTAAAATCTTAAGACCTTGAGAAACTTTGCTTTTTAGAACTAAAAGTTCGACATGGAGGATTGTTCTTACAATGTTGTTATTACTTTAATTTTTTTGGCTTTAAAATGTAATTGGTTGAATATTGAAAATAAACATAGCAAAATAAATCCAATATACCAAATGTTGGTATATAAACATTTATAAAACGTTTATACACAGCTTTAGTATAAATTGGAACAAATATTGTGGGAAATGTTTGGCATTACCCCTTAAAGTTGAAGATTATAAATGTTAACAGACTATTTTGGGTTTTCAATAGCAGATTGGCATGTCTACGTTGGTAGCACAGACATGATCCCCAGAGAGAGCAATGTATATCGCTGAGCACATAGAAGACTCCCTAGTGAGGCACAGGAAATAAATATTAAGAATTCATTTTTTTACTTTGATTTTTTTATTAGCTTTTATATATAAATTATATAAAATTATATAAGTTACATTATAAAGTCAAAATGTCAATGACAATAATGACTATTTTTCTTTAATGCCAACTTAAATTTAATTTCTAAGTTCTCTGGTTGACTTTCTGACCATGAAAATAATGCGTGAATATTTTTGGGCACCTGGAAAATTCCTAAGAAAATCAGATTCCATAAACAGAGAATGAAGTTTATCAAGTTGCAAGGCAATAAATTTTACTATATCTTACATATAAAAATACTGACTTTTTATAAAGTTCAAATTGAAATGGTAAAATCAATATGGTTTATGTATCACCTTATTATATATTTAGAGGTTAATTATATTTCAAAGCTCAAATTTAAATCTTTCTCTAATATGTTCTTATTTATGTGTTTCTGGATCCCTGTGTTTAAATATATGCACACTAATTTATATAATAATTCTATATATTTATATAATAATAAATTAATTTTTATTATATATTATGAAAACAATATTTATGTGATAATAATTGTACACTAATTTAAATAAGAGCAGCTTAGGAATAATAGAAAGGAGAAGATTAAATAATTACAATGAAAAAGGATCTTACAATATATAATCTTCCCCTACAATGTGATCATATGTACTTACCAATTTTTTATATATTCTATGCAGATTGTACAAAGTTTTAATATTTCTTACCTGTGAGTGCATTTTCAATTAAAAAAAGTTGACCTATGTCATTTTATACTGCCTATAAGCTCATAGTTTCCTCATTTCAGGAAGGGCTATATTTTTCAGTTATTGTTGTTCTTCGTACTATGCTTATTGTAAATATTGTATTATCACTCCATTTAATGAGGTAGCTAAAGATAGATCTGTTCCTTGTTCCTAGGTACTTATGTTCTATAATTTTAATTGAGCAGCCAGTTTCCCGTACCATCCTTTTTTGTTACTTTCTTGTCATTTTCTTCCCTAACTGCAACCCTAAATTTAGAGTACTAAAACTGTCAAGATATCTTTTACACTCAAATCATTGTTGGCAGTTTCCAGATGGCTGGAAGGTACAAAAGGCTTATTTCCCTCACCTTATAAAAGGAGGGATGAAAAACAGGTTTAACTGTATTTAGTATGCTTTTTATTTTATAACTAGATCCACAATGTTAGAATAACTACTATTTTTTCCCAGATACACGTTATAGAAAGAAAGGGTCAAATCAAAATGAGAAAATTAACTCTTAGGTAAATTTGTATATAGCTAAAGTATTGCTACAGGTATGTTTCAGTAACTGTATCTTTTCAGAATAGATGCAAGCATGCCCTTATTCATGTGCATGGCTGACACAATATATTTTTACAAATTGATGTCTAAAATTTCATTCCTACGTTATTATGCTTTGCTTATTAGTGATGATTGTGGCCCACACTTTATGGGAAGGTTTTAAAAGCCCTAGAATTTTTCAATCACAACCCATAAATCCTTCCTACACTTACTTTTAACAAATATTGCCTAAATATCTAAGAAAAGTTGAAGATTTGTTTCATAAATATATGTATTATACCCAGTACAGGAATCCATGCTCCTTTCCTGACATATTCAGTCACAGTAACAAATTAACCCAAGCCTGTTAGTCTTTTATCTTCCTCCCCACATACATGAACTAAAGAAACCCTGTCACAGGCTATAGGTCAGTGACTGGGATAATGGAAAAAGAAGAAAGTTAGCCTTAGAGCCACAGTAGATTATGTAAAGGACAGACAATTCAAATTTTCCAGGACTGTATCAGTCCAGAAGCAGAAAACTTCAAGAAGTAGACTGCTAGTCTCAGACAAATAGAACAAAAGTTAGTCACATGAGATGAAAGAAGTACTGAGTAAAACGATGAGACAGATATAATTGTGATTGTTTGCATTGGGATGTTTTAGGCATTGCAATTGATATTTTCTATCCTGACAACTTATATTATGAAGTTTTTCTTCTCCTTTTTCTACTCCCATTTTACTTTAACTCCCAAAATCATAAGGTAACAGAAATATCTCAGTCTTTAAGTGGTATGAAATTTAAGTGATCCCAAAAACTATCCACGGAAAAAAAATTATGATATAGCTCATGTCATCACATTTCCAGATGCTACAGATCAAATTCCTCAGAATAGTATAGCATAGAGTATAGCCCATCAGAACTAAAACCACATAAAATTTCCTATATGTTTCTATTGTGCCCTTTTATAAACAAATGGGATTATATGAAACTGAAAAGCTCCTGTGCAGCAAAAGAAACAATCATTAAAAATGTATCCTACTGAATGGGAGAAGATATTTGCATATCATGTATCTGACAAGGGATTGATATAAAAAATATGAGGAACTAATAAAACTCAGCAACAACACAAACAAACCCCATTAAAATCAGGCAGAATATATGAATAGACACCTCTCCAAAAAAGACACAAAATCAACAGGCCATGAAAAAATGTTCAGCATCTCATATTATTAGGAAGACTCAAATCCAAACAAGTTAATCAATTCAAACCTGTGAGAATGGCTTATTCAAGAGACAAGAATTAAGTGTCAGAGAGGATGTGGAGAGAAGGGAACCCTTGAGCAGTGTTCATGGGAATGAAAATTGGCTCAGTCATTATGGAAAGCAGTATGGAGATGGCTCAAAAAATTTAAATTCCATATGATCCAGATATCCCTCTTTTTGGTATTTCCCTGGGGAATGTATTATGACATTTTGATATGAAAACAAACCACAAATGTGACTTTTCAGGGGAATAAAAAACTTAAAGATGTAGGCGCTAGATATTGTTGACAAACTGAGCTAAACAAAATTAAATGAGTTTATTTAAGAATCCAAACTGAGGACTCCAGGCTGGGTACAGCCTCCAAATCATTCTGTCCAAATTTTGAGCCTCGCAATGAGAATTGTATGAATCTGCAAAGATAGCATTTTGCATTTTCAAGGATTTTACAGAGAAATTCCGGGGAGGAGTCCGGTTAGTGTATCTATTTGATGTTGTTTACACATGGAGGAAAGCAAGTAGGGCTGTTAAAATTTACCCTATCTGTTTACTGTGTTATCTTCTGAGAACTGGGAGTCTTAGTAATGCCATAAACCTTGAAGTTTGTTTATTTTTTGAAGTTACTGATTTGCTTGCAGACAACTTTTTGTTGTTGCTGACGCAGTTTCTTTGGTAAGGCCAGTACAGCTGGGTCTTGGGTTTTTGCCTTGCACCCCTTAGTTGAAACCAGGGATAAGGGTAACCCTTTAATTGTTGATTTTTGTTTGCAATATTTAGGAGACTGTTCAGAAGCCCCACTGTTTAGCCCTTATATGGCACTTGGAGGGCAATATGGTTGCATGTTTGGTATGTTCAATGTGACAGGCAGTTGTGAGAGATAAGAATTTCTTTCTTAGCTCTGCCACTTCTTTGTTGTGTAATCTAACTTCATTAACCTCCACGTGGTCCAATTTCTTTATCTGTGAAATGTGTGCAATTTTAATATCTACTTTGAGTTGACAGTAGTAATTGAAACAGTACTACAGTTCACAAGAAAGCAAATCAAATCTATAACTGCAACCACACCAGATATATCACATTTGGCAGTAAAATCACTTAATCAGAATGGACAGGCCTACCACAAGGAGTAAGGAAACTGTCTAGTACCTGATCTGTTGCCCAGAGAGTCTTTGCCTATCAGGTAATAAACAATATATCTTTTATGGCAAATCAAGAACCTTGGAAATTTGTGGAATTGCTGCACAATAAAAGCTATTGCAAAGTAATGAGGGTGAATTTTTTGGTCTTTGTTCTCTAACTCTGGATAAGTTACATTGATAAAACAGGTAAAGGGTATTTCTGAAGTAATAGAGACCATTTAAAACAGAACTTAGGGTTCCTTTCATAATCTCCCAACAAAAGTTGTTAGATCTTGTTAATTTCTCACCATGAAAACTGTTAACTATGCAATAATGGGGCATGTGTATATTTGGTAATACTTGTGATGAAAACATGTAGTATATCAGGGTATGTGGACACAAAACATATTCTAAAAGCCTAGGTTCATAGACAAGATTGTTACCTTTAAGACACGTTTACTTTGTAATTTTATTTGGAAATTTTTCCTAGATGTTAGAAATGGAGTTAGAGGACTAATTTAATATAAATACAAACGTTGCTGATCAAGTTATGATTGTAGTCACAGTATGTAATTCCTAATTTTTGTTATATTTGAAACTATAAAAATATTAATGAAACAGTAAATTGATATTTGAGAGTGGCTATTGCTTTTTGGATGAGGACATTAAAGGCGTAATAGTTAAGGGGAAAAAGATCACCAAAATATAAAGTGTGCACACTATATTTTCTTCTTTTTAAAAAATCACTGGCACTGCCTTTGTTGTCTTTGTTTCATGCTTTCTTAATAAATGTCCCTATTGTGTATTATTTCTGGAAGATGAAACTTAATCCCAACCTCAGGCTGAACATTTGCTACTTGAATGCATTGTTTTTATCTTCTGAGTGATAGTCAGCATGTACCCAACTGCTGCAAGCACCTTCTGTAACAACTTGCAAGAACATTAGGTGATTAAGACTCTGTGAAAAGAAACTTTATTACCAAGTCATACTTGTTTATGTAAGCAGCCCTAACTCCCCAATTTTAGCCACTCCATTTCAATACCCTTTCTGACCTGACTCAATTTCTTCTTGTTATTTTGCTGGTTCCCTTACTAGTGAGTTAATAAAACTTGATGTGATTGTCTAAAGCAGATTTTTATTGGATGAAACACAAAGCATGTGACAATCCCTAAGGCATAGGCCTTGCCCAATATCAGCGCTGGCTATACAGTGACTGCGAGTCCTCTATAAGGTGTGAGAACAGGAGACAAGAAGTTACTGCAGATGAGTGCTCAGAAGAAATGCCTATTAGTCGGTGAGTCACTACCAGGGCCAGGGGGGCCTGAGAAATCTGCTCAAGTGTGTGGGAAGACGATGGTGAGGGAAAAAGTACTTCCAGTGCAGAGAACTGAACTCCCACTGAGAGCTCCCTGACACAGAACCCACGGGATACAAATTTGCATTTGCCACATTTGAGGACTTTGTGTTAGTTGCTAAAATTTACAATGGTCAGTAAAGTGATATTATAGTAAGATTTAAAAAAAAGGTAAGGTAAGGCTGCTGAAGACCTGAAAACTACATCATCACAGTTCACAGGTAATTGAAAGAACAAAAGAGGTCTTGCTGCATTTTGAGACCACAGAGTTGCAGTGTGAACATAGCTCTTGGGATTAACTAAGAACGTGATTCTGTTATCTTTCTT
The DNA here is from genome assembly GCF_014898055.3 of Talpa occidentalis. Classification (NCBI taxonomy): domain Eukaryota; kingdom Metazoa; phylum Chordata; class Mammalia; order Eulipotyphla; family Talpidae; genus Talpa; species Talpa occidentalis. The sequence goes on from NW_023601543.1 coordinate 29,719,856, forward strand.
CAGGACTCTAAAGTGAGGCGGCATTTTACACTCTATGGACCCATAAAAGAACCAGGCTGAATCAGAATTATTCCAGTATGTGCTATGAATAGAGGTCATCATTGCTAATGAATATGCATATATAAATATATATATTCTCTCAACAGATATACATACATATCTATGTATACACACATATGTAATTAGACTATTCACAAGGCCCACTCTTTAGCCATTATAAACTTTCAGACATGTGTACACTAAGATATTTGCATAGTTGATATTCTCAATACGACACATACTCTGATAGGCATTTATTTCCCAGCTCTGCCACTTTCAGTCATGTTACCTTAGGTAAGTTCCTTAACTTCAATTTCCTTGGTACATAAATATAAAATGTGAGTAATGTTAATATTTAGTTAATAGAAATAATAAAGACAATACTGTAGTCCACTTGAAATGACAGTGTAATCGAATCCCTGCACGAAGTGGCTTTGTTGGGGCTGAGGCCTGCTCAGCCCACAGCCTGTGGACATTCCAACTCTCCCAGTCACACTAAGGCTGCCTCTGACCATGGCTGCCAGGAGCCAACAAGCCTAACAGCTTGCCCTGACCGGTGGGCAGGACGGGCTGGACTTTTCCCTCTTTTATATCTGGCTCTAGGATTCTAAAATGGACCAGTCAGGTGCTGCTAGGCCCTCACTGCCTGATTGAAGAATCACAGTGCTTCTGCCAGATCAGGCATAGATTAGCTTCCTGACCAGCTCCACCGATACCACTAGCTAAGGGAAATGGCAGTGCAGCTCCTTTTGTGGGGGGGCTGTGTGGGGTTGACAATCTACCTCCTGGTTATTCCACTGAAACTGTGGGAGAGGAGTGTGGTTTTGTCATTGGTGTTTCACTAGAATAGGGTGGGTGTTGTCAAAAAGTTTTTCTGTCATTAGGTCACCCTTATCCAAAATCTGGCTGGGGAAACAAGCTTTCCTTGGAAATTTTATTTATTTGTGTTTATGAGTTGGAGGTTTCTGCGGTACATTGTCTGGGACATATGGGAGGCAATAGGGAAACTAAAGTAACTTGCTTGCTGTTCCCTTCAAATCCCAAGGTCCCTAACCAATCTGTCTTCTCCTTTCCATTATTTGCATTTTCTTTGCTGCTTTCTGCTCCATGTCCAAGGATTTTCAGTTGTAGGTATAGAAGGGAATGATCATCCTCATTAAATCTCTAAATATTCATGTGCAGAAAATGATGGAATCATTTGCTGAGCACTCAGCTAACATTAAAAATTAACTTAATAGTCTCACTAAAGTATGTAGAAAAAGGAACATTGGCCTTGGTATTACACACTGCCACAATGATTTTGAACTAAATATCCTTCAGAATTTAAAATTACCTCTCAGGGCCTCCCTGGTGGCACAAGGGGTTAACACGCAACCTATGAAGCTATCCGCAGCCATTGCAGGATGAGTTCAATCCCTGGCCAGGGAGCTACCCACATGGTGTAGCAGACTCTCCTGTCTCACCCGCTGCTCCCCTCAGCAGTGTATTCCAGTAGCTCTGCCTGTTCTGTTCCCCAGTCTGTCTTTGGAGAATCCTCTCACCCTTCCCCCCACATCTCTGGCCTGTACCCTTGTTCTTGTATACATAAATAAATAATTTTTTTAAAAAATAAAATAAAATTATCTCTCATAGCTGTCACTATTATAATGGTTTTAATTTCTTGCAGTAGATGTATTTATATATTGCCTTTGATTCTACTCTGCATTACCTTGTTTAATGAGAAAAAAATAATTGTATCTAATGGCTAACCCATGTGCATGTATGAAATGCATTGATATTAAAATCAGAATTTTTATCTTTTCAACTTTTTTTATTGTTTCACTTTTCAATTGAGACATACTTCTCATAAATTAATATAAACAAATAGTAACTGAATATCTTTATGTGACATATAGATACACATTTGTATATATACATACATATATAGCCACCACACAATTCAAAATATGTAACAATTTTCTTATAGAAACTTTTTTATGCCCTCTCCAAATCAGTAACCATGATTTCCTAGCCAGAAGTTTTACTGAACTATATCAACACAGATTGGCTTTGTCTTATCTTGAATTTCATATAAATGGAATTATATAGCATGTATCCTTCAATAAACATGTTAGATTCATACCTATTGAATTTAGTAGCAATTCCTTCTTTTTATTGCGTATAGTATTCCATTGTATGAATCTGTCATACGTCAAGTGATTATAGGAGTGATGCAGTCAAGATGGCGACAGGTCATTCCTGACTTGAATCCCATTCACAAGAAGATCGACTAGCAAATATCCATAAACAAAACACCACCATGATCACAGAACCTGGAAGTGAGACTGAAGAATGGCCCTGGACTCAGAACCAAGAAGGAAGGCATTAAAAGGGTAAGAAGAACAGCTTTATTTTGCACTCATTGCCCCTCCCCAAGGCCAGCACAGTGCCACACTAAGAAGGCCCTCCTGGTCTTATTGTTCTCCAGTGGGAAAAAAAGAACCCAGGATGGACATCCAGCTTCCCCAGAATTCCAGGAATTTGCCCAACTGCAGAGCCAAGCCCTAATCCTCTCTAGCCAGGGAGTTCAGTTGGCAGCTCTGCCTGATTTAGATTTCCAGCCAACAGGCCATACAGTCTGTGAAGGCCATTTTAAGTTTCTGTCAGAGAAGAGAGTAAATTTGCAGCCTGCCCAACTGCTAAGCACAACGTACAATCCTATTCCTCTGGGAAGCATGACCACAGATGCCAGGCAGCTGTGGAATACATCCTACAGCCTTCCTGGCGAGAGAGCAGATTTCCATCTTACCCAACTGCTGAGCATAGCCCCTACTCCTTCCCCTCTGGGAAGTGTGGCCACAGACACCTGGAAAACACAAAGCGTATCCTATGGCCTACCTGGGCAGAAAGCCAAGTCAGCAGCTCTGCCCAACTGTTGATTATAGCCTTGTACAACCAGGGAGTCTAAAGAGTGACCTTGAGCAACCTCAAAGCCCACCCTATAACACCAAATTCGGCCTACAATCCCATTCAAAAGCCGAACAAGCCTATAGCCTTGCCTAACTACTGAACATAACCGGCTTCACCCATGCAGGGAGCTCAGCCAGTGGCACCACTAATAGGGAAGCACAACCTGCAGCTCCTGCCAACCAGGAAGCCAGAAGAGCTACCCCGCTCAAACAGAGAACACAGTTGCATGCCCCATCCAAATGTAGAGTCCAGCTGGAGGCCCCACCTGCACAGCCTGGCCAGCAGACTTGCACAGCAGTGGAGCTCCGCCAACAGCTTACCTGATAGCAAGGCTTAGCCTGTGGCCCTGCCCAACTTTGGAGCACAGCGTATGGTTTCCCACTTGATCTCAGAGCACAGTCTGAGGTCCCACCCAACTGTAAAGCCTGGCCTGTGCCCCTTCTTGAATGTGAAGTCCAGTCAGTGGTACCATCTGGTTGGGGAGCACAGCTGGAAGACACACCTGAGAGGAAGTGATTGCAGAGACTAGCAAGCGGCCCCACCTGACTGTGGATCACAACCAGTATCCCTGCCCAACTAGGGAACTCACCCTGAAGCCCCTCTCAAATAAGAATCCTAACCAACAAGCACATCCAACATTGGGGCCCAGGCAGCAGCACTCCATACCCTCAGAGCACGGGCGGTGGCCTCACCCAGCTAGAGATCCTGTTAGCAAGCCCCGCCTGCCCATGAATGCTACCAGCTGTCTTTACAGTCCTCTAAACTGAGCTTATTGGGGAAGGTCTTTCCCTGCTAAAGAGAACCTATAAAGTCTGTAATAGACAGATACCAATGCAAGAGTACAAGGATCATGAATAGCAGATGATAATGACACAACTAAAGGAAACTAATAAGTCTTTAATAACTGACCCGGAAAAAAATGGAGCTCTATAAACTCAATAATTCCAAATAATCTTTTTAAAAATGTTCAACCACCATTGCTTTTAGGTTGAAAAATACATACTTATAAAAAATTAGCCCTCATTTCTTCAATCAAAAACCTGATTAGGTTTTTAAACCAGAAAGTATAATCTCATTTCTTCTACCCTTGTTTATTTAAAAGTATATGCAGAGCGGGAAATCTTAATGACGACTTGATTTAAAAGAGTGCGCTTACCTTAATTCCGTCCGTAAATGTAACCATAATCCCAGTAGAGGGAGCATCTCCCCCCTCCCCAGGGTGGGTGTCAGGAGTATCAAAATCTCCTGATACTACTTTGATACCTCTTGTAAACTGCCGCCTTTGGAAAAGTCAAAATATAATGCTTGATCAAGATAAAATTTTAAATACACTTGTAATCAGGGAAATGCAAATCAAAACTACCATGAGATACCATCTCACACCAGTGAGAATGGCACATATTAAAAAAACTAGCAACAACAAATGTTGGCGAGGATGTGGAGAAAAAGGAACTCTTCTGCACTGTTGGTGGGAGTGCAAACTGGTCCAACCACTATGGAGAGCTGTGTGGAGATTTCTGGACCTACTAAACATAGAGCTTCCATATGATCCAGCAATTCCACTCCTAGGTATTTACCCAAAGGACACAGAAACATCAATTCCAAAGAGCACCTGCACCCCTATGTTTATAGCAGCACTGTTTACAATAGCTAAGCTTTGGAAACAACCCAAATGCCCAAAAATAGATGACTGGATCAAGAAGATGTGGTACATATATACCATGGAATATTACTCAGCATTCAAAAAAGATAAACACATGCAATTTGCAGCAACATGGATGGCACTGGAAGGGATCATGCTCAGCGAAATAAGCCAAAAAGAAAAAGAAAAATACCGGATGGTCTCACTCATAGCAGGAATCTAGAAAACTTAAATAAGGGACCAGGAAAATGAATATAAGAAAGTGAAAATCAAAATCAACAAAAAACTATGAACCAGAGACACTTTTTGGGGGGTGGGGGGCGGGAGGGGAAGGATTGGGGTCAGAATGGGGCGTTTGCAATTGTATGGGGGAATATAAAAATAAAATTTAATATTTAAAAAAAATAAAAAATAAAGGTCTTACAGTAAAAAAAAAAAAAAGGATTAAAAAACATCACTGATTTAATACTTCTCAAGAAAAAATGTTGGGGTGGGAATTAATAATTAATATTATACACTAAGTTTTTAAATGAATCCCAATTTCAATATAGAGTAAAGTGTGTCTTGAAATCAATGTAATATGATATATAAGGCACAATGGCATAATCTTTTATATATAAAGAATGTTTTATATTAGCAAAAGGAAAAATAAATAAAAATCCATATGAAAAAACTGGGATATTGATAAGTCTTCCACAAGAGAAATAAATCAGTCAAAACACATGGCTCTTAAAAACTACCCCCCCAAAAATTATGAAATAAACTTATAAAAAATAATAACAAAAAAAAAAGAAAATTTTAAATAAATAACTCACTAACTGATAAAACTGCAAAAAATTGAGGCAATCATTTTGACAGTTTATGACATTTATTTTTAGAAAATAAGAAATATAAAAAAAATATGTAAGATACAGTTGACTAGAAAACACAAATACCAAACATTATCTAATAGAAATACATAGAATTTTGTATCTAGGAGAAAGAGGATATACATTTTTACATATATTAACATTACAAAGCATATTTTGTTTATAGAAGATATAAAATACCAAAGGTTTTATATCTTCCAGTCTGTCATTGTTGAACACAACTTGTAAATCAATCATCAACAACCCCATTCATTTAGAACTGTATTTCTAGAAAAGTAATGAAATAACATTTCAAATACAGATAAGATAAATGATATACTCATATAGAGGGGAAATATTGTCTGCAGACAAAATGATCATGAATTCGAGCAATTTTAAAGACTAATCAGGCATATAACTTCCAAAATAGAGTTCAATGAGGAAAACTAATGTCCAAGGAGCACAAGAAAATTTGCTCAATGTTAGTAATAATTGAGAAGCATGTATGCTAAAACGGCAATGATGGACTACACAGCATCCATTAGGCTGGATTTTTTAAGAGTTTCATAATATTACATCTTGATGAAGTACATGTGTAGCCTGCACTTGTCATTTAATAGAACACTTTGAAAGGAATACCTGCAGTCTCTACAGAAATGTTAAATCAGTCTACCTAGGTTTCTATTTTTGGAAATGACAAACTAGTTTCTCTCACACTAAGTCTCTTGAGGAAAACACATATGGAAGGAGAAGAAAGTATAAAAGCTACTTGCTTGAAAGCATAGGAAAACCAGTGAGGCAGTGAATACTGCAGGAGATAAGAATTCCAAAAGAAAGTGAAGAGGTGAGAAAAAAAAAATTGGCAGGGTGTTTCCCCAAAAGACATTTGCTGATTTCAAAAACAACAGCTGAGAGCTTTTAAAGCTGAGTAAATTCCAGCAGCATCAGTGGACTTGGGAAACAAAAATTGGATTCTGGCTGCTGAAACAAAGAAAAAGCCCTATTCATGCCTAAGGATTTCAGTAAAGAATTATGAAGGGTTAGGTACTATGAAAATTGATCAACTCTCCCTGAGATTGAATCTCAGCTTTAAATCACCTGCCTGAATTAAGAGCCTTTGCCTTAACAGACATAACAACCTTGACATGAAGGACTATGAGATATGTATTGATAATTGTAGTATCAGAAAAAAGTGGGGATACGAAATGAAAGAAACATGGGAAGTGGAAATAAATAGGAATTTCTAAAAATGTTGTGAGGTGCCAAAACATACATTCAAGAAATACTACAAACACCAAAGTAAATACAAAGAACAAATGTCCTAAATAAAGAACAATGTAAATATATTATGGTGAAATTACTGAAAATCAAATACAGAAGAAAAATGTACACACAGTAATTATTTAAGTAGTCTTCAATGATGAATTGTTTTAAAAACATTGGGATCTTGAAAGGGGGACAAAAAAGAGGAAAGGAAACATTGAGATGGTACAGTAAGAAACAAGTACCGCTTCTAATGATTGGATGAAAAGGGGGGGATTGGAGATATTCAAATATGTGTGGGATCCTCCCCTCTTTCTAAAACAGAAAGATCTCAAGATTTTCTCATCACAGATGTCAGGATATCTTAAATTACAGAATAAGTGGAATATAAGGCAACCAGCTTACCCACACTGGAGGAGGGATCCGATGATCCTTGTTCTGAATTCCTTCCCTTTCTCAAACTAATGGTAAACTATCAATAAACCTGCAGTTGATAGGAGTACTACTGACTCCCTACCTGTAGACAAACTGCTTCTTCTGTTTCCAGGGTATATGGGCACAAGCCAGGTGTCATAGAAAGTAGAATGTCATCTGTTTGTTGTTAGTTTTCATGGGAACTGGAAAACACAAATCCATCTTCAGAGGTAGACCCTTATCTAAACTTTAGTCATTTATGGCCCTCCTGATCCACTTAATGATTTAGTAAATAACATATTAAAGGTAATACTGGCAATTTGAAAAAAAAAAGGCATTGATGGGAATAAAGTTTTTTCAAACAGTGAGTTATGGAGGACATGAAGGAACATTCATCGGTTTGTCTTTTCAAGAGATTCACAGACCCGAGTTTCAGTTCCTTTTCAGCACTGTCATAACAGATATGCAGGGCGAAACATATCTCAAAGCCCACAAAATCCAAAATCCAATTCCAACACGGAGTTTTAAATGACCCAAGACTCAAGCCTGGAGAGAATGGAGGCATGTCTGAGATATCTCTGATGCCCATACCTAAAAACCTTAAGTCTGAGTCACCAGCCACGGTTCCTTAGTCTCAATCACCAAGTAAACACACACATTAACATTTGCTTTAAATAAGGAGCTAAACAAAATAGGTGTAATACACATCTACAAAACACTCCACGCAGCAAATGCCACATAGACATTTTTTCAAAAGCATGTGGAACATTTTCAAGAATAGGCCATAGGTTGAGACACAAGTCAATTATCAATAAAACTACAAAGATCGAAATGATACGATTTAGAAATCAGCTATTAAAAAATTCGAAAAAACTGTGAAAAGTGGGGACTATAAAAAGATCTCCAACAAGTGCTGGAGAAAATGTGGAGAAAGAGGAACTGTTGGTGGCCATCTAAATTGGTGCAACCATTATGGAAAGCAATCTGTGATTTACCTTAAAATACTGAAAATGGAAATGCCGTACAACCCTACTATCCCACTGTTAGGCATCTGTTCAGTTGATATGAAACCATTGATGCAGAAAACTTTATCTTCCACAACGTTCATAACAGCACTATTTAACTAGGACATGGAAGCAGCCTAAATGTCCATCAATTGACTATTAGATCAACAAGATGTGGTATATCCACACTATGAAATATTATCCTGCTATATGAAAAGATGAAATGCAGCTATGTTCAACAAAATGGAGGGAGTTTGAGAGAATTATGTATAGTAAAGCAAGTCAGAAGGATAAAAACACATACTGGACATTTACGTAGCAATGGTTTGATAATGTAAAATACTTTCCAAAACCAATGGACATCAACAAACACCATGAGGGCTGGGGGTGGGGGCAGGAAAGGGAAAGGGGATATAAAGGATAGTAGTGGAGAAAAATAAAATAAAGTGACAAAGTTAATGCACACCCTCCAAAAATAATTAAAAATATAAAGAGTTATGTGTGGCCATGTAGGAGGAGGCTAATGAGATGGGTTGGAATTGGAAGGTTTGCCTTCCCCATTAAGCAGGGAAACTCTATCTTCTATGTGTTTAAGGTCACTGTTGGAGTGAGGATTTTAAAAAGCTGCATTGATTAATGTCAGGGAAAAGTTTAAATTTTAGTACAAAGGAAAAATCGTTGTACATACCACATGGCTTAGTATGGATATAAATATTAAGTCATGGTCTAATTAAATATGAAATGTTGATGTTAGAAGAATGAGAGGAAGGGAAGTATGTGTGTGTTGGAGAAGAGTTGTAAGGTAATTGATCTTAATAAAAATCTGCAGATTGGTTCATTAGAGATTCCTGACATTAGATCCTAGAATACAGAAGATAATTTCATTGAATAACTACCCCCCACTATCTGGGTCACCAAGAATAATTACTTTATCCTGGGCAACATAAGAATTAAAATACACATGGGTCACAAGATTGACCTTTTTAAAAAAGATTTATTAATTTATGCATACAAGAGCTGGGGTACAGGCCAGAGATGTGGGTGTGTGTGAGAGGATTCACCAGAGACAGAGCAGGGAACAGAACAAGGAGACTGACTGAAACACACTGCTGAGGGGAGCAGCGGGTGAGACAGGAGAGGTCTGCTGCGCCATGTGGGTAGCTCCCTGGCTGGCCGGGGATCGAACTCGTGCTACAGAGGCCATGGATTGCTTCATAGTACGGTGCTTAACTCCTTGTGCCACCAGGGAGGCCCAAGATTGACATATTTTTTAAATGACAGTTTCACAAACACCACCTTAAAACCTTAAAACACTCCTTAGTGCTCACATATTACTCCCAAATCTAAAAATGAATGAATGAATGAAGCAAAAGTGAAAAGGTTAGAACCTATAGAGAAGACTTAGGTGAAAAAGGAGAACCTAAGTATTTTTGAGTACATTTTGTTTATTAGGCAATGATTGAAGTAAAGAGTGAAAATTGAGCAGTTACAATAGCTACCAGGACTCTAATAAGGAGGGATTTAAAAAATATTTATTTATGCATGTGAGAACTGGGATGTAAGACAGAGGTGTGTGTGGGGGTGTGAGAGGATTCACCAGAGACGGAATGGGGAGCAGAACAGGCGGATTGACCAAAGTACACGCTGAGGGGAGCAGTGGGTGAGATAGGAGAGGTCTGCTGTGCCAAGTAGGTAGCTCCCTGGCCTGGGATGGAACTCATGTTGTAGAGGCTGGCGCTAGCTTGATAGTGCTGAGACTTTAACCCCTGTGCAACAGGGAGGCCCAGGAGGAGAGACTTTAATGAGAATGAACTCCACAAGTTCAGAGAATGCCAAAGCCAAAAGATGTAGATACTCATTGGACAAACACATATAATGAAAATGTAGAAAAATCAAGCTTCCAGAGAGAGAAAGAAACTCTAATAAAATAACCTGTGTTCTTCTGACCACAAGGAGAGAAACTGAGCTTGTTATAGTTGAGAAATTGCATTCCTCAGGCATTGCTAAAACCTATACCTTGCGAAAGGATGATGCCTGGAGTTTAGTAAGTTTTTATCATTCTATAATGAAGTCAAGCAAACAAAAACATAGGTAGCTTTGCCATAGAACTCACAACCTTCTCATTCTGTACATAAGTAAGCATTCTGTTCCACAAGTCTATGTTATTCTAGTTAGACAGAGCTGTAGTATAGGCTTGATTGATTTGGGAAGATTAATTTAAAAACTTATATTTTATTAAGATTACAAAGAATAGCCTCCCTGGTGGCACAAGGGGTTAAGACACAGCACTATGAAGCTATCCACAGCCACTGCAGCATGAGTTCAATCCTGGGCCAGGGAGCGACGACATGTTGCAGCAGACCTATCCTGTCTTGCCTGCTGGTCCCCTCAGCAGTGTATTTCAGTGACCCTTCCTGATCTGCTCCCCACTCTGTCTCTGGTGAATCCTCTCACCCCCACAACTCTGTCCTACACCTCAGCTCTTGTATGTATAAATAAATAAAATAAATCTTAAAAAAAGATTAAAAAGAAAATGTCTTCTCTGTTCAGGCCTAGGTACTCTATGTATTTTTAAAATAAATTTATTTATCTTCTTACATCTTTGTTAATATTTTTACAGTACTTGATTTCTCCCCTCAGGTGTCATCCCCATAGTTCTCCCACCACCATAGATCCCGTGAGCCATCACCACGTCACCTGTGCTCTTCCCTCCCCTATTTTGACCCCTCTCCCTCCTCCTCCCCTGCTGTATGCCTCAGATCTGTATCAGCTTCCATAGCTAATATCAAAGATTTTTTTTGTCTTTTTCCACCCCTGACACTTCGTTTGGTTTCTCTATATTCTGCATGTAAGTGAAACCATCCTATGATTTTTTTTTTCCTTTCTAACTTATTTTGCTGGCATAATCCCTTCCAGCTCCATCCATGTTGCTGCAAATGACATGAGTTTATCTTTTTTGATCTCTGAGCAGTATTCCATTGCATGTATATATACACCACATTTTCCTGACCCATTTATCTGTTTGGGGGCATATAGGTTCTTTCCATATCTTGGCTATTGTAAATACTGCTGCAATAAACATAGGAGTGCAGGTTTCCTTTCAAATTACTGTTTTTGTGTCCTTTGGGTAGATTTCTAGGAGTGCAATTGCTAGGTCATATGGTAGGTCCATTTTCAGTGTTTTCAGGATCCTCCATATAGCTTTGAATAGTGTGGTGAGTATATATTGATAAGTATTGTGCCTTCCTCATGTATTATCTTCTTTTTCTTTTTTTAATATTTTATTTTATATAATTCTTACATCATTTTTCATTTTTGTACAATGTATGCATTTTCATTTTGGTTATATTCCCCATACAATTGCAGCCCCCTTATTTTGACCCTAATCCTTCCTCTACCCACCCCACCCCCCAGTGTGTCTCTGATTTTATAGTTGCTTATTGATTTTGATTTTTTCTTTTTTATAGTTAGTCTTTTTCCTGGTCCCTTATTTAGGTTTTCTAAATTCCTGCTATGAGTGAGACCATCTGGTATTTTTTTTTAAAGATTTATTTTATTATAAGAACTGGAGTACAGGTCAGCAGGGCAGTAGGGTGAGAGAATTCACCAGAGATAGAGTGGGGAGCAGAACAGGCAGATGGACTGAAAACACTGCTGAGGGGAGCAGTGGGTGAGACAGGAGAGGTCTGCCACACCATGTGGGTATCTCCCTGGCCAGCCGGGATAGAACCCGTGCTGCAGGGGCTGCAGACAGCTTCACAGCGCTGTGCTCAACCCGCTGCTTCTTGATTATTATATAGAGACATCCATCTATATCTCTTGTCACCTTGTTTTAGCTAAAAGTCTATTTTATCTGATATAAGTATGGTTGCCCCTGCCTTCTTTTGGGAGCCATTTGCTTGTAGAATTGCTTTCTAACACTACTTACAACCTATATTTATCTTTCTAATTTAGGTGTGTTTCTTGGAGGCAGCAGAAGGTTAGATTCTATTTTCTAATCCAACTCGCTACTATCTTTTTTTTTAAAGATTTATTTATTTATTTATTTATTTATTTATTTATACAAGCACTGGGGACAGTCAGAAGCCCGTGGTCAGATTCTCTCTATCTTTTGTTTGGTGAGAGCAGTTCATTAATGTTTAGGGTGAGTATTGATACATGGAAATCTGTTACTGCCCTTTTGTTCATAATTTTGTGGTTCCATTTAATTACTTGTTTAGTTCTTTGTATTTATTCCTCTGTTGGTTTAGATCTTAAGGCTTCTTTTTTTTTTTTTTTTAAGAGTTATTTATTTATTTATTTATTTGTACAAGCACTGGGTACAGTCAGAAGCGCAGGAGGGTGAGAGAATTCACCAGAACCAGAGTGGGGAACAGAACATACCTGTAACATTTATAAAGGATTCAGGGCAAACATACAATTGGATCCCTACATACCCTGTACAAATATATTTGAAAGGTTTAAATCAAGCATAAACAGTGAAGTAAATATCCTTCCTACCATGACAAATTTACCTTTGAACTGAATGGTCAAGTTAGAATACTTGACAGTCTTTTTTCTCTTATAGTATTGGTTTCTTTTTTTTCTTTTATAGTTTGAGGAAATAAAAAACTTAAAACTGTCAGTAACAAGTGTATATCAACAATGTCAGTAATGGTTAGATGATATTCAAGATACATGGAGTCCCCAGGGTTGCCCTCTGTATTAATTTTCTGTTGGTGCATAATAAATTACCACATAGTCTTTCTCTCTCTTCTCTCTCTCTTTCTCACACACACACACACCCCACATACACATTCATTGCATCTATCTATATCTACATCTATTCACCACATTTTCCATATCCTGCTCATTAGAAGTCGTAAGTCTCACTGAATTTAAGAGCAGGGTCTGCCTATAAGAAGCTGAATACTAGAAGGTGGAGATTATTGTGGATTAGTCTATGGTCATCCCACCATACTTGGACTCCTCTATTATTGTTCCAGTAACGTAGGAAAAAAAGTCCTTACCCCAGGCCTCTGGTCCCCAAGTCCCAGGCACTGACCCAGCCTCTCCTCACTCCTCTATACACACAGAATTCCGTTATTCATCTTGAGAGGCTTCACATGCATATATATGGATACTATAGCTCATTTGTTCCATTCCTTCCATACACCCACTACTCCTTGGTCACCTCTCAATCCTGGAAGTATATACACTGGTAGTAAATTCAACCCTCAGAAGCATAGAACTAGTGAAGAGGGGCATGAAGACCTCTGGAGTTTGGAACTTAGAGCCTCCTGGGTAGCAAATTCAGAGCCTTATACATATGGGTCATAGTTGGAAGTGGGGGTGGGGGAAGGTCAATTCCTAGTGTGCACACACCCTTAACCCAGCACACTGGACACTTGGACATTTGCAGAGAGGTGAGGCTGGACGAGGGTATGAGTGGAGCCCTAATGTTCAGGGCCATGGCAAGCACCCATTAGCCTGGGTCTCAGAGCAGAACTGTGATTAAAAACTGATTCAGGACAGGTGCTGTGATGGCAGCCTCCAAGAGTGTCCTAATGATCCCTGCTTCCTGGTGTTTCATGAGGTGGTGTATACCTGCCCTCATTTAAGAGAGATGAACTATGTGACCAATAAATCATTGCGGAAATGTGTGACTATGGAAGTTAGATCATAAGAGACCATGTGATTTCTGCCTTGCTCTCTCTTGTTTTGCTCTTTCTTGGGGAAGCCAGATGTCCTAGCAAGGGGATACTCAAGCACCCCAATGATGTGACTAAGTAGTGAGGAGCTGATATTTCTGGGCAACTGCCAGCCTCTAGCTCATAACCAAGTAGTTGAGCGATCTTACAAGGGAATCTTCTAGATCCAATCAAAACTTCAGATGACTGGGACCTCCCCGGTGGCGCAGTGGTTGAGCGCTGGCCTGCGAAGCTGCCCTCAGCCTCTGTAGCGCCGGTTCGATCCCCGGCCGCTGAGCGAGGGTCCCACATGGCGCCGCTGACCTCTCCTGCCACCCGCTGCTCCTCTCAGCAGTGTACTTCTTTGTCAGTCTGCGTGTTCTGCTCCCTGCTCTGGCTCTGGTGAATTCTCTCACCCTCCTGCGCTTCTGACTGTACCCAATGATTGTATAAATAAATAAATAAATCTTTAAAAAAAAAAAAAAAACTTCAGATGACTATAGCTGTGGCTGGCATATTAAATGCAACTTCCTAAGATATCTATAGGTAGAATCAACCAGGTATGTGTTGGGAGCCTGCTGCCCTAAAGGGAGCTGGAGTTTTTGGAGAATACCTGTTTACTCTGCATGGAGCTCTGGGATGTTAGAAGTTCTGCAGATAGAATTTCTTCCCAGAATTGACTCCTTTTCTCTGAGGATGTGCTGGCTTCTGCACATGTTCCCTATTAACCAGGAAAACTTGTTTTCAGCAGTAACTTACTAATCTGTATAAGCAAAAACACAATTGTATGCTATTTTCTTGTTCCTTTGTTCATATCTTTAATAAAAACTTGGGCTGGGAGAGTGAAAGGCAAAGCTGCTCTCGATGGCTCTCGCCAGCCTCCCCCCATTGCAAATTCATTTAGACTCTGAGTCTTCGTTAATGGCAGAGAACTCCATCGGCTGTCCTGTCTGCGGCAGATATGTCCCTCCTGAATGCTGTGAACTATCAAATGTTTGTTTTAAGCACTGCACATTTTAGTCTCATTTGTGTTATGCAGCAGTAGAAAATTAACTCCTTAGTACTGAAAGTAGAGTGCTGTAGTAACAAACTTTGAAAATGTGGGAGTGGTTCTGAAACTAGACAGAAGACAAAAACTGCACGACTTTTAGGAGATTATTAGTGAAAGTCAAAGATGACTTAACATACTGTTATTAGAAGCTTCATGGCCATTGTGCAGGCTGCCCATGAGAGTTTAAAGTGAGTAAATTTTATTGAAAACTGAAGCAAGATCCATTACTATGTATTATGTAGTGCAGTTATGTGGGGAGTAGAAAATGCCCTTAACTGGGTGATATAACTGAGGAGTCTTGAAAGTGTTATGTGTTCCTTCTTGCTGTGTGTGGGAGAGAAAGTTATACAAAAAAAGGAGAGTTTGCTGATTAAAAATTCTCAGCCTCTACAAATGTCAAAGAATGTTAAAATTTAGAAACAGCTTCAGAAAAAGATCAAATCCTGGAACTACGGGAAAGATGTTCACCAGTGTAATTAGTTTTTTAAAAGACCTCAGAAAAATTAAGGCAATATCTCGGAGAAATATTCAGTAAAACCATAGACTTTCTAAGAAGATTAAAGATTGTTTTTCCTATGTAGCCTCAGCAGGAACCCGAGGTGACAAGGGCTGATCTGAAAAAGAATTATGGATGTACTTTTTGTACTGTGGAGTGAACCCTAGTAAGATCTACAGAGAAGGTTCACAAAGCATTTTTAATTTATATTAGCAGAAATCCTGTCATTATCAACAAAACAGAACCAATATGTGAAACTTCAAATGACACTACATTGATAAATTCCTTCTTGGATTATACAGCTTAAATAATGACCAAAAGTCATGTGCATTCTGGTTTACCAGGTGACCCTGTGCCTTTGGCCTAAAAATGTGGTAACTATGCATTATTACCTCATAACACCTTTAACTGCCAGCACTAGTGATTGAAAAGAGTTGTGAATGCATAACTTTGTTGTAATAGATATTTATCAAGCAACTACTAAGTGAAAAACCCAGTGCTAGGCTCTTTTTTTTTTTTTAAGATTTATTTATTTATTTATACAAGCACTGGGTACAGTCAGAAGCACGGGAGGGTGAGAGAATTCACCAGAGCCAGAGCGGGGAACAGAACAGGCAGACTGACGAAATACTGCTGAGGGGAGCAGCAGGCGCGGCAGGGGAGGTCTGTTGCTCCATGTGGGACCCTCGCCCAGCAGCCAGGGATCGAACCAGCGCTGCAGAGGCTGCAGGCAGCTTTGCAGCCCAGCGCTCAATCGCTGAGCCACCAGGGGAGGCCCCCCAGTGCTAGGTTCTTTAAGAAAGATGAATAAAGTCCTTTAGGGTCTGAATCATTTATAAACTCACCCTCTAAGGGATTGGATATCTGAACAATAGTAATTAAGTTAGAATGTGAGATGTATTACTATAAAATGGGAGCGAAGTTATGACTAACTAGTGAGCAGCTAGTAAACCTTACATAAACAGAGAAGGAGGCCTTCCACTCTCAAGCCTTTTCTTTCCCCTTCTTTGTTCCTGTATTCTGGTCACCTAGGACTTCATTTTTCTTAAATAGATTCTAGTTGTGAGACCAACTTCCTCTTACTCTCTTTAAATTCTTTTTCCATTTTTTTTAATTAATACTGCTCACCTGCTCAAAGGTAGAGAATATTTCATCCTTGTATGTAGCACACAACTTAAGAAATTTAACATTACAAATACAATTGAAGTCCATGATATAATCTTGCCTAATTGTCTTTGCTCTTCTCCCACAAAGTGTAGCCATGATACTAAAGATGTTTACCAATCTTGTACATGACTTTCTGCAAGCTACACATGCATGCACCCCTCTTACATATTCCATGTTACATGGACCCATAATCAATTTGTGGCTATTGTTTTGAAACTTTTACACATTCCTATACATGGCATCATGAAGTGTGTACACATCTGGAAGTAGCTTTTTATCTGATCCCCGTTTTTTTTCACTGCCACCACCTAATCTTTGCACCTCTAGGTCTTTCTCTGTGTCTCCATGTTTGAGAATTCTAGTCTCTTTCCAGTTCAGCTTTATTGTCCTGATCACTTTACCTGAAACAGTCTCAACTCAGTGAATTAAGGGTGGGCACAGCCCAAGTGATACTCAATCCAGTGCATCTCAAGGTTTAGTGTGCTTCAGAATCACTTGAAGGACCTGTGAACCTGTCTCATTGATGGCTCAATCTCAAATTTCCAATTCAGTGGGTCTGAAATGGGGCCTGAGAATTTGCATTTCTAACAAATTCTCAGGTGATGCTGACGCTTCTGCTCCACATCAGCCCAGTAGCACCAGCTGATCTCCAGATAAGCTAGATGATAAGGTTTTTTATTTTTTTCCAACAAAATAAGCTAGGGCACCTTCTCTCTTTTTACATAAATTGTTCATAACTTGATACTTTAATTGGAAAACACAGAGAACTTAAAACAGGTTTATCAAATGGTTTAAAGTGATTCCTTTCAATAACAAAAAGAAAAGACATAAGGATAGATTTGTCAGTATTATTTATCTAAAAAAATTCTACAGCTTATATATTTCAAGCAATCTTTTATTATTAGTTTGAATAAGTGCTGTCAGAAACATATCAGTGGATGTTACTTTTTGGATGATGAAAGTTGGGACAAAAGTATTGTTGGTAAAATTTCCCACGAACTATTGAAAATCAAAATCTCAAATCCTCGAAGAATAAGTTCATTGTTTTTTCATCATTAACGTCTTTCTAAGCCTTCAAACTGCAGGAAGAAATAAGAAAGCATTAACAATTGAATACCATTAACATACACTAGTAACTATCTGAATGTAAGAGTAGTCAATCCTATGTATCAGTTTCCTGGTGTCACAACAAAAGAAAACACAATTTCTTTCTGTAATCCAGGCCCTCAGGGGCTCGTCCATCAAGATGTCTTCAGTCATCCCATCACAACCAACCTCATCTCCCACTTGCCAAAAACCAAAAATATTCGTTTGGTTTTTCCATGTGCAGACCATTTAGGTATACAACTCTTTCCACCTTAAAAGCCTGTGCTCTTTCCACAAACCTTAATCCCTTAACCTCCAGACCCTCAATGTCCATACCCATAAAAGGAAAAAAAGGGGAGAAAGGGAAAGGATAGATGAGATGTGAGTTAAAGGAACAATTCAGTGATAACCAAAACCTTACTAAGACAAACTTTCTTTTAACCTTTAGGTGAAATATACAAATTTTAAAATTGAATGACTACTTAGATATCAATCATTAAATGTGCTTCTACTTGAAAGTTTTTTTTTTTAATTTCTTTTTTTTAAGAAGTGGGGTTCAGGCCAGAATCATGGGGGGTGAGAAGATTCACCAGAGAGAGCCGGGAGCAGAACAGGCAGATGGGGAGCAGGGGGTGAGACAGGAGAGGTCTGCCGCGCCATGTGGGTCGCTCCCCAGCAGGCTGGGGATCAAACTCACGCCGCAAAGTCCGTGGACAGCCTCATATAGCTCAACCCCCTGTGCCCCCAGGGAGGCCCTACTTGGAGGTTTTCAACTCGTACAAGTTTGTAGTCACGTTCTCCAATGCATTGTGTCCCAGTTAGTACAAGAGAGCATATTTAAATGGCTATCAAATGATCAAGCCCTATATAATTTCTTTAGCCACTTGTTCTAGTAAACTGTGTTCTGAACAAATGTGGTCATAGCCACCAAGTCTGAAAATTTCCACCTCTGAGCTAATAGTTTCAGCTCAAAAGATGTGCGCCTGTGAAAGTACATTTCACACCATACTGCATTCCTAACACCTACTTGCCACTGACATTCACCTCCTGTGGGCTCTTGAATTGCATCAGTGATCTCATAGCTCTTTGAGAAGCGCTGAACATGATTGGTATTTGAGCAGGATCTGCCACTTGAGGCTGCAAGAAGCTGAGGACTTTGCTGGAACTGGCTAGCTTCAGTTCCCTGGGGTACACGGGTCCCCACCTCATAGAGCACAGCTGATCAATCAAGGACCAGGGACTTGCGCCCCCCCCCCCCGCGCGCCATTTCCTCTGGTTCCTCTGCCTTCCTGTGGACAGCGCCCTCTGCGGCTCCTCAGCATTCGATTGGAGGTTCCCTTTGCCAGATACTCAACCGCCCAGTACTCTGCTCCCTTCGCCAGTTGCTTACCCTCCCAGGGAGTACTTCCCTTTCCGCATCATTGGACTCCTGCCTCACCACCATGTGGCCTAGCTGTGTCAGACCAGAACGTGGTCAGTCATTATAATATACTTAGCATAGGCGGGAATGGGCCAGATCCCCGAACACAGACTGAAACTCTGCTAAGGGGGAACTCACAGACCCTAACAGGATGATTTCTGCACCCTCCTTATGTGTCTCCTCGTTGTTGTTTACCTCATCATGCTCATTTTCCTCCTGGTCTCTATAGTAGTCGTACTTCTCATCATCACCCACATGGCCATTCTCCTGCCCCTCCTGGTTCACCTGTTGTGCTGACAGGGCACCCCCGTTCTCTTGGGCTGTGGGCTGGGTGGTGTCTTGCTCACTCTCTATCTCCTGAAGGGCTCTTTCAAATATCTCAGAGGTCAGAAAAGCTGCAGCCTCTGCGACTCCATCTGACACTTCTGCAGAAACCATGGAGGCAGGGACAAGTTCCGGGTCACGGACTGAGCCACCATCAGCTCTGCCCTCGCCAGCCTCAGCAGAGTCTTTTTCCTCTGCGACCGCCATGGTAGGAAGGATCCACTAGTCCTTGCCTTAATCTCGGAGTTGCTGTGATGACTATAGTGACGATGGTGACCATAGGAGACTGTTGCCGAGGGGAGGTTATTGCCAGGGGGTGGGGTTGGCAGAGAAGGTGGCGACAGAAGGAACAAGAACCTTTGAAGGTCCTTACGGAGGCTCTCAATCTCCTGTTTGTAACCGTATAGGCCCGAGTTACCCTTTAGGCCTACACAACTACAGGAAAAGCTGGGGACTGGCAGGAGGGCCACCTGGGGGAGGGGATGCAGCCCACCAACACAGCATGGGATATGGGAGCAAAGGAGATGGTGGGAACAAATTCTGCAGGGTCGGGAGTGGTGGGAGGCAGACCTTGAAACGTCAACAAAGGGTTGCTTTCATCATCAAATTCTCTAAGCTTATTGGCTGAGAAGTGAGGATTGACATGCCCAAGGTCCAATGAATGACCCCGTTGGTTCCGGACTGCTCTCAATCTCCTGTTTGTAACTGTATAGGCCGCGTTATCCTTTAGGCCTACACAAGTCTGTCCATTTAATTCCACCTTTGTCAGCAAAACGATAGTGTTTCTGTATGACTGTACCTTGCAGCACAGGAACTGTGATTCCCCCATCCCTCTCCACCTCCCATTTCCATCTAAGGACAGCTCATGTCAATAGGAACAATCATAAAATACTGCACAGCTCAGAGCCCAGTAGTGGTAAACGTCTCCAGGAAGAGATAAAATAGAGTTTGGATGTACTAGTGTTATTAACACTGCTTAATAAAAAACATACACAATGAAATGGACTCAGAACAGAGTATTAAAGAAGTGTTAAAAACAGGAGTTGGAAGGTGTTTAATAAATGTTGCCAAGTTCACATCAAGTCTTCAAAGAAGGATTACAAAAAGGGGGACCACCTACATAAAGCAATCATGAAAGATATGCAAAGGGCAGCTTTCCTAGGATGATCTAAGGAAACTGTGACTCTATTGTATTCTGATTCACTAAGCTAATAAAGCAAGTATAAAAAAATTCCTAAAGTGATGATAAATCCAACACTTTTCCATACTCATTCTCTAAAGCAAAATGTTCTGTAACTGAGAGAAATATTTTACAAATGAAGTATATCACATTTTAAGAAATGCCACATTTCAGAAAAATGATACTGATAAATCCCTTTTATCACTCCAACCCAAAATCAGTGTTTTTAATTTCGTCTCCAGTTTCACCTCAAGGAGGGAGCAAGGCATTGTCTTAAAACATTGATTTTCATTTTGAAGGGAATGTAGTAAAGTAACCAGACACAGAGAAAATCAATAGCCCAGAGGAGATAATTGGCTTGCCAAAGGTCACACAAATTAGTGGCAGAGTCAAGTCTCCAAACAAGATTTCCTGAAGTCTAGCTGCATTTAAGACAGTATTACTTTAATTCTATTCAGCTTAGGGGCAGTGTGACAACCCAAGAAAAATTAACCAGCCACAGAGAAAGCCAGTGGCCGAGGATTGAGGTTATCTGAAAGGATCAGACCAAACTATCTCCCAGTGGCACAGTGGGTTGAGCGCAGTGCTGTGAAGTTGTCCGCAGCCTCTGCAGCGTGGGTTCGATTCCCGGCTGGCCAGGGAGATTGCCACATGGCTCGGCAGACCTCTCCTGTCTCGCCTGCTGCTCCCCTCAGCAGCGTATTTCAGTCTGCCTGTTCTGTTCCTCACTCTGTCTCTGGTGAATCCTCTCACCCTCCTGCGCCTCTGGCCTGTACCCCAGCTATTGTATAAATAAAAAAAAAATCTTAAAAAAAAAATTGCTAGGGATTAAGAAAGAGATACTACAGTATCTGGAAATAAGAGGTTCAAAGTATGACTGGGAGAAAAGGCTGAATGTGAAACAAATCTATAATTGAAGCATTTTTTTTTAAAATGCTTCTTTTTTTTTTAAAGATTTATTTATTTATGCATACAAAAGCTGGAGTATGGGCCAGAGATGTGGGAGGAGAGAGGATCCACCAGAGACAGAGTGGGGAGCAGAACAGGCAGACTGACTGAAATCCACTGCTGAGGGGAGCAATGGGTGAGTCAGGAGTGGTCTGCTGCGCTATGTGAGTTGCTCCCTGGTAGGCTGGGGATCGAACTCGTGCTGCAGAGACTGTGGATTGCTTCATAGTGGTGTGCTTAACCCCTTGCCCCACCAGGGAGGCCCTATAATTGAAGCATCTTTAAATGCAATATATTGACTACCAAGTGAAGGGGTCAAGAGTGGTCACAGTGGGTGGGCTTCTCTTAGGAAAAGAGGAGGGAAGATTTGAGGTGGACTTCAAATGACAGCACTCCTCTCTGTTGGTAGGACAGGTTTCACTTTGCCCCATGAAAATACCTTTCTGCTCTGAGAGCATCCTTGACTCTTTCTCTCTGGAAAACAAGGGGTTTACAGTAGAGAGTTGACCTTACTATTGTGGGAACTGGTAACATAATCTTGGTTCAGCTGTTTCTTTGGCATCTGGTGTGATCCTCAACTCATGGGACATGTGGTGAGGAAGGGAGAATGAATATGAACTGGGGAAGTGTAGGGAAAATGGAAACATGTGAAGGAGGAGAAACTTATGTCTTTCCTTTATCTCAATGGGACCCATATCAGACTTTGTCCTTCTTCAAACTTAAAAATTTTCTGTCATGCATGACCTGCAGGGGAAGTGGAATTCTTTTCATAAAGTTCCTCCTGAACCTGATCCAGGAATGAGAGAAGCTGGAAGAATATGATCTGGGTAGCTGGAGCTCTAAGCCTGGCTCCTGCCATTGCCAGTGAGGGAAGCCAGGCAGATGAACAAACAGGAGTGGGTCCACAACAGGGCTCCTGACCTACATCCAAGAGTGAAATATGGGTACAGTTGCATTTTTGCTTTCCAGATTGTAGGCAAAATTTTATGATGACCAACTCTATTGGAAACTCGCAAAGCAAAGAATTCTGGGAACTTGGCTTAGCCAAGTTGACACATTACAGTTCACAGTTCAGCCCTTGTCAACTTGGCACCCATTCACACTTCCAACTAAAGAAGAGAAGGGAGTCATCCTGCTGTCTGTCATGATGCATTCATCCCAGGTACAGCTGAGAATATGCCAAACCTCTGTGTCAAAGAACATCCAGATTCCCCTTTTCCTTCTTGAGTGATGTTAATTGGTCCTCTGACCCATTTGACATCCTCTAACATGTACACTGAAAACATTAATTGTGGTTAATGTATCTCATGTAAATAGGAAAGGTGGAAGAAAAATAGTTATGATAAACATAGACATTGGTATTAACATAAGGAAGAAATACTCATGACTTCTACATTCCTGGGTTTTGCAATGGTCTGTGTTCATAAACAGTGTTTTCAACTATCCTCTTCCAATAACCATTCCATAGCCCCTTTCCCCTCAGCAAGCTTCTAACATGGTCAAGTTTCCTTGCCTGGTGGAGTGACCTGACGTTTCATTCCTGGATGTTCTGAGCCATTAGCAGTCCTGTTTTTATGGGTTGCTATGGTTTTCCACTGACTTTGGTCATAGGCCAAGAGAGTAGTAAGAGGCAGCCCTGGAAAATTCCTGCATCACAAACCCTCATATTTTGTAACAATGAAATTACTTCTTGATGGTCAGGATCTACCACCCCAATCTGTATTATAACACCCTTCTCTTCCTACTTCAATGACATGAGTAACCCATGGCGGCCAGGTGTCAGTCTCAATTACAAGTTCAATGGCACCATTGCTCCACCCTATGGTGAGGTATTCATCAATTTGCACTAAGACCTCTGAACCAGATCCTAGTTCACAGGGACAGGAAGTAAGGATTGTGCTCGTGGATTAGGAGGGGAATGATGTATGCATCCACACCTATCATCACTCTTTGATTCTCCAATCTCTGTATTCAGGCTATGGAAAAAACAGCACCATATTTGGCCACATATTTAGAGCATGTACACATCATAGAGGACATTGTCCTGCCCTAACAGATGTGTCATCTAGCTGGCTCCGTAACCCATACCTCAAACGGCCATTCTACTCTATCAGGCCTGATGGAGGAACATGGTTAGAAAGTGAATTTCATGAGTATTAGTCCATTGCTACATTTAGTTTGATATGAAAGTATGTTTTTTGGTTAGAAGAAATGCTAAGTGGAATATCATGGTGGTGGATAAAGCAGTTTTTATGTTCATGGAGTTTTAGCTGAAGTGTTTCAGGCAACAAAGGCAAAGCTACATTTAAAGCTGGTATCTATTCCTGTTAGAAAAAAACAATGCCCCTTCCATGATCAAAGTGGTCCAAAGTAATCAAGTTCAAACCAGGTACCTTGTTGTTGCCCATGAAGAATAGTGCCATATTTGAATTTCAGTGTTAGAACTTGTTATAGCTGTAGCCATATTGTACTTGGTGAGGTTAGTTCCATGTTTATTTAAGAGCCCATGCATAAATTTTATCCCACCTGGCATGGGCACTTATCGGCCTGATTATTGCTCTACTGATGTAGCTCTATTGTGAATATTGATATTAGACACAGATATTTTTATGTTCTGTGCCCATATGCAGAAAGATACACACATACCTCTTGCCCAGATCTCGTGCCATTGAGGAAAACCATTAACCAATATCCATGAATTAAGGAAGCATCTGTTCATGCTTCCTTCCAAGGAAAATGAGCAATTGGTTGTCCTTACTGAAGTCCTGCCCACTGAGTTCTTCCTCCATCTGTCCTTTTAAGAGCAGTTTCCTGTTTGATCCTGAACGCTAGAACAAGCTAAACCTTGACCAGGAACTACCACTTGTGTGACCTTAACTTCCATGATTGAATATTGCTTAACCCACTAAACCAAAAAGATAGGCTATTATTTTCAGGTTTTCATCAACAAATGTGAGTACTATAACTGGGAAGTGGAAGACTCAGCTTGAGTAAATCCTGAAGGGACAAGAAGGTTGCACAAGTGTGGTATAATGGAAAATAAATATTTGGCATTTGTCCTCAGTTCCTGGCACAGAGCTCTCAAAATCCTTGGAATTTACTGAGTGACAGCAATGAAAGACACTTCTTTTGTTATTTATAACAAATTCATTTCAACCACAAGTTTTATGCCAATGAGGCGACTCTTGGCCTGACACTAAATAGCTTCACTTTCTTTTTTTTTTTTTTGGATCTGATTTACATTTTTATTATTTTTTGATTAAACTTTTTTATTTTCTTACATAGTTTTGGACAATATTTGATTTCTCCCCTCAGGTGTCATCCCCATAGTTCACCCACCACCATAACACCCGTGAACCATCATCACAGTCCCTTGTGCCCTGCCTTCCCCTGTGTTCACCCCTCTTCCTCCCCTGCTGTATGCCTCAGATCTGTAGCTTGCCGCAAGTTTTGTCTTTTTTTTTTTACCCTTTGTTCACTGTCCCTATAGTCCTTCTATAAGTGAAACCATCTGATAGTTATCTTTTTCCTTCTGACTTATTTTGCTTAGCATAATCCCTTCCAGCTCCATCGACGTTGCCGCAAATAGCATGAGTTTATCTTTTTTGATCACTGAGTAGTATTGCATTGTTTATATATACCACATCTTCACATCCTCACATCCTCATCTCTTTTTGGGCATTTGGGTTGTTTCCATAGCTTAGCTTAAATAGTTTTACTACTAGTGCTGGTCCTCAGAGAGCTAAATCCATGATGAGAGGGGTGGAACCTTCAGCTTCATACTCTAATCTCTAGGCAGGGGAGAGGAACTGGAGATTGAACTCAGTCATCAATGGCAATGGTTTGATAAATCACCGACATGAGGAAATCTCCATGTAAGCCTCCTAAAAGACAGACTATAGGAACCTTTTGGATTGGTGAATACATAAAAGCGTTGGGATTGTTACCAGGAAGCGCCATGCAATGTACCTGTACCTTATCTTATGCATATTGTTCACTTCATTATTACTGAGTTGTATCCTTTATAATAAATGAGTGCATGTCTAATAATTTGATTCCCCACAAGTTTTCTGGAGGGGGAGAGGGTGAAGGAGCCGAGAGTGGAAGTAGCAACTGGCTGGGGTGAGCAGCTGTTCCCTGACTGGGACTCCTTGGGGCATAAAGGGTAGGTCTGTGCAAGCGGAGTCCAGGCTTCCCTGGAGGGGGCAGCAACCTAAAAGTTGCAGCTGTTGTTATCACTGCAGTTTGCATTCTGTTATCCTGGCAACTGCTTCTGTAGGGCATGCTGGAGGAGGGGGTTTAATGACCCACCCGACAGTGTACCACACACCCTTTATTAACTTTAGTGAGATTACCATTGGAGGAATGTGATTAAGTTTCTAAGGTTTCTGAGGGCTGCTGGGCAAAGTAATCTCAAAGGGTACTATACTATTTATTTCTTTTTTTAAACATGTTTTTTATTGAAGTGACATTGGTCTACGACTTGTATATCATTTAGAGATATAAGATCACCCCCTTCTGGTAGTATTTCATTGTGGGTATATAACACATCTTCTTGATTCACTCATCTGTTCTGGGGCACTTACATTGTTTCCATAGTTTAGTTAAAGTAAAGAGTGCTACCATGAACATCCGAGAATATATATCCCTTTGAATTACTGTTTTTGCATTCTTCAAGTAGATATCTAGGAATAGAATTGCTTGATTACATGGTGGATCCATTTTTAATATTTTGAGAAACCTCTGTACTGCTTTTCATAGGGACTAGGCCAGTCTACATTCCTAACAGCAGAAAGAGGGCTCCTTTTTCTCTATGCCTTAACCACTTCTGTTTCTGCTCTTTTTGATGCGGGCTATACTCACAGGTTGAGGTGGTATCTCATTGTGGTTTTGATTTCCCTTATGATAAATGATGATGAGTCTTTTTTCATATGTCTTTTGGCTCTGTATGTCTTCTTTGGAGAAGTGCCAATTTAGCTATTCTACCCATTTTTCTGATTGGGTTATTTGTTTTCTTTTTGTTGAGTTGTATTAGTTCCTTGAGGAATAGGTGAGGTGGAAGGGCTAAGAATGCAATGAGTAGTAATTCAGAATGGAGAAAAAGTGTCTTCTAAGTTTTTTCCCTCTCCACACACTGCAAAGGAAATGCCAACAGAGGTACCCGAGGAAGATCTCTGCCAAGGCATCAGATAAACAGACCTGAACATGGAGACATCTGGGTTACAAATGCAGCTGTATATAAGCTGTATATACTGTTTCTGACTCACTCTGATGGGTCCCTTTATACATTTATCCCCTTCGCTCTTAAAGGGGATGATTTAAATGTAGCCACAATTTCGTTACCCCTTTGTCTAGCCCAGGCAGTTTCATTCATAGGGCCTACTAATGTTGCAGCAGTGTGTATGAATAAGACAGCCAATGAGCAGGTTTAATACCAACACAAAAGTACTATACTACGACCCAGGAGCAGATTGTAATATGCAGTCTTTCCTTCCTGCAGTGAGCAATTAAGCATCAGGTCCTCTGGAGTGTTCAGCATGGACATTATTTTATTCTTGTTCTCAAATTACATCTTGCAATTATTCCTCCATAGAAGTCCATCTCAAAGGGGGAGAGGGTATATCTTCCTGATTGGGTCAATTTAATCTAACCCTGGCTATAACCCAGTCAATGAGATTAGTCATTTCGGCTTGATTCTGTTTTTGTCCTGCAGTGAATAATCATTGCCATAATGCTGAGTGGTTAGTTACCCCAGCCATTTTAGACATTTCCTTTTCATTTTAATATTAAGTGTCTCTTCTGTGTTTCCACAAGTGAGGGAGCCAAGACATGACACTTTCTATTTCTGCCTGCATTGTCTAGCTAACTCTATCAATGCAGCAGACATATATTCCCTTATGTGAGTTTTAGTTCAGGCTGATAATTCTTCCCTTTCATTCCTGGGCTCAAATGTGTTTTTTTTTTTTTTTTAAGATTTGTTTATTTATTCATACAAGCACTGGGTAGAGTCAGAAGCATGGGAGGGTGAGAGAACCCACCAGAGTCAGAGCGGAGAGCAGAGCAGGCAGACTGACGAAGCACACTGCCGAGGGGAGCAGCGGGTGGCAGGAGAGGTCTGCGTGCCATGTGGGACCCTCACCTGGTGGCCGGGGATCAAACCGGCTCTGCAGAGGCTGTGGGCAGCCTTGCAACCCAGCGCTCAACTGCTGCGCCACCGGGGAGGCCCTCAAATGTTTTATTGAATCAGTGGAATCACAGATCCTTCCCTTTCATCTTCTTTCCTTACTTACTCATGATCCATCATAGCCATCACTTTCTCAGGGGTCCTAAGTTGTGGAGTCCCAATTTTCCTTAGAATGACTGCTCTATTCTTGACTCTCGGTGTAGGGCAACCCTGCATGCCAACCACCTTGCATGCCATCACCTGAAACGTTTTTTTTCTGCTGTTGTGTCCTTTTGTTCATCAAATCCATATTCCTGGAACAAGCTGTTCTTCAGACCCTTTTCCAGTTCCAAAGCATCCTGTATTTTAGAGCTTGGCATTCATGGCTAGTTTGGCTTCTGTGGCTTCTTTTAGCACACATAACAGCAGCCACGCTGTAGCCACCATAGCTACCTCACTTTCCTTTTTTTTTCATTTCCTTCCCGCCATTTTATCCTACTGGCACTTTCAGGGCATCTTTGCATTCATGCACAGGCCCATATTCCTCTATGAAGGTAGCTACTCTTCCTTACATTGAGGTGAAAGACCACCTGAGGATTCCCCATCTGATTCAGTTCTGCTCCCTCTTTGCCCAGCATTTCTATTTTTTTAAAGATTTATTTATGCATACAAGAACTGGGGTACAGGCCAGAGGTGTGGGGAGGGGGTGAGAGGATTCACCAGGGTCAGAGCAGGGAACACAACAAGCAGATCTACTGAAATATACTGCTGAGGGGAGCAGCAGGTGAGATATCTATGTGTGTAGCTCCCTGGCCAGCTGGGGATCGAACTGTGGATATCTTCACAGTGCTGCGCTTAACCCCTTGTTCCACCAGGGAGGCCCAGCCCAGCATTTATGCCTGCTTCCCATTGGACTCCTGATTGTCTCCACAATTGTGCAGCTGTGGGAAAGAATATGTTCCTCCAAAATGATAAGGCGATTTGAGTTCAAACAACAAAGCAGGCACATGCATTTATCACAAAGTTTATTAATGGCAACTTACATATAGTGTCCTCATGGGGTGGACAAGACCAGTTTGAGGCACAATCCACACCTCCCACCCTAACAGGGGTCTTCTTATCCTCCACTGAAGCTTAATATTTCATTTACTGATGAGTAGAGTTTGTGTAAAACCATTGATGCCAGGGTCATCACGTGTGCTACTGTGCTATCAATTTTAACAGCTTTGTGTATGAAGATTAATGTAGATGAAGGACCTGGTTAATGTAGATGAAGGACACATGGGGGAATTTGGCTATCTTCCCAGAGTCGGGCAAATGTTTGTCATGGGCCTAAGGTGGCATCGATGAAAGATTGACTCACTTTGGTTTTCCTACAGTCACTCTTACAGATAATTACTTTGTAACTGTATGCACATTTTATTTCAAGGAAGAAAGAAGACAGAAAACACAATGATTACTTGATGTCCTAAAGAAAATAACTTTCAATTATTCTTAATTAAAATACAAGTTATTCTTAATTAAACCAGTAATAGTATTTCCCACAAGCAAAATTACTTTCTTTAAGTAAAAAGAAATACACCAGTTTTATGAATTGCAAGTGCTTTAGATTATTTTTGCATAAAATTGGTCATGATTTTTTTTAAAGATTTATTTATTTATTTTATACAAGAACTGGGTTACAGGCCAGATGCACGGGAGGGTGAGAGGATTCACCAGAGACAGAGTCGGGAACAGAACAGGCAGACTGACGAAATACACCGCTGAGGGGAGCAGTGGGTGAGACAGGAGAGGTCTGCTGCGCCATGGGGGATCCTCGCCGGCCGGCTGGGATCGAACCGGCGCTGCAGAAGCTGCGGACAGCTTCACAGCGCAGTGCTCAACCACCTGCGCCACCAGGGGAGGCCCTGTCATGATTATTTTTAATAACAATCTTCCACAAAATACACTTGTTCAACAGGTTAGTTTTAAACAGTTCAGTATAAAATGTGCTAATCACACATACAACAAATAATATAGATAACATCAACCTAATGAAAAATCTTCACTAATACACTGAAAATTGCCATTTTCACGACTTTAGAATAAATAATGCAAAGTTAAATGTTTTCTTTGTTTTAAGAATTCATTTGAAAATGAAGCTACATCTAATATGTAAAATGTACAATAAGTTATA
Organism: Talpa occidentalis; assembly: GCF_014898055.3. Lineage (NCBI taxonomy): Eukaryota > Metazoa > Chordata > Mammalia > Eulipotyphla > Talpidae > Talpa > Talpa occidentalis. The sequence goes on from NW_023601543.1 coordinate 29,749,695, forward strand.
CTATTAAGCCATTAATATACATTAAAACAATTGAAATAATCCTCAATTATAAGTTGCACACTTTTTAAAAAAAAGATTTATTTATTTATGCATACAAGAGCAGGGGTACAGGTTAGAGGTGCAGGGGGTGAGAGGATTCACCAGAGACAGAGGGGGGAACAGAACAGGCAGACTGACTGAAATACACTCCTGAGGGGAGCAGCAGGTGAGACAGGAGAGGTCTGCCCTGCCATGTGGGTTGCTCCCTGGCTGGTCGGGGATTGAACTCATGCTGCAGAGGCTGCGGACAGTTTCACCGCTGCATCTTAACCCCTTGCACCACCAGGGAGGTCCTATAAGTTGTACACTTTTAATTTCCAGTACTATACTTTCTTACCAAACATACAGAATACCAAAGTTCTCTTTAGAAAAAAAAATGCCATTCTTTGGCATCCTTTACACTAAAGCAGACTGAGCTTGTGGCAAGTTAATGTATTTGAGAGGCAAGGCATACTGACATCTATATTATTATATCTTCCATTATAAAAACTCCCCAAAAGGATATTACACACTACTATAAAAATGTCAATCCAATATGGTAGTTTAATTGGGGAATCAGGCCCTGAAGGCTACTTTCATAGAGCACAGAAAACCACTATGAGGGCATAGTAACTGCCTTGGTGGTTTGCATATACATTATGCCACAAGATTATGTACAGCTACTGTTACCAGAACTGTTTTATTTTTTTCTTACTGATTTTTTATTAAAATTTTTCTTCATTAAATTTATTTTCTGACAGCATTGTTCATTTTTGGACAGTAATTGATTCCTTCTCTCAGGTGTAGTCCCCGTAGTTCCCACCCCCTTCCCCCCCCCCCCCCCACAGCACCTGTGACTCATCACCACAGTCCCTTGTGATCTTCCTTTTCCTGTTTTGACCCGTCTCTCTCTCTCCCTCTCCCCTGTTTTATGCCTCAGATCTATGGTCAGCGTGCAAGTTCAATCAATTATAACCAAGAGCATAACAGAAGTACTGCCATCCAATTCAAACGGACTAAAAATGCTGTCTTAGTGCTAAATACGTCGTTCCTGAGGTAAACTACACAGCAGCAACCAAATCAAGGCTAACAGGGAGCAAACCCTGTTTTCGTGAGGACAGATCCATGGCCTTCCCCTTCTGCCAGAAACGGCTTTCGGAGTTATGGCCACTGTGTTACATATGTTCCACAGTCACCAGGCCCTTGTGGCACCTTAGCACAATACATAGGGACCCAACAGGGACTTGGGCATTCGGCGGAAGTGGGTGCAGAAGGTAAGAAGGAGGGCTTTGGAGAAGCAGGATATGTTACCATCACTCTCCTGTTGGACCAGATCAGCTCCTGTGGGACCACCTGAGGAGTACTACCCGCTCCATGCTGCACTCCAGGAGCTGCTTTAGTCAAGGCAGCTCCCTTTGAATTCCAGCAGCAGCTAGGGGAGGCTGCCAGCAATGCCAGTCCATAGACTGGCCCCCAACCACAACCGTGCCTCTCTGGGTCAGACTGTAGTCTGGGCACTTACCACCTGGCTTAGATACCATCTCAGGGGCCTGAGTCCGCTTGCCTGGGCCACCATTCTTGACTTGCCTGGGTCGGCTTCTACCATCCGGCATCTTCTCTTGGGACCAGGTATGGGCCTGCAATCCACCCACCTTGACTTTTTACAAACTCTGGGAAACCTTCACTCGGCCCAGGCCTTGAATGTCCACATTAAACCTGTCTCCAATATCAAAAAACAAAAGAGAAAAAAAGAAAGAAAAAAGAAAGCTTTGTGAGCACAGTAAAATCTGGGTTACACCATTGTCTGTTAAATCTGTGTGCCATTGCAAGATATTACTATTTAGAAAATATGACAACACAGTGTTGTAAATCACTTGAGTGTTAGTCATTTGTATATTATCTTTTTAGTCTTTTGATCTTTGAAAAGATTTCATCTATAGTGGAATATTACAGAATCAAAATAGAAATGTATGATCTTTCTAAATGAAATTTACATGGACTGAAAGTAGAGATTATTTTAAACATATGCAATATGCAGGTAGTGTTGGAAAAAGGCATTCAAATGTATGATAAAAAACTAAAAACTAAACTATTTTCAAGATATTCTGAAGCGTTCCAACTGAAAGGAATGCATAATGAAACTTCTAACTAATATAATTCAAAAATGTGAAAAGGTTGTAGTCCTTAATAGGAAAAACAAAACAACTTCTACTGGCAACTTCTGTTGAGAAGAGAAACTTACAGTAACAGAAAAGTGGCTTCAACCCCATTTAAAACACCAAACAGAGAAAAAACGACAGGTCCATTTTCATCATTTTTTTTTAATCATAAAATCCTGTGTGCCTGCTGGTCAAACTACTAGTTTCACACATCACAGGATTCTTTTTTTTTTTTTTAATTTTTATTACTTTTCTTCTTCTTTTTTCTTTTTTAAAACAATATTTGTTTCCCCTCACCCACTCAGGTGTAGTCCCCATAGAATTTCCTTCCCCAAGGCACCCGTGCACCATCACCTCAGTGCCCCTGTGCTCCTCCCTCCCTCCCTCTGATCCCTCTCCCTCCTCCTCCCCTGCAGGATGTCTCTGGTTTATAACTGTCCATTTTTGCTTTGTTGTGTTTTGTATTATTATTTTTTTTTACACTAATGTCTTATTTGGTTCCGCTATATTCCTGTTATAAGTGAAACCATCCAATATTTTTCTTTTTTCCTTCTGGCTTATTTCACTGAGCATAATTCCTTCCAGCTCCATCCATGTTACTGCGAATGGCATGAGTTTATCTTTTTTGATTGCTGAATAATATTCCATTGTGTATATAGACCACATCTTCTTGATCCAGTCATCTATTTTTGGGCATTTGAGTTGTTTCCAGGTTTTACTTATTGTAAATAGTGCTGCAATAAATATAGGGGTACAGGTGTTCTTTTGAATCAATGTTTTTGTGTCCTTTGGGTAGATCCCTAGTAGTGGAATTGCTGGGTCGTATGGTAGCTCCATTTTTAGTAGACTGAGGAACCTCCAGACAGTTCAATAAATGGTGCTGGGAAAACTGGACCTCCACATGCAAAAAAAAAAAAAAAATGAAACTAGACCACTAACTCTCACTGTACACAAAAATCAACTCAAAATGGATAAGCGAACTGGACATAAGACCTGAAACCATAAAATATATAGAAGAAAATATAGGTAAAACACTACAAGACATACATCGCAATAACATCTTTAAAGACTCATCACCCAAAGCAGTGATTGTGAAGGCAAAGATAAACACCTGGGATTACATTAAACTGAAAAGCTTCTGCACAGCCAAAGAGACATTAACCAAAACAGGGAGACACCCCACTGATTGGGAAAAAATCATCACAGGATTCTTTATAAACAGAAATGTCCTGCGTATAAAAAATTTCTTGGCGGGACGGGGGAAGACAAAACTTGCAATCTGACCAAAATCAGAGACACACAGCAGGGGAGGGAGGGGGAGACAGGTCGAAACAAGGGAGGGAAGAGCACAAAGGATGGTGGTGATGGTTCAGGGGTGCTATGGTGCTGGTGGAACTACGGGGATGACATCTGAGGTGAGAAATCAAATACTGTACAAAAATGAGCAACAATGTAAGAAAATAATTTAATAAAAAAAATTTCACTAGTTTTGCACTGGTTCTAAAATCTCTTCTTTTTAGCCAACTTATTATGCACATGTAATCTGAGATAAAGTCTCTTTCTGTAACTATTGATTATTATTGGGCACCAAAGAAGAGCAAGATGGAATGTAAAATGCAATATTTCAATAGTAATGACTGTTCTTTTTAGTCCAAAAGGGCCCTCATTTCCTCTCCCTTCAGTGATTAGACATGTCTTCATATCTAATCTGGGACCAGCAAGTCATTTAAGTAAAATCTTCTGATGTGAACATATTTGTTCAATTCTACAAGTTTCTCCAGAAATGGAATCAATTTTAGGAATTAGTTGACATTTTTATCTATAAACTGGCGTTCTATAGGGATTCTATCAAAAAGCTGATATGCGGAAGTTTGTGGTAAGTTGTCAATTACTAGTTTAGTTTTTGCAATATATCTTCCAAGGATATTTAAGTCTTCCATATAGTTTCCTTGTACATAAACATAATGTTCACAGGAATGGGTTGCCTTTTAGTATCTAATATGTTCAGTCCTTATCTATATAGATCAGTTTAGCAGTAGTAAGAAAAAAGGATCTTACACACCTGAGAAATTCATTTCAAGAATTCCTTGAAGTATAATCTTTTTTTTAAAGATTTATTTATTTATATAAGAACTGGGGTACAGACCAGAGGTGTGGGAGGGTGAGAGAATTCACCAGAGTCAGAGCAGGGAGCAGAACAGGCAGACGGACTGAAAACACTGCTGAGGGGAGCAGTGGGCGAGACAGGAGGGGTCTGCCGTGCCATGTGGGAATCTCCCTGACATGCTGGGAATCAAACTTGCGCTGCAGAGGCTGCGGACAGCTTCACAGTACTGCGCTCAACCCGCTGCGCCACCCGGGAGGCCCACCTTGAAGTATAGTCTTAATCACACATAAATCTGATAAATGATATATTGGAAAAGTAAGTTCTGTATCTTCTAGCTCATTTTGATTACAGTATACTAGGGTTTTATCCAGTTCTAAAAAGAATCAGAAATCTTGTGTGCTTCTTGTTTTTAATGGAAGAACAGATTTCCTACTTAGCTGCTCTTCTGTCTGCTATAGAATATGCTTGATGAAATAACAGGGCTCACATATTTTCCAACCTTAGTCATAGGTGGTATCTGCATAAGCTGATAAATAACCGCTGTCTAGAGTTGCTGGTGCTTGAAGGGTGGACTCTCCCAATCAACAGTCTTGCCACTTCCTCTAAACAGTTGTTGGCCTTTCGCCTCACTTGAGTGGCTTTGTTTTTCATTTTTAAATTTGTGAATACCATTTTGTTTTTATAATACTGTTAGGGCAGGAATGGACACAGTGCAGGTTTTCTAGGATCCAGCAGACCGGGTAAAGGAGGAGTCAGAGTCCTCAGTGGCTTTTGCAGGTTTTTTATTGGGATTTACCCGGTACACGGCAGGCAGGGGTGCTGGGGGGCCGGGAGGCTGACAAGCCTCTCAGCCCCCAGCAAGTCTTCACTCTGTCTGGGCTCTCCGGCCTTCTCTGCTTCTCTCTCAGCTTCTGTTCGTTCTCGGTTTCTGCTGGCGTCCCCATGACGCCACTCTTAAAAGCAGTCTTAGCCCAGGCGAATCCCATCTACCTCTGCCCACACCCTACTCCAGGTGCCCGCCATCAGGCATGCATTCAGGACAAGGATCCATCATCTATCCTGATGGCGGGAGGGCAGAAAAGCCTGACATTTTTTCCTTACCCTACAAATACTATTTTTTTTATAATTAAATTTATTTTCTTACATCATTGTTAATTTTTGGACAGTATTTGATTTCTCAGGTTGTAGGAGGCTGCCAGCCTCCCAGCCCCCCAGCCAGCACCCCTGCCTGCCATATGCCTGGTGAACCCCAATAAAAGACCTGCAAAAACCCACTGAGGACTCTGACTCCTCCTTTACCCGGTCTGCATGGGATCAGAAAACCGCACCATGTCTATTCCTGCCTTTACACAGGTATATTCCCTGAATCCTCCCACCACCACAGCGCCCATGATCCATCACCATAGTCCCTTGTGCTCTTCCCTCCCCTGTTTCGACCCTTTCCCTCCCCATCCGCTGCTTGTGCCTCAAATCAATGGTCAGCTTGCAAATTTTGACTTTATCCTGACCCCTTTTTCAGTTTCTCTATATTCAAAATGTAAGTGAAACCATCTGATAGCTATCTTTTTCCTTCTGAATTATTTTGCTGAGCATGATCCCTTTCAGCTCCATCCGTGTTGCTGCAAAGGGCATGAGTTTATCTTTTTTAATTGCTGAGTAGTACTGAATGGCTTTGTTTTAGAATAAACTGCTGAATCATGAGTTGATTCAATAGATTTGTAGGTATTGACCTCATCCACCTGTTCCATAGCAAGGTGTTTTACTTTCTCTACAGTTTCTGTAGGGAAGGAGAGGGGGAGGGGGAGAACCTTGTGGTCTTGAATGCATGCCTGATGGCAGGCACCTGAAGTGGGTACACCTGGGCTGAGAGACTGAGGTTATAAGGGCAGCGTCACGGGGACGCCAGCAGAAGCCAAGGAGCAGAGAAGCCGAGAGAAGCCTGGAGAGCCCGGGTAGAGTGAGGATTTGCTGGGGGCTGGGAGGTCTGCCAGCCTCCCGGCCCCCCAGCACCCCTGCCTGCCATATGCCTGGTAAATCTAAATAAAAAGCCTGCAAAACAACCAAGGGCTCTCTAGGACTCCTTTACCCGGTCTGCTGGATCAGAAAACCTGCACTGTATTTCTCCCGCCCTTACAGTGTGTGTGTATGTGTGTGTGTATTTTACTGGTGAAAAAAGTTAAACAGGAGAAAATATGGTCCCCAACAAAACAGTGCTTGGGTGTCTGCCAGAAAATTATCGTCTAAATTTCCATTTTGTTTTACACGTTGATTTGTCGTTTAATAGCTACCAACTTTCAAGATATTTATTTCTTAAATGTTTCTCCTGCTCTTGTAAATCTCTTTAGTGGGAGTCATTTTAAAAAATATTCCTATCTCCTCAGTCTCTTGATTGTTGAATAGGTTTCAGATTTCACTTATTTTTAGATTTTCAAACAAGCCAGTTTCATTCTTGGTGAATTTTCTCCTCCTGAAGACAAGTTATCAGCAAACTGAATATTTCCTCTTTGCTCAGACACCACATAATTTCTATTGGATTTGATTGCTAAGACTCCTTCTGTGTTCTCAACCTCATTCTTTATTGGTGCCCTGTGTAAATCTGTGATAACAAAAGTATCCTCAAGCTCTGGAAATAGTCCTTACACTCAGTGTGTGCTCTCTTTCCTGCTTAGCCTATGACAGCAACAGAAGCAGTTCCTCAGCCAGCTGCCATTTCTCACCTACTGACCTGCACAGGCAGTGGCTCACATAGAAATTCCTGCGGTTTCTTTTTTTTTTTTTTAAAGATTTATTTATGCATACAAGAACTGGAGTGTAAGCCAGAGGTGCAGGGCCGTGGGGGGCAGTGAGAGAATTCACCAGAGAGAGGGGGGAGCAGAACAGGCAGATCTGGGGCCTCCCTGGTGGCTCAAGGGGTTAAACACAGCATTGTGAAGCTGTCCACAGCCTCTGCAGCATGAGTTTGATCCCCACCCAGCTGGGGAGCTGCCCGTATGGAGCAGCAGACCTCTCCTGTCTCGCCCCCTGCTCCCCTCAGCAGTGTATTTCAGTCAATCCGCCTGTTCTGTTCCCCACTCTGTCTCTGGTGAATCCTCTCACCTCCGCACCTCTATACCTCAGTTCTTGGATGCATAAATAAATCTTTATAACAAAACAAAGAACAGGCAGATCGACTGAAATACACTGCTGAGGTGAGCAGTGGGCGGCAGGAGAGGTCTGCGCACCATGTGGGACCCTAGCCGGTGGCCAGGGATCGAACCGGCGCTGCAGAGCCTGCGGGAAGCTTCGCAGCCCAGCGCTCAACCACTGCGCCACCAGGGGAGGCCCGCCTCCCTTTCTTGAGCCTTGAATATTCTCAAAAGCCTAGCTACAAGGGCCTGGGCGCTTGCCCACATGCCCCACAGCCAGTGGGAAAGCCTGTCCACTCATTTCCCACACGAACCAGACCGTCTACACTCCACCCTGTTCTCAACACAGTGGTTTCACTTTCTTGCCTGAGTACAAACTTATTCAAACAAACCAGTCAGCATCTCTTCATAGGAACCAGGGAGCAGCTCAGCTTCTTGACACTAGGTAGGGTAAGTTAGAAAGTATCAGGCTTTTCTGCCCTCCCACCATTAGGATGGATGATGGATCCCTGAGGTCCTGAATGCATGCCTGATGGCAGCCACCTGGAGTGGGGTGTGGGCATGTGTAGATGGGATTCACCTGGGCTGAGAGTGGGCTTATAAGGGCGGCATCACGGGGACACCAGCAGAGCAGAGAGAGCGGAACAGAGAGTGAAAGAGGACCAGCAGAGGCCACGAGAGAAGGCTGGAGAGCCCAGATATAGTGAAGACTTGCCGGCACGGAAGGCCTGCCAGCCTCCCGGCCCCCCCGCCCCCCCCCCCCCCCGCAACCTTGCCTGTCGTGTACCTGGTAAATCCTATAAAGGCCTGGAAAAGCCACCGAAGGCTCCAGGACTCCTCCTTCACCTGTCTGCTCGGGTCATAGATATCCTGCTCTGGCCCTTCCTGACGCTACACACTACAAAGTCTGCCTCCTGGGGCCTCCCTGCTGGTGCAAGTGGTTAAGTCTCAGCACTCTGAGGTTCTCCACAGCCACTGCAGCTTGAGTTGGATTCCCTCGCCAGGGAGCTACCCACATGGCGCAGCAGACCTCTCCTGTCTTGCCTGCTGCTCCCCTCAGCAGTGTATTTCAGTAGATCTGCCTGTTCTGCTCCCTACTCTGCCTCTGGTGAATCCTCTCACCACCCCCACACCTCTGGCCCACACCCCAGCTCTTGTATGCATAAATAAAATAAATCTTTAAAAAAACAACAACCAAGTCTGCCTCCTGTGTCCCTTAGGCCCTATTAATTCACTCTGTTCCCAACTGCAAGCCTCCTGTGGCCCTGCACGGTCTACCGTGCCCTCAAGTGCCTTATATTTGTGTATTTTATGTTGCTTTATTTCATCTGTCTGGTGTTGGGACTTGAACATTTGGCCATCCTGTATTATTTAAGGCAGACGATTCTTTTTTCACCCACAACGTAAATAGTAGTCCATCAAAATTAGGGCAAGACTTTCCTGTTTTTTTCGCTTGTTTCATATTTTTGTGTGTGGGAAACTGCACATTTTAGATAATGTAGCAACTCTGTACTGAGCCCCCTTCTGGTGGTTATTATTGTTATTTGCTGTTTTCTACTTGTTTAATGACTGGTTGGATGAATTTAGTGAAATCTGTTCCCCCTCCCAGAGAGCATAAAACTTCTGATGTCCCTCCTCAGGGAACCCAGCTGTAAAGCAACCAACCCATTCTGAGCAGGTTTATGAACGGTTCTAGCAGCCACATGTTCTTCGCCATGGTTTGTAGTCACTCCAACACTCCTCTGTACACGCCACTCCTCCACCGTTAACACCGCACTACCACCACCCCGCACTCTGCTGCACCACCCTTATAAATCAGTCTCTTAGCTCAGGTGGACCCACTTCAGGTGCCCGCCATCAGGCATGCACCCAGGATCACAGGGCTCCCTCATCTATCCTGATGGCGGAAGGGCAGAAAAGCCTGATACCTTGTACCTTACCCTACAGTCCACCCCCTCAGGGTTTTCTGCCATATAGTCCACATATATACAATTTTTTAAGCAAACATAAACAGTGCAGCCATGGACCACAAAAGCAAATACATCACAAAATGACTAAACTTAATTTTCCTAGGGGCAGAAAGACAGAGAAGTTACCAGTACCAGCAATGGGAGATCCCTCCCATCGGGCAATATACATGCCAATTTGGCATCCGAAGACAGTATTGTCGCTGGCATCAGTGGCCTTCCAGGGCGTGAATACCACACTCGCTTTGCCAGTGAAGAGGCATCAGTGGGTTCTACATGCAGCAGGAGTGGAGAGCTCATAATGGGCCATAGAGTTATTACAAATGTCCCCTTGAGGATTGCCCGCTGATCTGCCACTCCAGGGTGGGTAACACGCACCCGTGGCGGCCACTGCGCACTCACCCATGGTTTTATCTGTAAATCGGCCTCCAGGCCACGACCCCAAGGGGCTATCAGAGCCACCCACTGCATGTGGGGAGCCTTCACTGTCCAGGGCCATTCCCAGTCCACAGTCTGCCCTGGGTCCACTCCAGTTGGGGCTGGCAATAGGATGTTGCCCTGCTGTCCAAGTCCCGGTTTTAATAAGACGTCTGACGTCTTTATTTGTAATTGGATGGGAGCAGTGGCACGATGTAGCAATGCCTCCACTGGAGCCAGGCCGCCTCTCCTGCTCCTCTCATTCAATGTCTGCAATACCTCCCATAGACGTCGGCTCCACCCTGCCAGCGTCTGAGTGGGGGCAGTGGCTCTTAGTCCTTGCTTCAGCAGGCCATTATACCTCTCTATAATCCCTGCAGCTTTGGGATTATAGGGAGTGTGAAACTTCCATTCAACACCCATGTTCTTGGCCCACTGCTGCACCCGGGCTCCTGTAAAATGAGTCCCTTGATCGCTCTCCACTACCAGCGGACGTCCATATGCAGCACATAGGTGTGCCAGTGCTGCCAAAACTGCCTTTTGGTCCGCATGTGGAGCAGGGTAAGCTGCCAATAACCCGGTAGCAGTGTCCACACAGGTGACAGCATATTGTTGTCCATCGGAGCGAGGTAGTGGTCCAATGATGTCAATCTGCCAGCGTGTCAGGGGTACCTGCCCCCGCAACACCTGGCCTGTAGATGCAAAAGGTCTCCGGGGGTAAGTTCTAGAACATACTACACATGTTTCACATACAGTCTGGATTTCTTTTAAAGTTACAGGTAGACCCCAGGCACGCACAGTGGCCCACATTGTCTTCTGCCCTGCGTGGAGCAAGCGTCTGTGTAGCCACTGCGCAACATCCCGCCCTGGAGCAGTTTCAAGCCATCGAACCCGGGCTAGGGTATCCGCCTCATCGTTGCCTGGTGAGGCTAATGGGGCATGTCCTGTGACATGATAAACAGTCACCTGCTTCTGATGCCCCAGATCCCATAGATCTTTCCATAGGGCCTGGCCCCACAATGGCCGATGCATAACTGTCCAGTCATTTAGATTCCATGTGGAAATCCACAGTGTCAGACCCCTGTACACAGCCCAACTGTCAGTACAGATTACTAGAGGGGAAGGCTCATGGGCCACCACCATCCATACTGCTCGCAGTTCAGCCCATTGGCTGCTCTGTCCCGTCCCGGTTTCGAACCAGATAGTGTCTGTTTCTGGGTGTACAGCCACCGCTGTCCAAGAGGCTGGCTGGCCCCGGCTGGAGCCATCTGTATACCAGGCCTCTGCTGGAATCGGTGCTCGACCCTCCTTGTAGGGACTAGCTTCAGGTTCGGCTTCTATACAGGCTTCTGAATTTGGTTCCATACTAGTATATGTCACAGGACCAAGAACCTCCTGCAACTCCACCCTTAAGGGGCTAGTTGACAGGGTGCAGCGCTGTTCTAAGTATGCCCCCCACTTCGCCAAAGTGGGCGTTTGAGCAGTGCCACTATGGGGCTTTGTTGTCCAGTCCCGTACCCATCCAGCTATTGGGTAAGTGGTTCTCACTGAGACAGGGGCTGTGGCAGTTATACTTTCTGTGGCTAGTAAGGCTGCATATACCGCAGCTAACTGTTTCTCAATTAAAGAATACCTAACCTCAGCCCCCTTCCAGAGTTGGGACCAGAACCCAATAGGCTGTCGTAGCCTCTCTGATTTCTGCCAGAGTCCCCACCTGAACCCTTCCTGAGTAACATGTACATCGAGCTCACAGGGTCGGGCTGGGTCAAAAACCTGCAAGGCCTGAGCAGTTTTTATAGTTCGTTTGGCCGTGGCAAATGCTGTGTCTGCCTCAGCTGACCAATCCCACCTGGCTCCCTTACGTATTAACATATACAGGGGTCGTAAGAGCTGGGCCATGTGAGGTATAAATGCCCTCCAGTAACCCAGCAGACCCAGAAAGGCTTGCAGCTGCTTCACTGTGGTTGGAGTGGGGTAAGCTTGAACTTTATCTATCACAGCTTCAGGGATAACCTTTGTCTTACCCGACCAAACAACTCCCAGGAACTTAACTGACAGTCCAGGCCCCTGCAGTTTGCTTTCGTTGATTGCCCAGCCGCATGTTTTCAGGTGTGTTAATAAGAGAGGTACTACCTTTTCCAGATCTGTAAGAGAGTCACTTGTCAATAAAATATCATCAATATAATGGTATAAACGCACTGAAGATGGCCTTTCCCACCAGGCCAAATCTGCTGCCACCAGCCCATGACACAGAGTCGGGCTGTGCAGGTAACCCTGTGGCAGCACAGTGAATGTCCACTGCCGGCCTTCCCAGGTGAAGGCGAACTGGTCTTGACTTCCTGGGGCTATATCTATCGAAAAAAAAGCATTTGCCAGATCGGCTACAAAATGGTACATTCCCAGCTCGTGGCTCAGACGATCCATCAAATCTGCCACTGAAGGCACTGCAGCATGCAAGGGGGGAACTACCTTATTCAATTCACGATAATCTACTGTTATGCGCCAAGAGCCATCGGGCTTCTTCACTGGCCACACTGGCGAATTGTAGGGGCTGTGGGCAGTACGCACAATGCCCACTTTCTCCAGCTCTGATATTGTGCCTGTAATTTTTTTGTAGCCTCCGGGCAACCGATATTGCTTGGTATTAGTCACTCGCCTAGGGACTGGCAGTTGTAGGGGCAGATGCTTAGCGTCTGCCTTTACCACTCGCACTCTAAGGCGAAACTCTCCGACTGTGGTTTCTAGCCATAAGCCACGTAGTACATCCACCCCCAGGATGTACTCCGGGATGGGCGATACATACACTTTATACTCTTTAGGGGGTAATCGCCCAATCCCCAGAGATAGTTTTACTGCTGTCACCTTGACACTCTGGCCTCCATAGCCATCAATATAACAAGTAGACCCATGAAATCTTTCCGGATTTCCATAGAGCAGAGTACATTCTGCTCCTGTGTCTACTAGCGCTAAAACCCTTTGTACGTTAGTCGGGGACCAGTGGATGGCAAGCTCCACATGTGGCCTCCGGTCCCCGCCCATCCCCTGTGGATGGGTTCCTTGGCCCTCACCCTATTCAAAGGATATCAGGCCATCACCCGAGGACGGGGCTGGCAGCAAGTGGTCTTCCAGCCGCAGGGCGCGCGCCTGAGGCCTGGGGCTTCCAGGCTCCCCTTGAGCAGCAGTCCTTCTCATGGGTGTGAACCTCTGGTCTTCTCGCAGCTGCTGCCATAATTCCAATAAATATGCATTGGGCTGCGCATCTATTTTAGTGCCATCTACCCCTGCTCTTATTAAATCCATCCACATTTGTTTACGGGTGACTTTTATAGGTTCTGTGATGCCAAGAGGCCTCCTTGCCCTCCTTGGCATTCCTTTTGACCTTTCTGAAACTACCCGTATTCCTTTCTGAGAGCGCCGGCTCTCAACTTCTCCCAAGCTGGCTATCATTGTGGTGACGTCATGTATCTGACATCCCACATAGGGTGCTAGTACTGCCATGAGGGATCCAAATGTGGATGAGGGGGCATTCTTTAATACCAAGTCTCTCATTCCTGCTGTGAAACGCTCGTCGTCAGGACCATGCGTATTCACATTAAACATGGCCTGCCGCATCCCCAATTCCCGAAGTACCTGCACCAGCTCGGCGTACGTCTGCCATCCGCTTACTGTCTCCGGCACATCTCCCGCATCAGCCCATACTGTCCGTATGGCAGCCATTATCCACTCCAGGAGGGTGTGGTCGCCCTGGCCATACCGCCGGCTGTTCTGCAGCCTCTGTCGCAAGGATGGGTGTGAAGTCACGGAGGCCAGTCTCTCCATCTCTTGAGCCGTGCAAATAATCCCATCCACCCCCAGGTCCCATAAACGTAGCAGCCAGGCTGCCAAGGGTTCCCCTGGTTTCTGGCGGAACTGTTTGCCCAAGTCCACCAGTTCCGCCTGGGTGTAAGGTCGGTAGGTAGTAAATTCCGTCATCTGTGGTGGTCCCGCTGCCTGACCCCCTGGGGCCATGGGTCGCTGCCGCTTCATTTTCTGAGTCACCACCAGGCGGGCCCGGAGCATGGGCCCAGCCTCCTCCTCCTCTCCAGAGGAGTCCGGCATCTCCGGGGTGGCGGGTTGGTTTACCACTGCCGGTTGGGACTCAGGCAAAGGTTCAGCCTCCCTCTCCTCCTCTCCTGAGCAGGGGTCAGGCATCTCTGGAGTCGCAGGCTGGTTTGCCACCCCCGGCTGTGATTCGCGCAAAGGGCCAGCCTCCCTCTCCTTCCTGAGACGGAGTCTGGCATCTCGGGAGGGGTGGGTCGGTTTCTCCGAACTTCTTCCTCCAGAATCCTCAAATGTTGTTGCTGTATCCGCATCTCTTCTCGTATCTCTTCTCGCATCTCATCCAGTACTTGCTGGATCCTAGATTGCTCTTTCCGCCTGGACTCTCGCAGAGCCGTGAGAAACACCCATCCCACGGCTCCTGCCGCCTCGCGGGCACTGCATCCACTCAGGGTTTCTTCTATTTCATACAGGGCCTGTTCCAACTGCCCCGGGGATCCATCTACCTCTGGCCATTCCTGGGGAGGTGCCCACTGGGTGAGGAGATCGGCCACCGGGTACCATCTGCTCGTGGCCGGCCATCCGGGGATCCCTCTCCAGATTTCAAAGGGTTTCGTCTGCGTAGAGCTGTCCTGCCTCGAACCGTCCTGCCGTCTACGCCAGTTGTAAAGCAACCAACCCATTCTGAGCAGGTTTATGAACGGTTCTAGCAGCCACATGTTCTTCGCCATGGTTTGTAGTCACTCCAACACTCCTCTGTACACGCCACTCCTCCATCCTCGACACCGCACTACCACCACCCCGCACTCTGCTGCACCACCCTTATAAATCAGTCTCTTAGCTCAGGTGGACCCACTTCAGGTGCCCGCCATCAGGCATGCACCCAGGATCACAGGGCTCCCTCATCTATCCTGATGGCAGAAGGGCAGAAAAGCCTGATACCTTGTACCTTACCCTACACCAGCACAGGCTTGGGCATGCCCACACTTGCCCTGGGATGTTTTATGCAGGGCTCCCTTTGAGCGTCTCTGTCCTTGACCACACTCAGCTGTTAATCTTTACTAATTACGGGCTAGGGTATAAATTGCTCAACAGACTGGTCCAATTACATTTGGGCTCCTTTGATGGGATAGTTTTGAGGTCAGGCTTCAGATTTGTTCTGACCCCAGGAGGGCTCTTTCTAGGCTTTCCTCTTCCCTGGCTCTTGCTGGTAAATTAGTTTTACCACAGTTTAGCTTTCATTCCTAATGATTCTACCAATTTCCTCTTAATTGCTTTTAACCACAAAATTCATTATTTTGAAAGCCATAGGCTTCAACTTCTTCATATTCTGTTGCAAATTGGTTTGCTTCCTTTGGGGAAAGATGCGGTGCCTCTGTTTTATGGCCTGCTTCGTCCCCTGGGAAAGATCTCTAAGCTGTGGATCTGGAGCTGGGAATGGGGATTATAGTGAACTTTTCAATAAGTGATGCTTTTGTCTTAAAAGTCAAGTATTTGGTGGAGCAGGAGAAGTAGTTGGAAGTCTTGCTGTGCTTCTCCTCATGTGGACTTCTTACTAAATTGGGGTCCCAGTATTTTCAGCAGTGCTGTGGTCTTACAAGAAGGGACTGCACGGGAGATGGGATCCCATCTTGTCTGGAACTTAGCCTCAGCAAAGGTAGTTGGAGGTAGCATAAGAAATGCTTGATGTCTGCCCTTTCTAGAAGGTAAAGAAGGAACACAGTTTCCTTGGTTGCACCAGTCTGGAGTGGAGTTTCTGTCCTTGCTGGCATAAGAGGGGAGAGGAAAGTTCTAGGTCTTGGTTTAAACACCATAAACTCTCACTGTCCTTACTAAGTTTTAGTAGGTTTTCTGGAATAAATGTTCTTTCATTTGCTGTGTATCGTAGGACCATTTCCAGATAAATAGGCGGCATTATAAAAGATTATTTACACCAATTTCAGTGGGAAGCAGATTCATAGAGCTGCTCATGCTATCATGACAAGAGTAGAACTTCTAACAAACTTTACTAGTCAATTCTTTAAAATACCATTCCACCTCTTACAAATCCTGGCAGTTGACCATAGTGCTGAGGCTTACAATAGGGGAGGAGGCGGGAGAGGGGTCAAAACAGGAGCGGGAATAGCACAAGGGACTGTGGTGATGGATAGCGGGTGTTGTGGTGGCGGGAGAACTACGGGGACTACACATGAGGGGAGAAAATCAAATACTGTCCAAAAATTAACAATGATGTAAAAAATTAATTAAAAAAACCCAGTAGCATGAAAAAGGGCATTGAATGCCATGTTGATTAGTATCCAGTCAGATCTTCACCGTGAACATCGTACCATTATCTGGGTGTCAGTTCCCACTTATGGATCTTGGATTCAAGAACTACCATTATGTTGCCAGAACCCATCACTGACATGAATGTTACTTCATAGATGGAATATATTTCAGCTTGCCAGCAAGAGCCACAGAATGAAAGCAGAGGACCCATGTACTCCATGTGTTAGGAATGGGCAGGGCCCATTTCTTGAGCTCTATGTTTTAAGTATTTGTAATCCTTCTCTGTATTGTAAGGGAAGACCCACATGAAAAAGACCACAATTAGGAAAGTGGGTGTGGGACAAATGTATAACCAGGAGCCTGTCTGGTTCCTTTGAAACTGCCATATGGTTGACTTGAAGCAGCACAAAATACCAGAAAGGGAGTCTGAAAATTCATGGGGCAAAAAGACAATCCATTCATAACATTTGTAAAATTTGCAAGGTTCAGGGCAAGCTTTAATTAGAGGCCTACATGCCTCCAAATTATTTGGTAAGTTTAAATCAACTAATAAACTGTTAAAATATGTTAAATCTGCTTGCACAGCCAATATGCCTGTATAATGAGCTGAAAAGTCAGGGTTGAGTTTAGAATTCCTAGACTTCTCTGCCTTTTGTGCCTTCGGTGTGGGAAGAACTGTCACTACTGCCCAAGATGTGACATCGCAGCAGGCCGCAGACACTTGCCAGACCCCTTCTCTTCCCACCCTTTTTTCCATCCCCCTCCTTTGATGACTCTTCTGTGTATTTGTGGACACCCCAACTCACTCATCATCCATTTCTCATGTACAGCCAACCCATAGCCACCTGGAAGTACTTACACCAGCAGTGCAGTTATGTCTTCAAAGTTCAGACCCAATAAAGAATGGACTGGTGTTGGAAATAGGTCTGGGGACATTTGAACAAAAGGGTCAGGCATCCTGGGTATCTCAAGGATGATATGGAGGGGCTAGGACGTTTGAGTGTGGATATATTCCACTGGCCTTACAAATTGGGCTCCTGTCCCCATGGGAAGGCCACAGTAGGAATAAAGATTGGAGTTACGGTGCTACGAGACAAGGAAGTCCAGTAAACACTAGAATCTGGAAAGGCAAGGAGGAATCCCCCCTACACCTTTGGAGGGCTGATGGCTGTCTCATCAATCTGAATTCAGACTTACGCAATTAAAACTCCAGAACTACCATGATCAGCCTTTAGAACTGTCAGGGTATAAATTTGTTGTTTTCAGCCACCCACTTTGTGGTAATTTCTGTGGTTAGGATATACACAGAAAAATGGGCCCTCACCACTTGAATTCTCTATTCTCCTTCTCTAGTTTATGCAAAATAAGCTCTTTATTGTTCTTTTGTGATTATCCACATACTACATACTTCATGTGCATGCATAGCTCTAGTGTATATGCATATATATGTGTGTGTATAATCTCCATAATCACTGATCATTTTTCATGTCTTTAAGCTTCTTATACATGGCGACAAATGATGTCAGTGTTTGTATCCTTCTGGAATGAGTTTGTTCTCTTATCTATTTTTTACACTGCCACCACCCAATCTTCGCCTGTTTAGCTTTTTCTCTGTGTCCCAGGCCCTTGAGAATTTTCTTCCCCAGTCCAGTCCTTATTGCCGTATGCCATTTACTTGAAATAGTGTCAAGTCACTGTATAAATGCTAGTACTACCATAAATAGGCTCAAAATTTCCCCTATTGCTCTAAATGAGTGGTTCTCAAAGTTTGAGATTAAGAATCTCCTGGAGGAATTGTAAAATTATGACTGCCAGCTTGGTATTAGAATTTCTAATTCTATAGGTTTGGAGTGAGACCTACTGATTTGCATTTCTTTTCAATTCATTATTTTAATTGAAGTAACATCAGGATCTCCCCATCAGGTATCTAATTTGCATTTCTAACAAGTTCCCAACTTGTGCAAATAATATTTGGCCCAACAGCATTTTAGTCTCATGGTAAGCTAATTCATCCACTAAATTAAAAAAAAAAATGCAGGAGCATTAATTACATAAATTATTTATAATTTGCTAATTTAACTAATTAGAGGATGCAATTAAAGAACTTAAAGCTACCATTTCAGTGGTAGTAAGGTGGGTCAAAACAAAAAAGGAAGAAATACAAAGATAAATTTGAATCAGTATTACTTATCTAAAAAATCTGCAACTTATTTGTTTCAAACAAACTTTTATTTTTAACCAGAAAAAAATGATGTCGGATATATCTGAAAGACATAAAAACTCAGATATTAGTGGATGTCACTTTTTGGCTGATGAACTTCAAAACAAAAGCACTGTTGATAAAATTCCCATGAACAGAAAATCTTGAATTCTTTCTTTCATCCACGATTTTCTATGTCTTCCAACTGTAAATGCAATAAGAGGCAATTAATAATTGAACATCATTAACATATACCAGTGACTTTCTAAATCAATGATTAGTCAATCCTATGTCTGCCATAATAGGAGAAACTATTTTTTGCTCTTGAAGCCTAGACCCTTTTAACCCCCACCCATAAGCACCAAGGTACTATTATATAATCTGATGTCTTCAATTCTCTGACCACACCAATTTTCTCACACCTGTCAAACACTAAAAATCTTATTTTAAGAGTCCATTTTGGTATTATATATTTCTTTCCATTATCCTGTGCTGTACCATAAACCACACTCTTAACCTCCCAGGTCCAACTTTGCATATTTATAAAAGGAGAAAGAGAAACAGAAAGAAAGAATAGATAAGATATAGATGGCCTTATCAACTTGGTGAGAAACAATCTATGACTAAATTTCATTGCTTTTGATTGTCACATGATATACAAAAACTTACAACTGAATGAATAGTTAGGTATCAATCATTAAATGTGGTCCAAATCAAAATTCTCATTTTATTCTCAAATGAATCCTCTCCTTGTTAGTGTAATAGACCATATTTCTGTAGCTAAATGATGAAGACCTGTTCATGTTGCTTTAACTCTTTGTTCTGGTAACAATTCTTGTCTCTGCTACCAGGTCTGATAAAATTCTGACCTGTAGAAGTCTTAGAGCTATAGCTCAAATAACCTGTATCTGTGACTGAAGTGCATTTCAGAATATGTTGCATCCTATACTAACATACAATGTTAAACTGATTTGTAGAACTTTCTGTTTATTGAGAAAATTAAAAAACATAACTGATGTATGTCAGAAATGGTTGGGCAATACACAAAGTTATAAAGAGATACCTGGATTCTCAGAAACTGCTTTTTTCTGGGTCCAGACCTTTTTCTGGTTCGTCATTTCTGATCCCTTCTTTTTTCTCTTCTTTGCCTCTAGCTTCTTGGGCCTCATCATCAGATTTTTCACATTTATGTTCATGTGCTTCTTTAATGTAGAATAATACAGATTTGGGGACCAGAACTTCACGGAAAAAATAGCCCAACTTATAATCAGTGGCAACATCCAGTCCTCTACTCTCAGGAGTACCAGAAGAATAGAAATAGGTGAAGAAAGACTTTCTGGGCACCTGCTTAATAGTTGATACAATTCCATGGCTCTCATATTTCTGTAGTTTGATAGACTTCATTGTGATATCTTTTCCTTCTTTCCAGTAAATCATGCACCCTGTGCTGTTGATTATTTTAGGCCCTTCGGATAAGAAGGGATCAGAATCATCTGGGTCTGACGTCATCCGGTATGTTTTTGTCAAAACTTCATTGAAAAAGTATTCATTTGCCTTAAAGACAAATTCTACGGTGAAGCTCATTGGCTCCCGAACCCTTGGAAATTTAATTTTCACATCTTTCAAGTACTCCAGTACCAATTCATCTTTTTTTCTGATCATCCTGGCAAGAATCTTCACATTTTTAAAAGCCTTCAACCAAAAGTGAGGTATACCAGGTGTTCCCTCTTTTCCTTCAGTGTCTATTTCCTTTTCACCCCATGCTCCTTCCTGAACACCAGCTTCCCACTGACATTCATCTTCTGTGGGCTCATAAATTGCATTAATGATTTCAGATCTTTTATAAAAGAGAGGTTGGTAGAAGGCAGCATACCTTTTCTCAAGATCATAAAGGTCTTTATAGAATTGGGCTTCAACTTTTGCACATTGTGCCTGAAGCCTTTTGAGAGCATGCACCCTTCTCTTAACCACTGAGGGCAAGTGTTGAGTATGTCCTGCCTTTGAGCAGGATCTATCATCAGGGGCTGCAAGAGTGAGAGGACTTGGCAGCCACTTGCCATAGGCTGAGGTCCCGACCCCATCAGATGCACAGGCTCCAGCCTCCCATGACTCAGAGGAACCAACCAGAGGTTTGCACTTTTGGCCATGGGCCACTGCTACTTCTGCCTCTGCCTTCTGGTATATGGTCCCCTCTGCGGGTTCCTGCAGCATCCAGGAGGTGCCCTCTGCTGGATCCTCGCCCTCCCAGACATCGGCCTTCTTTTCCGGGTCCTCCCGTTCCCGGGGCACTGGTCCCTCTCCCAGATTGTCTGGCTCCCGGCATACGGAGCTCTCTTCAGGGTCCAAGGGCAGCCGAGAGCGGCGCCTGCCCACCTTGCGGCTTCTACGGGGCTGGGCCAGGTCATGGTCATTATAACGGGCACGGTATAGAAGGGAATGGATAAGACCCCAAAATACCGACCGAAACTGCACCATGGGGACTTCACGGATATTAGACACTTCTTCCTCCTCATCTTCCTCTTCCTCCTCACTGTCCCCACTTTCCTCTTCTTCCATGTTATCATCTCTGTCCTTTTCATCCTCCTCTTTATCTAGCTCCATATCTTCCTCCTCATCCTCCACATCATCCAACTCATCCTCCTCTTCCTCCCACTCATAGTCTTCACTCTCCTCCTCATCCTCATAATTGCCCCAATCCTCATCATCATTCTCATCCTGGTCCTCTTCCACCTCCTCTTCCCCTTCCACGAACTGTACGCCACAGTTACCTTTTACAGTGGGCTGCCCAGCCTCCTGCCAACCCTCGGGCTCCCAAAGCGCTCCGGAGACTTCCTGGGAAGCCGGAAGGGCCAGGTCCCCGGCACCTCCATCTGACCTTTCCGAAAGTGATATACGGAAACAGAGGGGCTTGGAGTTGTGGCCTGCCCTGCCACCGGCTCTATCTCGAGCACGTAGGAATGGGTCTTGCTTCTCCGTAGTAGACATGGCAGGAGAGACACACCATCCACGCTGCAAAATGAGAGAAGTGATGGGGCGATAGCAATAACTGCGGTGAGGCTGGCAACTGAACGATAGTGCCGCTGAGGGGAGACTATTGGCAGCAGTTCCTGCCAGAAGGTGGTGCGAGTGGCAGAGAAAGAGGCCGCAGAGGGCACAATGTGCCTTCTGAAGGCCCTGTGGCTGCCTCACTACAGGAAGGGCTGGGGGTAAGGAGGAGCGCAGCCCAAAAGGGCTGCTCCTAAGATGGCTGCCATGAAGGCATCCAATGCGTCATAAGGTCAACAAACGGTTGCTATAGTCCTCACGAGCTCTAAGCTCATTTGCCGAGAGTGGATGATTGACAGGCCTGATGTCCAATGAGTGATCAAGGCCTTTAGCTTCCTTTGAGGTGTTAGTGCCCTGGGTTACCCTTTAAACCCACCCAAGTCCTATTGTTTTAACTCTACCATTGCCGAGAAAACTGTCATGCCCTGCTATGGTGGTGCCCTAGGGTGTGGAAACTATAAATTGTTTCCTAGTTTCCACCTCAGGGCAGCTCATGCCATGTAGTTTAATCATTTTTTAAAAAATGTATAGTCAAATATCAACAATAGTAAAAAAAAAAAAAAACGTCAAACTTACTATAAGAGAAAGAGAATTGGGATTCATTGGTGTTATTAAAACTAGTAAAGAACATGCAAAGTTGAAATGGATCCAATCAGAGAGAAGGAAGGTGAAAGAAATAGGAACAACTGGAGTTTGAATAAACACTGCCAAGAACACATTGAACTCCAAATAATAATGAAAGAGGGAAATTTCTTAAAAGGTAATGATGACATTAAAAAGAGTAGGCGTCCTTGGATGATTTCTGAGTAAACAGGCTAAGACTTTCTGTTGCATTCATTTCCATTAAGCCAAGACCTCACGTGTAAATAATTCATAGTGAAACACTATTTCATTCTTATTCTTTTTTTTTAAATATTATTTCTTTCTTCTTCTAGTCATGTCAGAAGATTATGGTTTTTTTTAAGATTTATTTATTTTATACAAGAATTGGGGTACAGGCCAGAGATGTGGGGGATGAGAGAATTCACAAGAGACAGAGTGGGGAACAGAACAGGCAGATGGACCGAAGTACACTGCTGAGAGGAGCAGCGGGCAAGACAGGAGAGATCTGTCCCGCCATGTAGGTTTCTCCCTGGCCAGCCGGGAATCGAACTCGCGCTGCAGTGGCTGCGGATTGCCTCACAGGTTGCATCTTAACCCCTGCGCCACCAGGGAGGCCCTCATTCTTATTCTTAAAAGAATTTTTAACTCTGAAAATACTTTTTGTTTTTAAAAAAGCATAATAAGTAATGAGGAAGTATCACATTTCATAAAACCAGTACCGATAGATCCTTTTCATCACTCCACCCAAATGTTAACAATATTTTGAATTTTGCTCTGATACCTTCAAAGAAGAGAGCATGATGTTGTCATAAATCATTGCTTTAAATCTAAAATGAAATTTAGAAACCTTCTGATCCAATTCCTTCATAAAGACAACAAATTGAGTCATAATCCCAATCTAGGGTCTAAAATTGGTTTCATCAGTTACCCTCTGGTGCGACCTTGGTGTGTTCTTTATTTCTAGGCCTTAGTTTTATCATCTGTGAAGTTGGGACATGACACCCTGACTACCTCAAACTTACTCAAATCATCAAAAAAGGATAATGAACATTAAAACTACTTTTCAGCATTCCATATGTTGTACATTTATAAATTATATCAATAATATTTTTCTTTTATTCTTGAATTATTTCAAAGAAACCATCGATTAGTCTCCTGAGAATTCAGAATTAACCCTCTAGTTTGGTTTTGTTGGAATAATTTTTTTTTTTCAGATACAGGCATATGGGGTTTAAGAACTAATTCCCAAATGATTGTGTTTAAAATTATGAGTCTCACTTTTATTTTAAATAGCTCAGATAAGTCTTGAAGAGATTTCTGTACTTATGTCCATTGCATCATTCACAATAGTCAAGATATGGGAACAACCTAGGTATTAGGTGACTATCGATGAAGAGAAAATGTGATCTCTTGCTTCTTCCCTCCCTTCCATCCTCCCCCTTCATACATATACACAGACAGACACAATGATATGTTAATTCAGTTATCAAAAAAGGTAACCATGCCACTTGTGACAATATAGGCTGTAGGTTAAACGGTTTTCAGGCTTTTCTGCCCTCAGCCATTAGGATTGCCCTGCCTGATGGGGCACCTGCAGTTGTTACATTGTTGTAAGCTGTGTTGTTTATTTCTGAGGGCCATGACGGCAGTATTGAGATATCTGCCAGGAGGGGCAGAGGTAGGAGAGAGGCAGGAGAGAGAAGGGGAGAAAGAACACCAGAGTGAAGAAGTGCTGGGCTTGGGGGCTTGGGGGCTTGGGGGCTTGGAGGCCTACCGGCCTCCTGCCCTCCCAGTTCCCAGCACCCCTGCCTGCCATGTACCTGGTTGCTGCACTACCTGTAAAAGCTCAATAAAAGCCTGAGAAAGCCATGGAGGGCTCCAGGACTCTGCTTTACCCAGTCTGCTCAGATCATAAAGAACCAGCCCAGTGGCCATCCTGCCCCTACATGGGCAAACCCAAAATGTATCATACTAAGTGAAATAATCCAGGAAGAGAAACATAAGTACAGTATGTTATCACATTTATGTGAGAATATAAAAGTATCTAACTCATAGAAATAGTGAAATGATGGTTGTCGGGAAATGGTGGTTGGGGTGTAGGGACAAGGAGATATTGGTCAAAGGGTGTAAACTTTCAGTTTTAGGAGAAATAAGTTCTGAGGATGTAATGCACAGAATGGTGACTTTAGTTATTAATATTTACTTGTATACTTGTTATTTGTTAAGAAAGTTGATCTTAAGTGCTCTTACCACAAAATAAAATAGAACTACAATATATGAGGACATAGATTATGTTAATTTAAATGATTGTGCTGATGGTTTCACAATGTATACCAATATTGAATCATCATATTTTACACCTGAAATCTATGCAATTTCATATATCAACTATACCTCAGTAAAACAGGTGGGAAATATTGTCAGGGACTGAGAAAGAGGTATCGACGTCTCTGGAAATAAGAGGTTCAAAGTATTACTGGAGAAAAGGCAGAATGTGAAGTGAATCTATAACTAAGGAATCTTTACATGCAATATTGACTACAAAGTGTGTAACTGAAGGAGTCAAGAGGGGTCACAGTGGGTGGGCTTCTCTTAGGAAAAGAGGAGGGATGATTTAAGGTGGACTTCAAAAGACAGACAGCACTCCCCTCCATCAGTAGGATAGTTTTTACTTTGCCCCATGAAAATACCTTTATGCTTTCAGAGCATCCTTGACTCTTTTTCTCTGGAAAACAAGGGGTTTACAGTAGAGATTTGACCTTACACTACTGTTGGAACTGGTAACACAATCTTGGTTCAGCTGTTTCTTTGGCATCTGGTGTGATCCTCAACTCACGGGACATGTGGTCAGGAAGTAAGAAAGAGTATGAACTGGGGAAATGTAGGGAAAATAGAAACATGGGAAGAAGGTAGAACTTGTATCTTTCCTTTCTCTCAGTGGAACTCATGTCAGAGTTTGTCTGTCTTCAAGCTCAAAAATTTTCTGCCATGCATGACCTGCAGGGGAAGTGAAATTCTTTCCACAAAGTCCCTCTTGAACCTGATCCAGGAAATGAGAGAAGCTGGAAGAATATGATCTGGGTAGCTGGAGCTCTATGCCTGGCTCCTGCCATTGCCAGTGAGGGAAGCCAGGGAGATGCACAAACAGGAGTGTGGTCCACAACAGGGCGCCTGACCTACATCGGCCTTCCAAGAGTAAGACATGGCTAAGATTGTGGGTGAAAAAAATCTAGCCATCAATATTTTGGCTACAGACCTATTTAAAACTGAAGGACAAAAACAAACTAAAAATGATAGGATGGAATAAGATCATATAGGAACTGCTATTCTCCTATCTGATATGCTAGACTTTCAAATATAAAAGGTAAGCAAGAACAAGGTGGATACTATATAATGATCAAGGGAACAATTCACCAAGAAGATATAACTGTTATTAATATTTATGCTCCAAATATGGGAGCACCTAGTTATATAAGGCAACTATTAACAGACCTAAAACAGCATATCAACAAAAATAGTCATTGTTAGAGACTTCAACAAACCACTGATAGAAAGGGATAGATTATCCTGACAGAAAATTAACGAAGAAATAAAGGCCTTAAATGAAGTATTAGATCAGATGGATTTACTGGAAATTTAAATCTTTTATCTTAAAAGCAATGAATACAATTTCTTCTCTAGTGCACATAGAACATTTTCAAGAACAGATCATATACTAGGACATAAAACAAGTCTCAGAAAACATATGAAAATAGAAATTATATCAAGCATCTGCATAGGCCACAATGCTATAGAGCTAGAAATTAACAATAAAAGGAATCCTGGAACAAATCAAAATATATGGAGACTAAACAAAATGTCTCTGAACAAATTTGGGTCAATGAAGAAATCAAAGAACAGATAAAAAATATCCACCCGTTCTGCTCCCCACTCTGTCTCTGGTGAATCCTCTCAGTCCCACTTCCCCGGCCTACACCCCAGTTCTTGTATGCATAAATAACAGTAAATCTTAAAAATATATAGGTGGGGCCCTCCCTGGTGGCTCAGGAGGTTGAGCGCCACACTATGAAGCTGTTTGCAGTCTCTACAGCGTGGGTTTGATCCCAGCCAGCCGGCGAGAATCCCACATGGCATGGCAGACCTCTCCTGTCTTGCCCGCTGCTCCCCTCAGCAGTGTGTTTCGTCGGTCTGCCTGTTCTGTACCCCGCTCTGTCTCTGGTGAATCCTCTCAACCTCCCGAGCATCTGGCTTATACCCCAGCACTTGTATAAATAAAAAATAAATCTTTAAAAATATGTATAGATGATCTTGAGACACGTTAAGTTGGAGGTTTGCTATAGGGTGAATGAACCGGGTATAATATTTTCAGGTTCTATCACAGTTGATAGTCATTAAAAGGTATATGTCCTGCATGGTAACTTAAACAATTGTATTCTCATTTTTCACTGTGTCTTATGAATTTGGTTCACATGAATCAAATAGTTTTAGATTCTTGCCAAGTCTGATGGGTTCTGAGGTCATGTCTAGGCGGAATCAGAAAGAGAATCTGCCTGCTTGCTGAAAGAAGGCTGTGAATCTGAACCAAGAATGCAAAGAGAGTAAAGGCTTGTATGTCATTTATAGGTCATTGTAGTTTCTAAACTCTTAATTGATAAAGATTATATGTGAATCCTTAGCTGATCCACCATGTTTCAGCCATCCCAGAAGTTTCAATTAAATCATACAGCCTTAGTCTCCATCATTTCTTAACTTTACTGATAGCTATAATAATGAGTCCTTTTTTTATGTGATTATAGATGTGGCACCGAGTTATATATCTTACAATAATGCACACTAGAATGAAATCCTACATTAGGAAGCAAACTGCATAAAAGACATTCACTGCTCTAATCTTATGGCTTGGCTCAAAATAGTACTTGGTGCCCAAGTGCTTATTGTATTTGTGGAGTGAATGAATGAATGAATGAATGAAAAGATCACTGAATCTAGAAATGAATTAACCTTGGTTTAATTCCTGCCTCTACCATGCACTAGCTTTGTGACTTGAACAAGGAAACTATTTAATCTCTCTGAGTCTCAGTTTTGTTTGAAAATGTTCACACATCTACCCAGCAGGGTTGTGGTGAGGATGAAATGAGGTGACATGTAGAAAATGGCTTGGTACAAGGCTTCCAGCATAAATAAATGCTCAGTAAAAAAATTTAAAAAAAATTAAAAATTTTCTTTTCTTTATTCATCACAATTAAACCAATGTGCAAATGAATTAGTTCAAGCGTAACTTCTGGACATAGTAAGGATGATTAAATTTAAGTGGGGATTCAAGACAAGCATAGAACTTTTAGAACCTGGAGAGTTATAAAATGTGGTGCCCCATAGTGAAAGTGTAAGTCTCTTCCAATTTCACTAAAATGACTCCGAAGGGGCTGGAGTCTTTAGAATTATTGTACATATTTGTATGTCTTTAGCTGATATTTTCTATCTCTTACCACATGAAGTCAAAGATTGATGGGTGAAGTGAAAGCTTCTGATGGCACTAGAAAGCTTAAGAAAAAGAAATCCATACTTAAAACCCTAAATTCCTAACTCACTTTCTCAGGGATTATTGCTGAAGCCAGGAAACATGCAAATAGAATTTCTCATCTAATGCACCTGGAAAGCTAAATGCGTCACATCCTATAGTCTGTACTTGATCCTGTGAAATAACAAATTATAGAATTCATTGATTTCCATGCATTGACAGGTCATGTTTGTCAAAGTTAGCCACTGAAAGAAAAACAGTAAGAACTCAATAATAGGAACATTGAGAGCATTAAAAGAACTTAAGCCCAATAGTGCCACTGAGCCTCCCTTGCTGACAGAAACAGTTCCTCTCTTTAATAAGGCTCTTACATTTTTTGTTTAAATACCCAATAATTTCCTTGGTTGTGAAACTTAAATTGCAAAAAGAATTCAGTTTTCTGGGCCTCCTTAGTGGCCTAGGGGTTAAGTTTCAGCACTTCCTTCTACGGCCTGAGTTAGATCCCAAGCTAGGGAGCTAACCCACATATGGTGCAGCAGACCTCTCCTGTCCCACCCACTGCGCCCCTCAGCAGTGTATTTCAGTAAATCCTCCAGTTCTGCTCCTCACTCTGTCTCTGGTGAATCCTCTTACCAACCCCCCCCCCGCCCCCGCCCCCGGCACCTCTGGCCTACACCCAGTTCTTCTATATAAAAAAAAAAATTCAGTTTTCTAATGCCATCATCCCACACTCATTAATATTTGCAGAACTCTAACTAGAGTAAGAGCCCGTCATTACTCCCAAACTGGGGTAAAGGATCAAATATGAAGTAAAAATAAGAAAAAGAAACTTGGAGCTGTGAAACTGTAAACTGTGGACTTTTTAAAACACCATTTTGAGGAATTTGTGGGAGAATGGATTATGATAGTATTCATTCAAAGAGGGAGATACATAATTTTAGAACTGGTTGAGTTATTATTGATAATATGGATACACTACCTAGATATTTTCTTTTCAATGTGTTAGCTTCAGCAGATTTATAAAAAACTGAAATTACTGTATTAAATTGAAGTTTTAAAAAAATGCTACACATTAATAGTTGACGAATTTTATCTTAGAGGGAATGGATTTCCAGTAAGCAGAACTGAGCAGCAGCATGGGGACTAGAAGAGACCAAGTACAGGACTCATGGAGACTTGGAGTGGGGGAAGACAATCAAAATAACAGATGAAAGGGAAGAGAATTAACAGTTCAGAAGTCACATGTGCCAACATTACAAAGAACTTTCAGGGCCTTCCTGGTGGCGCAGGTGGTTGAGTGCAGCACTGTGAAGCTGCCCGCAGCCTCTGCAGTGCAGGTTCGATTCCCGACTGGCTAAGGAGAT
Source organism: Talpa occidentalis (assembly GCF_014898055.3). Lineage (NCBI taxonomy): Eukaryota > Metazoa > Chordata > Mammalia > Eulipotyphla > Talpidae > Talpa > Talpa occidentalis. Next base: position 29,778,524 of record NW_023601543.1, read on the forward strand.
AACCACATGGCATTGCAGACCTCTCCTGTCTTACCCGCTGCTGCCCTCAGCAGTGTATTTCAGTCAGTCTGCCTGTTCTGTTCCCCGCTCTGTCTCTGGTGAATCCTCTCACCCTCCCGCACAGCTGGCCTGTACCCCGGTTTTTGTATAAGTAAATAAATCTTAAAAAAAAAAAAAAACATACAGAACAAAGAACTTCTAGATCTAGACACCACCTCTATATTTCACTTCATAGTCTCAATGACCACGTGATGAGGAGATTGTCACTGTTCCACTATAAAGGTGAGGGAAACGAGGTTAGGGATATTAAGTAAATTCCCCAAATTACAAATTACAGTTATTATCAATCCATAGCAAAGACATGATAGCCATACAGGACCGCAGAGCACAAGACAGGAGGAGGCACGAGGAGGGCTGCCCTTCTCATCTGTTAGTGACAGACACTGACGTTTCTACCCGCTAGCAAACTCAACTGAATGAGATGCTGAAAAAAACTAGTCGTGTGTAGTCTGACTGCCACCAGAGGGCACAGACTCGGAAAATTTCTTCACAGATTGTTTTTTCTACAGTGACCAGCAGCAGGAGACTGCAGCCTGTGGGATACCAGGAGTGAGCAGGCACTGGTGTCAGCGTCAGGAGATCAGAGTTCCCACCGCCTCACTGTGGGGCAGGTGCACCAGCAACCTCCCTATGTGCGGTGTGCCCTGTCCTGCTCAGTTTGGTCAGTGAGTGTCAGGGAGTTAGATAGATCCCTTGGGTTCCAGAGACTGCCTATATTTAGCCATCATATCTGAAACCCCAGTCCTGAGTCGGGCGCTTTCCTCATAGTAGGACCTCTGTGTTTGAGAAGAAACAATGTCATAGCACTTCACCCTCCATCTAGTCAGGGAGTAGTCAAAATCCTCCAGCAGATTTCTAGTGCCCTCAAGGTAAAGACTGCATTGTTTAACTTCGTTTCCAAATGCCGCCATAGGCTTGGGCTAAGCTTGTCTCAAATTAGTGCCTGTTTCCCCAACCCCACCCCTCATTAACATATGTACATGCTTAATGTATCCTGAAGCAGTGTCTGGAATTGAGCACTTCCCATCATGCCCTGTGCATGGTAAATGCTCAATAAGCAGGGCTTGTTGTTACTACTATTGCTACTGCTACTACTGCTGCTACCATTACTACTACTATTGCGACCACTACTATTACCACCCCCACCCACCACAGTGGAGCTGGAAACAGGCAGATGCAAAGTTAAACTCGGGTCTCCTGATTGAGTCCAGTGTTCTTTGCTCCCAGTGCTTCTTTGCAGCACACAGTTTAGTACACAGTCAATACTGGAGAGTGAAATCTTTGGTTCCACTCTCTTGGGCTCTTTCTGCATCCTCTTTTGGAGTGGACCAGGAGATGGCACAGCGAACCCAAACCGAGGATTTTAGTAATCAGAAGACTGGACTGGCTGGGTTCCCTCTGAGCAGACTAAGATGTGTGCCGCAGCAAAAGTGTAGAGTTGGAAGTTTCCTTTGACATCATCTCCTCCACGCCAATGCATAAACAATTCCTACAGCATCTGTTAGGGTAGCTTACCTGACCTCTGCCTGCATGCATTTTTCCCTTAGAAAGCTGCCAGTCCCAGCTTTTTATCCTGCTAGGGAGAACATCTTCCCATCTCCCCATCTTTATGCTGTTGCTTTTAGCATTTGTGCATCTAGTCCTCATCTTCCCCGTGGAAAAGATACATTTCCTAGCATGAGCCTGGTCCCTGCAAGCTCTGACATCCTCTCTCTATGTTGTTACAGGTGAGGGATCCAGCAGTCAAAGCAATTATTCAAAGCTCCTTCTTTATCGTATTTTCACTTTGTTTTTTTTGGCCTTGTTTTGTGCATCAGCTTTGAAAATATCATCCTGGGGTTTATGCCAGGGTTGATAAGTAACTAAGAGTGCTCTACTTTTGCAATACAGGGCACATTATAAAGAAGGAAAGGTTAGCTTTCTGAGAGATGCAAGTGGCTTCTTGGGCATGTGCTGTAAGTACTTTTTTTTTTTCCTCTTTAGGAACTTTGAATATTTCCGCCAGTAAGTGAGAATCCCAAATAACCACGAGTTCCAAATTCCTAGCTCTAGAGGTCAAGGCCTAAGTGTGGCCATCAAATAATTGACCTACTATCTTTGATGACTTTTTCCAGAAAAACTGACAATGTGGAGATTAGATAGAAGGATAGTTGCAGGGGAGTTTGAACGGAAGAGATTTGAGGCACTGTGATCATCTATTTGCTGATGCAGTAGTTCTGGCCATGAACTGAGGCAGTAGAAGTAGAAAGAAGAGATAGAAGTTTTGGGGGGTATTGAAGAGGTAGTACTTCTATGGTATCATGACTTATTAGATATCGTGAATGAGAATGAACAAAGCATGGGAATCTAAGCAGATAGTGATGTGGAATGAAGATTCTTGAGAGCAGGTGTGCACCTTTGGAAATACTGAGATGTCCAAATTGAGACTAAGGTATGTGTGCATCCACCATGGTGGATATGTCTAGAAAGCAGTTAGACAAATGGCTAGGAGCTCAGAGGAGCAATGTGGACTAAAGGATGAAGTTTGGAAGTAGCAGATGAGTTCCTGGGTGTGGTTGAGATGGCTGAGGAAGAGAGTGGAAGGATGAGGAAGGATTCCTGTCCTAACTCCATGGATCTCTTCTTGGTCATCACTCATGACCCTGGTCATTTGGATTCCACAGTTGACCCTCTTACTCCACTGCCTTGTATTTTTCCAGACTCAGAATCTTACATCATCTTACATCTTTTTTTTTTTCCTGACTTCTCTAATAATTAAAAATAGTATGCATTAGTTTAAGTAAAAGTGTTCCGACTTCTTACAATTTAGAAGTGACTCTTAAGATGATACTGATGGGGACTGAAATCTGAAATGCAAGAAGTTATACGCTTAACTTCCAGTTGTTCAGAACTACGCCTGTGGCTTCCTTGCATGCACAAATGCATGAATTTCCAACTCATGACTTTGTATACAGCTCCATAAACCACTACACTTCCATTCCAACTAAACGTATCTTGTGATAATTATTCTCCTTTTGTCTTTTTATTCAAAGGGTTTTTTCTTATCTCTTATAGATCTTAAGAAAATTGTCAAAATAAAAATAAAATCCACAATTTTAATTCACCAAAATAATGTAAACAGAAGTAATGTTAGTTTTACCTAAGAATCTACCTCTCCTCAAAAGGCTTCAAATGGATCAAATGAAAAGTAACTAAATTCCATAAATTTAATTTGCTCACAGCATGTCACTATTGTATCTGAATGAGGGTCTATCCCCACATTCCGTGGCCCTGGCAAGCCACCTCTCCTACTCCCTGCCCCTATAAGACGTGGTCTCATTTTTTTTTCAGGGGAGAGAGACATCTCCCAACTCATGATGAGTACACCACTAAATTTTTTTTATTGTTTTCGCTAATCATGATGGATGATTATTATGCACATCTGGCTCTGTTTTCATACAGCTAAGCTTCCCCAATGGTTCTCTTACCTCATCTCTTATAGATTACCTTCCTTCCAAAATGCCACTGTTCCTCTATCTGGTTTTCTTGGTACATGGGCTTCAGTGTGCACCACTTAAGAGCTCTGAAGGCAAAGTAACCACCTGTCATTCCCCCCAACAAAATGCCACTCTCTATAAGATGTCATCCATCAATGCTGACTTTGCATTCAACCTGTACCGGAGGTTCACTGTGGAGACCCCAGGTCGGAATATCTTCTTTTCCCCTGTGAGCATTTCTGCAGCTTTGGCCATGCTCTCCCTTGGGGCCTACTCCAGCACCCAAACTCAAATCCTGGAAAGCTTGGGGTTCAACCTCACAGATACCCCAACAGCAGAGATCCAACAGGGCTTCCAGCACCTGATCTGTTCACTGAATTTTCCAAAGAAGGAGCTGGAATTACAGATGGGAAATGCCCTCTTCATTGGGAAGCAGCTGAAACCACTGGCAAAGTTCTTGGATGATGTCAAGAGCCTCTTTGAGACTGAAGTCTTTTCTATCGACTTCTCCAATGTTTCTGTAGCCCAGCAGGAGATCAATAGTCATGTGGAGAAGCAAACCAAAGGGGACGTCGTGGGCCTCATCCAAGACCTCAAACCGAACACAATCATGATCCTGGTGAACTATATTCACTTTAAAGGTAAGGCTCTAAGATTTTTGTTTCTAAAACTGGTGCTTGTAATGAGGATCATGTGACTCTTTTTAGAAGGTGCTGTACTCAAGTGGTTTCTCCCGATTCCATAGCATATGTCAGTCATGGATGGTGGAGGAGTGAACCACTTTTTGACCAAAATCCACTCATTTGTAGACAGATAATATAGCACAACAGATCTTTTGTCTCATTTCACCCGCTGTTGGATGTGCTTATACATTTTTACAGAAGAGGAAACTGGCTCTGATGGGTTTAATGTAAATATAATGGTTTTGAACACAGGCCATGGAGTCTAACAGCCTTGGGTATGACTCTTGGCCCTGCCACTGACCTGATGGGAGGCAATTTAAGGTCAATTTTCTTCCTGACCCTAGTTACTCATTTTAAAACTTGTAGACAGTAGACACCTACCTCTGTGGTGGTCTTGAGGACTAGAGGAGATGACTGGTAGAAAGCTCACACTGTCACACTTGCAATATACTGATTTAAACAAATAATATTTTTCTCTCTGCATTTTAAGCCCAGTGGGCAAATCCTTTTGATCCATCCAAAACAGAAGAAGGTTCCAGCTTTTTAGTGGACAAGACCACCATGGTTCATGTGCCCATGATGCATCAGATGGAACAATACTATCACTTGGTGGATACAGAGTTGAATTGCACAGTGTTGCAAATGGACTACAGCAAGAATGCTCTGGCACTCTTTGTCCTTCCCAAAGAGGGCCAGATGGAGTGGGTTGAAGGGGCCATGTCATCTAAGATATTGAAGAAATGGAACCGCTTACTGCAGAAGGGGTAAATATCTTAGATAATGTGAGAAGTGGAAGGTGGGAATAATGGTGAAGTGAGACTGCGTTCAAAAGAAACATAGAGGCAAGAGAGTCACCCTCTGTCACTAATCTACTATGTGATTAGCAATGGTGTAGGCCAAGAACATAATCTGTGCCAGTCCTTCTCCAGGCATTTCATAAACTTCATTTCCTCTAAGAATATCAACAAACCTGTAAAGGAGAGAGTATTATAGCATTTTTTGAGGATGTCAGGGCTAGAAAGACAAAATGAGTCTTTCAAAGTCAACCAGCTAGTAAATTGATGCCTTCCCAGAGGCCAACTAAAGCTTGGATGATGGGTAAGGTTAAGATGTTAAGAGGTTTTGTGGGCAGCCATAATGAGCTGGGACTACAAGATAGAAAACCATAAAATTCCCCAGATGCTACTCACTGACATTCATGCCACTAGCTCCACAATCTTGGCCAACATGCCAGAGATGTTTCCTTGTGATTATAAGTGAGTCACATCTCCCTACTTTCAGTGCTGCAGCCTAATATTGGCTGAAACAGAGCTCATTCTTTTCCAGGATAACTTCTAAAGTTTTGGTACCCTGTGTTGACCTGCAGAGCAATGGTTATCAACACCTAGGGAAGGAGCAGAGTCTGATATAATATCATGGAGACAGAGGGAGGGAATAATGAAATTGGTGTGCTGATAACCATGGGTTTCCTCCCACTCTCCCCACAGGTGGATTGATGTATTTGTTCCAAAGTTCTCCATCTCTGCCACATACGAGCTTGGCACCATCCTACTGAAGATGGGTATCCAGGATGCCTTTGCTGACAATGCTGATTTTCCTGGATTCACAGAAGACAATGGCCTTAAACTTTCCAATGTAAGTTGGTATATTAGACTCCTGGAATGTAGGAGCTGGAAGGGCCATTGAGAGTCAGGTAATTCAATTCTTTCATTTCAACAATGAGGATTCTGAAGGCTAGAGAGGCAGCATGACTCCTCCTATGCTAAATTCACTCCACAGTATTCTCATTGCCACCAAACAAGTCACTGGAACAGTTACTTTCACCTCTGATCTTTTGGCCTAAAATGATTCTGAAAGAAGGACTTAGTAATCAGAATTGAGTCTCATGAAACATGGTCTTGGAAGAGGTGGAGGGGGTAGGGAAGAAGGCATAAGAAGAGACTTCTAGAGACAGAAGGCCATGCAGAAAGAGGTGGTTTACTGATAAGGAGGTCTAAAACCACCAGAGATTGATTAACTACATTTAGCCAAGAAGCCTTCATACTCAAGCATTTTTTACACAGACAGCAAAAGGGTACTAGGCTTCATTTTCCTTTCCTGCTTCCAAATCACTCCAAAGACTTTTCCTGTTTCTTAGGGAACCAACAGTGTTTGTTCTCCCTCCACAGGCTGCCCACAAATCTGCGCTGCATGTTGGTGAAAAGGGCACCGAAGCTGTAGCTGTCCCTGAAGTTAGATTCCTGGATCAGCCTGAGATAACTCTCCTTCACCCTATCATCCAGTTTGATAGGTCTTTTCTGTTATTGATTTTGGAAAAAAGCACCAGGAGCATTCTCTTTCTAGGGAAAGTTGTGGATCCAACAGAAGTGTAGTTGGGAAAGATGTTGGCTAATTGCATGTGCTTATTGCAATGGGAAATAAATAAATAGCATAGCCTGATGGGATCGATGTGGGCTTGGATGTGCTTTCTTTTGTGCAGGGTAGAGATTGGACCCTGACTGAACTGCATTGGGTGTGAAAGAAGCCACTCCTGTAACCAAATATTCGGATAGTCAATAAACGAGTCATTACCCAAAGCACAGGAAAGATCTATGTCTGTGCATTTTTCTTTTTCATTCCCTTCGCCCACCCTCCACCCCCACCTCCACAGTGAGCTCCAAGCAATTTGACTGGGCTGGTCAATGCCCGCTCCTCAGACCTGAGGAGAACAGTTGTAATGAAGGTCAGGGCCCCATATCCAAGTGTATTAATAATAAGTCTGCTGAATTTAAAATACTGCAAATACAGTAGCTTGAATGTGAACTTCTCAAACTTCTTCCTCCAACCCCATCACAATGGCTCTCTGTGTTATTTTTAGAACTGTAAATAACAGCTAAAAATGTGCTTTTGCTATAAGGTTGAGTCACAAATTCAGAGCTACTGCCAGGGATGTGGCTTTGTGACCTAACAAGCAAAGGACAATAGACAAGAGAGACTGAGATGAACTTCCCTGTACAAGCCCATGTCTCCACCAAAAAAGTTTCCTTATTGCTAATTTATAATTTGGAAGAGAAGGAAAGTTATTCATTCACACGTGTCTTAGTCCCTTCTTTTCTTCATTCCAATTAGTCTCTATTCCAAATGTTGTACTCCTGTCCCACTTGTTCACATATTAATCTCTTAGTTAAAAAGTCTTTTTGTTTCCATTCTCACTGAAATTTGGTATCTTCCTATCCCAAGATCTTTCAACAACCTTCCCTTGTCTGTGCTTGCCATCCCACTCTAGCTACCAAACTAGATTTCATCTCAATACATATTCAAAACCCCAGCATTAGAATTCAGCACACATAAACATCACAATGAGTGTTGATGATGTAATGTCTGAAATTCTAACTCTGTGGTGAAACTATTCAGTGACAGGAAAATAATAAAATACACATAAGTGCTTTTGCAGATATTATGCTTCAGATTGAAATAAATAAGTCTATTTAGAAAAGTATGTGGTCCACAAAAGTATTTTCTTATTAGAAATAATAATTTGCATGGAGGTTTGCTAACTCTTGGTATAGTTCACACTTTAGTTTTTGGATAATAAATTGGAAGCCCAGAGAGGGAAAGTAATTTGTGGCACAGGAAATTCATTGCTGTCAGAGTTTGGTAAAACTAGAGTAATGTTACAGTCTCGGCTTTGCTACTTTAACTCCTTCGTGAACTTAGACAAGGTATTTAAACCCAATACCTCATTCACTCCCGAAAATGGGAACACTAATAATATCATGTTATCAGATTTTGTGATTATTCCTTGCTGCAAAATTTGTAATGTGCTCATCACAGAGCCAGACATCGATAAGAAACCTGTCATTATTAGTTGTCTCACTCTTGTTGGCCAGCATCAGGAAGTGAAAACAGCATTGAAGCTGGGGCGTCCTCATTTTCAGACTTCTGTTCCCTAGCTCAGGGCCTACCTCATGTGGCTTCTTCTCAGTGCCTGTGGCAGAGAAAGTGTGAATTCTCAGGTATCCCTTCTTATGACAACACTAATCCCATCAGATTAAGAGCCTACTCCTATGACCTCATTTAAACTGAACTACTTCCTTACTCCAAATATAGACACACTGAGGTTTTGGGCTTTAACATTAGAATTGGAGGGATGGTTACACAAATATTTAAATCTTTAACATTAGCCTTATTCCAAGAAAAAGAGAAATTGGTAGCACTACTGGAGATGCTACAGGTTATATTCTCCAGGATGTACACTATAAAATAGTTTATCGTACAGGATGTTTATTAAAGAGTATTTTTTGGATTGATGTCTATTAAAAGGGAAGGAAGGGAAGCAGAATTGGGCAGAGGCAGAAGTCAAGGTGAAATGGAGACCCAAGTATCAACAGCCTTGGTTTACTGCACAAGGGATTAAGGAATTGAAATGTTTAGTTGCTCTGCACTGAGCTAAAATGGCTGAGCCTTCATGTACCCACTGCAGTCATCGGATATGGGCCAGAAAGCTCTGCAACTGAGGATGTCCTTCAAGGGGCCAAAAGCTGAAAATTGTCTATTGACAAGACCCCTATCATTTGATACAGTTCTTTCTTGAGGAAGTATTTGTAGGGTGCAACTCCATGTCAAACACAACCCACTTCTTATGCTGATGAAATCTATTTGTTCATATAATTCCAGGAAGCAGATCCTCCAATGGTCTTCCACTGTCCATTCTACATTCCCCCTGCACTTGGTCCCTGTAGCTCATCTGGTGATAAGAGTAGGACCCTCCAGCTTCCATATCTTGAGTCACTGATTACTATGTTTGCCTCTGGTTAAGGTTACTGCACATGTTCATCTTTCATCTATTCCCAATTCTGTAAAAACATCTCTTTCTCATGATGATAAGGATCAAATGCTCTTGCATAGATGGTGTAATAAATATTCTGACTCCATTTTTTGATACTGACTTCTGGCATCTGTTAAGCTTCACTTCACCTTTGAAGTTATCTTGGACACCTTGGTTTTGACCCAGTAAAACTATTTTGGACTTCTGGCTTCCAGAACTGTAGAACTGTAAGAAAATTAATTTCTGTTGTTTTAAATTACTGAGTTTGTGGTCATTTGTTATAGAGGCCATAGGATGTTTACACAGTTCTCAAAGTATGTTGAAATGCTACCATTGCGATTTGTAATGCCCCTAGGTGCTTTAGATGTCAGTGGACTCTTCTTCCATAAAATATATGTTAAACTGTCTTGGTATAAAGATAAATATAATCCAGGCTTAATTCACTACTCTATGTTCATTATTATGCCCATTTTGTTTTCTGTTTTAAAAAACAAAATATTTTTATGCATCCTTAAGTGTATCGTGAACCAAGACTCTGTGACTGTTGAGCTAATGGGTTAGTCAGTTGCTACACGATTGACCGTGGACATTGTGGAGCTAATGTGCTTTCTTCACTTTCTCTTCGTTGGAAGAGGTCTCTCAGATCTCAGCAGCTTTCAATTAAAAAAATCTGTTTTCTCTGAGTCATCATGTGGAATAGGCTACCTTTTGCCAAGGAATACCCGTATTGTACTGTTATAAGAGTGAAGAATAAACTTTTATGGTTTTAAAGTCACAGAAATGTTGGTGTGTATTTTTAAGAGCAGCTGGTGTTAAAAAACAATAAAGAATACAGAGATTGGTACTTTGAAGTGGAATTCACTCATACTGAAAACCTACAACCATGTGATTTTGGCTTGATGGTCAAGTTGGATGCAGTGAGGAAGTTGGAACTGGAGATCTGGCAACCCAAATGCACACATTAGAGGAATTTATCATCTATCATCCATATCCACTCGGAAATCAGATCAAAGACCTACTAAGCCTGAAGATCTAGGAGAAACTGAATAATTGCATGTTGATAGTGTGTATTGGTTACTATTTGCTGTATTTAGCAAATATCTAGAAAAAAAAAAAACAAAACTCAAAAAACCGAAAACAAACCTAGATCATTGCAAGAAATAATAGATACTGGTTATCTATTATTCAAAAAGTAATAGACACTGGGTGGTTTAAACAACAGAAATTAATTTTCTCACAGTTCTGGAGGCTAGAATTCCCAGGTCAAGGTGCAGCAGGTTGGGGTTCTGGTGAGTTCTCTCTTCTTACTCTGTTCTGACATGACCTTACTTCACTGTGTGTGTACAAGTCCCTCCCTCCCTTTCTTCTCCTTTATATTCTCTTTCTTTTCTTCCATAAATCCTATTAGATTAGGACTGCACCCCTTATGACCTCATGTCACCTTAATTACCTTAAACACCCTATTTTTTAATACAGTGTCATTGGATGTTAGGGATTTAACAAACAAATTTTGGAGGGGACACATTCAGTCCATATAATTCCCCACCTAGATCCCTCCAATACATGTTCTTTTGCTTGTAATGTATATTCATTCCATTCCAATGGCCCTTGAAATCTTAATGCATTCCAGCATCAACTCAAGAGTCTAAATTCATCTAAATACATTTTAAATCAGAAATAGATGAGACCCAGGGTATGCTTTATCCTGAGGTAAAATTCCTCTCTAACTGTGAATATGGAACTCATCTGTCCTTGAAGGACAGATAGGTTATTTGCTTCTAAATCCAATGACAGGACAGACATAGAATAGACATTTCCCTCCCCAAAGGGAGAAATTAGAAGGAAGAAAGGGGTGAGGGGTCCCACACAAAACCAAAACCCAACAAGGCAAATTCCAATAGATTTTAAGCTTCAAAGTTTTTTCTCTTTGGTTCAGTACTCTGCTCTCCAGACCCACTGTGGCTGTAGCTAGGGGTCCTGCCTCTGCAGGTGAGTTAGCCTAGGCTCCCACCCAAAAGGGTCCTGGTGATCCTGCCCCAAATGCTTTGGGCACAGGCCATGTGGCCTGTGAATTGAGTTGTGGCACTGATGATCTCTGAATCATGTTGGGGTCAATTTTTCCCTCTTCCTGAAGAATGATACAAGTTTGAAGCCATATAGCTCTACTGTCCCATTCTGTCAAATCCAAGAAGTCTAACAACCTTCCTTCGCTTTGTCACATTTCCATCTCCTTCAGTTAAAAGTGGCAGTGTTTCTGCTACTATAATTCCATAAACTTTTCATCAAATAATAGTCTGGCCCCAACAATTTTCTCTCTCTTTTTTTTTTTTTTTTGCATTATACAGTGACTGAATTTTCCAAATCTTAAAGTCCTTGTTCCTTTTCCATTAACAATTCCTCCTTCAATTAATCTTCCTTCATACTTTACTATACACAGTCAGCAGGAAACAGGACACTCCTTTAAAACTTCACTTAGAAATTTCTTCAGAAAAATATCCAATTTCAACACTCAAAAGTTCTAACTCCAACAAAACATTAGGAACAGGCCTCCCCCGTGGCACAGCGGGTTGAGTGCAGTGCTGTGAAGCTGTCTGTGGCCTCTGCAGCGCAGGTTCGATTCCCGGCAGGCCAGGAAGAGGCCCACGTGGTGCGGCAGACCTCACCTGTCTCGCCCACTGCTCCCCTCAGCAGTGCTTTCGGTCCGTCTGCCTGCTCTGGTGATTCCTCTAACCCCCTGCACCTCTGGCCTGTACCCCAGCTCTTGTATAAATAAATAAATCTTTGAAAAAAAAAAACATTCAGCCAAGATCTTTGCCACTGTATCCCAAGGATGTCCTTTACTCGGTTTCCAATAACATGTTTCTCATTTTAATCTGAGAGTTTACCAGAATAACCTTTAATGTCCATATTTCTAGATAGTGCTTAAACTCAGCCAGCCTCTACCCATTACTCAACTCCCAAAATGCTTTCACATTTTTAAGTATTTGCTATATTAGCACCCTATATTTTAGTAACAAATCATGTCTTAATCTGCTGGGGCTGCTAAAGCAAATTAACATAGACTGACAAACTAACATAGACTTAATACACTTTAAGTATGTGTATTTGTTTGTTTTATATCAATTTTATCTCAATAAAGTTTTTGAAATTGAAAAAAATCAAAACTCTTCTTGTTTAAAACTTCATTAGCTAAATAGAAAAGATTCACATATGGTGGTGATATTTTTATTTTATACTTTTTTTGGGATTACGTGCTGCAGTGATTTCTGACAGGGTTAGATTTTTCATTTTTCAACAATTAAAGATTACCTTGCTTTATTGCTTAAAGAGTGCAAAAATATTTTAATCAATTGGGAGGGAACAAAACCTCATTCAATTTCAAGAAAGAAATTAGGAGTGTCATGGCTTAGAAAAGTGCATAAAATTTTACAATATGAATTGTTTTGAAATTCACTAATTGGTGAGTATAATAAAAAATTTATCTCATGTATCCTGACCCATTTGCCAAAACAGGCAATTAGAGAGAGCACTGCTGTTGAGAAGATACATATTTTCAGTCATGAAAATATATATTCTTATTTATTTATTTCATTTTTTTAAACAATATTTTCTTCCCCCCACCCCCTCAGATTGAGTCCCCATAGAGTTTCCTTCCCCAGGGCACCCGTGCACCATCACCACAGTCCCCTGAGCTCCTCCCTCCCTCCCTCTGATCCCTCTCCCTCCTCCTCCCCCGCAGGATGTCTCTGATTTATAATTGTCAGTTTTTGCTTTGTTGTGTTTTATACTGTTATTATTATTATTAACACTGATGTCTTATTTGGTTCCCCTATATTCCTGTTATAAGTTAAACCATCCAATATTTTTCTTTTTCCTTCTGGCTTATTTCACTGAGCATGATTCTTTCTAGCTCCATCCACATTGCTGCGAGTGGCATGAGTTTATCTTTTTTGATTGCTAAATAATATTCTATTGTGTATATATGCACCACATCTTGATCCATTCATCTATTTATGGGCATTTTGGTTGTATGAAAATATATATTCTCACCAGAAATTTATTTTCTCATAGGCCTCATTCCCACTAGCTGCAGATCTTGGAGCAGTAAACCAAAGGGACACAGCATGGAGAGAGAGAGCCTTGCTACTGGGAATGGACTTGAGGGGCCACCTGGCACCAGAGCCCAGAGCAGACGTCAACACAGGTGACACCAAGGAGATTCACACTTTATTGTACAGAAAATGAGTGGAGGGAGGAACCTGGCAGTTGTGGTCTGGAGCAGAGAGCTGTCACTTCAGCCAGGGGCCATGGCGAGGGAAGAGTAGACTTTATATGGAGGTACACACCCCACACCCATGAAAGAGGGGAAAACCTTGTGGAGGAGCTGGGGGGCTCCACACAGTCTGGGTCTCTGGTAAAGACAAGATCAGAACAGGTATTAGATTCTGCACGCTCCTTTCCCCATCCCCTGGGCTGGTGCTTCTCTTGTGAGGCACCCTGAAAATGCAAGGGACCGATGAGTCTCTCACGCTGAACACCAGAGAGGAGGGTGTCAGTGGTGCCACAAACATGAGCCAGCCCCCCTCCAACACAGTCTTAGCAAACCAAATTCAATAGTACATTAAGTGGATCACACATCATGACAAAGTGGGTTTTGTTTCAGGAATGAATGGATGGTTTAACATACGCAAATCAAGCAAATGTAATTCACCATATCAACAAAAGGAAAGATAAAAATCCTAACATCATGTCAATAGATGCAGAAGAAGCATTTGTTAAGAGTCAGCATCCACTTATGATAAAAAATGCTCAGTAAAATGGGGATATAAGGAGCATACCTCAATATAATAAAGACCATATATGACAAGCCCACAGCTAACATCAGATGCAATAGAGAAAAACTGAAAGCTTTTCCTTTAAGATCAGGTACATGAAAGGGGTGTCCTCTTTCTCCACTACTATTAATCATAGTATTGAAAGCCTTACCTAGAATAATTAGGCAAGAGATAGACATATAGGAAAAGAAGAAGAAAAATTACCACTTTTCACAGACAATTTACAAAAGTCTGACTTATTTCACTGAGCATAATACTTTCTAGCTCAGTGAAATAAGTCAGAAGGAAAAAGAAAAATATTGGATGGTTTCACTTATGAGAGAAATATAGGGGAACCAAATAAGACATCAAGGGGAAAAAATAATAACAGTACAAAACACAACAAAAACAAATAGACAATTATAAACCAGAGACATCCTGCAGGGGAGGAGGAGGGAGAGGGGTCAAAGGGAGGGAGGGAGGAGCACAGGGCACTGAGGTGATGGTGCACAGGTGCATTGGTCAAGGATATTCTATGGGGACTACACCTGATGGGGGGAAGCAAACATTGTTATTTATTTATTTATTTATTTATTTATTTATTTATTTATTTATTTATTATTTAAATTTTATTTTTATATTCCCCATGCAATTACAACCCCCATATTTTGATCCCAAGCCCTCCTTTCCCCACCCCACCCTCTAACATTGTTTAAAAATGAACAATGATATAAAACATATATAAATAAAAAGAAAAGAAAAAAAGAAAAAAAAAAGAAAAGTCTGTCGCATCCTTTTAAACAAATAATGAACGAGAAAAGTAGGAAATCAATGAAACAATCCCATTTATAACATCATCGAAAAGTATTAAATATATAGGAATAAATATAACACAGCAGGTGAAAGACTCAGTTATTGAAAACTATAAGATGTTATTAAAAGAAATAGAATGAGACAAAGAAATGGAAAGATATTCTTTGCTCACAGATTGAAGGAACTAATATTATTAAAATGGTCCTCCTACCCAGATCAATAGATAGATTCAATGCAATCCCTATCAATGTTTCAATGGAATTCTTCAACGAAATAAGCAAATATTACTGAAGTTTATACAGACGGACAATAGTCCCCTACTAGTGTATAGCACTTCCAGACTTCTAAATCAACGCCAAACTACAGTAATTGAAGCAGTGTGGTAGTGGCATTGGCAGACATGTAGATAAATGGAATAGAACTTTGAGTCTAGAAATAAACCAATAAATGTCATGATTAATTTTTGACAAGAGTCCTAAGGCTGTTCAATGGTAATTGTAGTCTGGTACATGGTGCTGTTGCAACTGGATATCTTTTTGTAACAGAAAGAAGATGGATCTTTACCTTACCCCATATACAAAATTTAACTCCAAATAGAAAATGTTCTAATTAACTCAGAAAGAAATAGTCTCAGAACAAGAATGTCTTATTAAAAGCTTCTCATTTTAACAGATAAACAAAGTTTTTTTGAGTTTTGTGTCTGGGGAAAAAAGTTGAGTGTGGCTGCTGGAATGTGTGGTAGACTGAATTCAAATAGATTGAAAGCTTATTGAATTTTGTGGCAATGACTTTGCCAAAGAAATAACAAACTTGATCTAAAAGAGCCTACAACTGTATAACTTGGTCCCCAAATCTATACCAGCAAGAAGAGGACTGTGGGGAATTATGTGTTTACAAAGGAAGTAAATCTCCCACAAACCCAGTTGAGATATGTTTATGGAGAGCATTGGACAAAGGAGATTCCCACAAAATGAGGACTTGGCATCGAATCAGGGCACAGTGTCTTCAGAGTACCTGATCAAACATTTCCATCATTGGGACCTCCCTGGAGGCACAAGGGGTTAAGAGGCAACACTGTGAAGATGTCTGCAGACACTGTAGCACAAGTTTGATCCCTGGCCAGGAAGGTGACACACATGGTGAAGCAGACCTCTCCTGACTCATATCCTGCTCCCCTCAGCAGTGTATTTCAGTCAATCCACCTGTTCTGTTTCCTGCTCTGTCTCTGGTGAATCCTCTCACCCCTGCCCTCCAGACCTCTGGCTTGTACTCCAGTTCTTGTATGCATAAATTAAAAATAAATCTTTTAGTTTGTTCAATAAATGGTGCTGGGAAAACTGGGTCACTACATGCAAAAGAATGAAGCTTGACTACTACCTCACACCATGCACAAAAACCAACTCAAAATGGATTAAAGAACTAGACACAAGACCTGAAACTATAAAATATATAGAAGGAAGGAAATATAGGCGAAACACTACATGACATTCACCTCAAAAACATCTTTACAGACACATCACCCAAAGCAGTGATAGTGAAGGCAAAGATAAACAGCTGGGACTACATCAAATTAAAGAGCTATTGTACCGCAAAAGATACAATAACCAAAACAAAGAGAAACCCCACCAACTGGGAGAAAATTTTTGCACACAGCACTCATGATAAAGGACTGATCACAAAACTCTACAAAGAGCTGATGAGACTCAACAAAAACAAAATAAATAATCCAGTCAAAAATGGGCAGAAGTGCTAAAAAGAAACTTCTCCAAAGAGGAAATGCAAATGGCCAACAGGCATATGAAAAAATGTTCAACATCACTTGTAATCAGGGAAATGCAAATCAAAACTACAATGAGATACCATCTTACACCAGTGAGAACGGCACATATTAAAAAAAAAACTAGCAACAACAAATGTTGGCGAGGATATGGAGAAAAAGGAACTCTCCTGCATTGCTGGTGGGAGTGCAAAATGGTCCAACCACTATGGAGAGCTGTGTGGAGATTCCTCAACCTGCTAAAGATGGAGCTTCCATATGATCCAGCAATTCCACTCCTAGGTATTTACACAAAGGACACAGAAATATTAATTCAAAAGAGCACCTGCACCCCTATGTTTATAGCAGCACTATTTACAATAGCTAAGCTTTGGAAACAACCCAAATGCCCAAAAATAGATGACTGGATCAAGAAGATGTGGTACATATACACAATGGAATATTACTCAGCATTCAAAAAAGATAAACACATGCAATTTGTAGCAACATGGATGGAGCTGGAAGGAATCATGCTCAGTGAAATAAGCCAGAAAGAAAAAGAAAAATACCGGATGGTCTCACTCATAGCAGGAATTTAGAAAACCTAAATAAGGGACCAGGAAAAAGACTAACTGTAATAAAGTAAAAATCAAAATCAACAAGCAACTATAGACCAGAGACACACTATGGTGGGGGCAGGGAGGAGAAGAGGGATTAAGGTCAGAATAAGGGGGGTGGGAATTGTATGGGGAATATAACCAAAATGAAAATGCATACATTGTGCAAAAATGAAAAATGATGTAAGAATTATATAAAATAAAATAATTAAAAAATGAATTAAAATAAATCTTTAAAAAATTTCCATCATTACTGTAGACTAGCAATCAGGATGTCTTTCATTTTCTTAATAGGAGTTTTTACTGAACTACTTCTTTCCTTATTTCACCATTGTGTATTAGGGATGTGGAGGAACAAGATAATTTAACTTTTAGTTCAAAAGAATCCACGTTTGGGTCTGATGGATAAGACATCACCTAGGGATCTGTATTTTGAACTGAATGAAGTAACTGGTTAGAACTTTGACTTATCTTCCTTGGGGAGGGAGTGAATAGATTCTGAGAGTGAGAAGGAAGGTGCATACAGATGTTTGGTGGCCAGAAAAGCAAACACAGATAAGTAACTGACATGCAAATATATGGACCTTGCCTTATGTTGAACATATTTGTTGGTGAGAAGCCATTGCCTGGCCAAGGAATGTATTTTCCTGTCTTCCTTATAACTACACAAGACTCGTGATTTGTTCTTATCAATGTAATAAGAGTAGAAGTAGTCTGTGCCACTGATCAGCCAAGAAGACTAAGGGGCAAGTGAAGCCTTTATATCATCTCTTTCTTCATTTTTCTAACTCCAGGGCCCTAGAACATGAAGGACTCATTAAGATGGGAAGAGCCTGGATCACTGAATTACCATGGCGAGGAAACCACCCACCTATTAGGTGAGATTGAAGTGATTTGTAATCTAGTAAACTATTTGTAATCTAGTACACTATGAAACATTAAGTTTTATTTGATAAACAACATTCACCTTATCAAGAATGCACCAATGTTATCCCCATTATATGATGAGGAAATAAAAACTCAGGGGATTAAGGAAATTCCCCAAAGGCATAGAGTTTCCTAGTGTTGAATTAAGGAACTCAGTCAGGCTCTCTCAGTCTAGAGCCTTTGCTCTTGGCTAGGATGGCACCTGTCTTCTGGGAAAAAGCAGGAATAAGGGTGGCTCTGGAAGTGCTGGTGTCTTTCCAAAGTTACTTCCTGCTGTAGGAGGAGGCCACCCACAAGGTAAATAGAAAGCAATTAACAAAAGCAGTCAGAAAGGTTCATCAGTTTTTTGAGAAGGAGCCATGCATTTCCAATAAGTTCGTTAGACTGTAGGAAGTGGGTATCTCAACTGTAACATCCCCATTAGAGAGGGAATTCACAAATTCTCTTAATACATTCCTTCCCTCATTGATTCAACAGATGATAATGGAGGGTCTACAGTGTGCCGGGATCTGTTCCAAAGAAAGAAAACAAAAATCTTTGTGGAGCTTAAATTCCAAGTGTGGAAAGATAGACAGTAAATTAAGTAAATAAAATACACCAGGTTTTGTATGTTAATGAGTACTATGGAGACCAATAAAGCTGGGAAGGGGGAAAAGTACAGCAATTCAAATATAATAGTCCCTTTCTCCAGACTGGAGAAACAAGGGTTACTTTCTCTGTTTGATATACCCCACTTCCCAGAACCTGAGATGCAACACCCCCACAAGGTTGATTTTTGCCACCCCTATCACTTATTTGTTTTATTTCCTTGCAAATTATTAACTTTGCACGGTAGTGTTTTGCAAGGACTTGTCTCAGTCTGCGCTCCTTGTCCCCCATCCTTTGTGGCAACTCTCTTATCTATTTTTCTACTGTCCACCCACAGCTCCACTCTTTGCTGATTGTGGGCTTACAAAAAAGGGCTCCTTCAGATGTTGCTGCGCTTATTTCCTGCCTCTTATCTCAGTCCCTCCTTATTTCTTTCAAGGAACCACATTAGCATTGCAAATGTGAGCTCTGGAGTCAGAGGAACCTGAGTTTAAACCTTGATTCTATCACTTGCTGCTGTGGGAACTCTGGCTAGTCACTTAATGCCTGCGTAGCATGAAATGGGTATAATGTTAGGGAAATAATCTGAACTCATTATCTGGAGTGAGAGGTTGGTACCAGAATGTAAATGAGTACTATTCTTCTCAGGCAGGGCATCCAAAGGTTCACATCACACAACAACTAAGGTGCTGGTAAAAAAGAAAAGGGGCTATTAAGTGGAAAGGGGAGGACAGAAATCATAAATACTACATACACTCTCAAACCAGATCCATTAAGTGAGGACTTTGGTCTTTACAAATATGTTCTCTCTTCCTGCTCATGCATTTAAACCTATATATTTTAAGAGAATTAATGAATTCTTCCAAAACCATATAGAAACTGTGATTATGGTGGCTAAATTTAATTCACAGGGTGAGGAATAATGAAATGAGATCACATTGGACCCAGAGAAGGTATGATGGGCCTCCCCGGTGGCCTAGGGGTTAAGGCTCAGCACTACCACCACGAAGGCCTGTGTTTGATCCTGGCCAGGGAGGTGACCCACATGGCACCACAGACCTCTCCTATTTTGCCCGCTGCTTCCCTCAGCAGTGTATTTCAGTGGCTCTGCCTGTTCTGCTCCCCACTCTGTCTCTAGTGAATACTCTCATCCCCCACCTCAGTTCTTCTATGTATAAATAAATAACATGAAATCTTAAAAAAAAATAGAGGGGGGTGTGAGTATTACCCATAGATTCTGGAATTAGAATTCAGTGAAGTGATTGATGAGATGATGAAGACAGGGGTTGCTTTGGGCTATACATGAAATAATTGAGCCTTTTTAGGCAGGAATATTTTTTGAAGAAAGTATGTGAAAAGAACAGTACGCAGGTGATGGGCAGTTATTGGAGTGGATTCTAGTAAATATATTGGTTTTTGAAAAACTAGTATCAACTGCTTCCTGATTGTGCCCCAGTTTCCTTTTAAAGAACTACCCTTCACGTTTATATTAAGTCTACTTGAATCAATGGCATGGCTCTACTCTTACCAAGAGGCAGACTCATCCTGGCAGGATAATCTATGCTTTGTGGCTAGAGTTTGGCTCTTAATCATAGGGACAAAAGGAGCGAATGTGTCTACTGTCTAGGCAATCAATGTGCAGGTATCTGATCATGCTATACCCCCACTTTTGATCATTCCTGGCCCAGTTTTCTGGTTTCCTGTTGGTTATCTAAGCCCTTAATATAACAACACATTTTCCTTACTTGAATTATTTTCTATGATTACCATTTTTTTAAAAAAAATTCAGTAGAAAGACCATACATCATAAACCAACAATGTACTAACATCAGAACATGGGTTTAAATTATGGTTCCACCACTAACTTATAAACTGTCTTGGCCTTAGTTTCATGATTAGTGGAAAAGAAATGATAAAAATGGTACTTACATCATAGTTATTGTGTGATAAGTGACAGAGAAGTGGTAGCTTTTACTATTGTGTAACTGGAACTTCTTAAGTATTTTCCTCTTTCATTCTTCACTACCATTTTATAGGTAAGACTCTGTTGTATGGCCATCTTGTTATAGGACAGGGAGAGGGGCAGCCCAAAACCCCGCAAACCTGCCTATTCTAAATGGGTTCTGCCATCCGCTGCATCAACACAAAACATAGGAGACTTTAATGAAAAGGAACTTTAATAAAACTAGGAAACAATACAGGTAAGGCAAAGAATCTAGTTTCTAAATCAAGCACCCAAAGTTACCCATCCCCTCATGGGTAAAAGTCCATCCAAATGGGATTGGCCCAGAGCAAGGCCCCAAGGCCTGCCACAAGTCTAAAGCATCTTCCAGTGGGGACCCACAGAAAAGGGTCACAAACAACCGGACAAGCCCGGAAGGAAAAGAGCAAAATCAACATCAAGATAAAAGCTGCCATTGTCACCTCCCCATGGGTCTCACCCACATCTGTGTCACCCAGTCTACAACCAAAAGACAAGCGCAGTTTCTTCACGTGTCTCTAGGCTCCATGCGCCTCCTCCAGGTCTCCTGGCTCCATCCTGCTTCCTACCTCAGTCTCTTCTTCAGCTTCTCCTCTTCCTGCTCAGCTCCACCCTCCCTTGGGTGGGGCAGGGAACCTCCCCCTTTCCTGGGGACCACCCTGTTACAATCTCTCAGACATGGGATATTATTGTGCTGATTAGAATAATGAATAGAGCTACAGAACGGAAGGGCCCTAACAGAGTTAGCTCACTTTATATAGAATAGGTCCAGGAGCTACTCCTAGAAAAGGTAAATATTTCAAATTGCTTTTCAAAGATTTTTGACTACTGATCTGGAGTCTTTTAAATATAGCATTTTGGTGTAATTGACCAAAAACATCATACTTTACTTTGTATTAGTTAAAATAAATGAGGTATATATGTGATGTGGAGAGGGGTTTTCTCTGATCTGGTTCTGGGAGTTTCAGTTGAAGCATTTGCCTTGCCCCCTCCTCTCAATAATTTTTCTAGGCAATGCTGGTCAACACTTCTCTACCTCTGCTCCTTTCCCTATTGTTTTCTGCAATCAAATCTTCATCGCCAACACATACATAGTTAAATTTTGACATGAATAGTCCTTATGGTTCATAACATTCCCATTTGCCTGCCTCAGATTTCTAAAGCATTTCTTCAGTATTATTTAACTAGTGTTTACTTTGCAAACACTGAGGACCTTTCAACTCTTCCCATTAAACACTTTACCTTTTGCATCTGGCAGCAATGAGTTTTGCTCCAGACAGAGTTCAAATGCCTCTTTCCCTGGTTCTGGAGCAGAGATACCTAAGAAAAAGCTCTGCTTTTAATCAGTGACTTTAACTATAAGAATGACATCTTTTCCTACTTCTTATCCAAATTTATGTTCCCAGAATTTGCTTATTCTGCAGAAGCCTGAATTGATTCAGTGATGAGTCTTTCTCTTTCTAGGAATGCAACTCTTTTCGCTCCTCAAGAATGATGTGTCCGAAAGGAGAGGATTTGAAAATCAGCTACATTTCTGATGTGCAGGCACGCATACAAGCATTTAACAGGAGTTGACTCTCAGTTCTGCAGGGTGGATGTGGAGTAGGAGTATTTCATACACTTAATTTTTTAAACAAGGAGTATGTGACACTATTTTTTTTTTTTTGAAAAAAGGTGATAAATCCTTCCTTCCAAAGCCACTGTGTAAGTCTGTTATAATAATACCCCTCTATCTAGGTATTTTAACAAACTCAAATTTCATGGTCAGTCATTATAATCATTTTTATACATATGCCCTTGACTCTCTTATCCTTGTGTTCTTTCGGCACACTTGGGAAACTGTGCCCTTGATTAAATCCAACGTTCTCTGTTGCCTGTGCCTGAGAATCTGACCGACTGGAGGAAAAATAAAAAGCACAATAATGATTTAATGACCACACACTTAGAGTACATGTTTAATGTTGCCAGTGATCTTGTTTGTTTTGAATTAACTCTCATCCATAGAGGTATCTATTTCAGTCTCTTCTGTCTCTCCAAATCCCTAATACCTTCTCTCCTGTCCTCCTCTTAGCTGATGATTTTGCTTCCTACTTTGCAGAAAAATCAAAACAATTAAAGGGGAATTTCCACACACCCATATCATTGCTTCTACCCACTTACTAGCATCTACACTCATATACTCTGACTTCCTGATACGAAGATGAATTTTCCTCCCTATCCCCTAAGACCAGGCCTTTTGCAATGAATCACATATCCTTTTGACTACTATTACTTAAGTTCCCGCAATTCTTCCTTTTCTCCCCTATAAGATGATCTTGTGTTTTGCTCTCTAGTGGATCATTCCAATAAGCATACAACTTTCTTGCTTATTTTCCTCTTATAAATATTCATTAATCTCATGTCCTTGTTAGCTAGAACCCATTTTTGTCTCTCACTTGCACAGCAAAACTTAAAAATTTATTAATGCTTGATATCTCTAATTCTTCTGATCCTATTTCTCTGTCTCTCTGTTCCTGTCACTGTCTCTCTCTGTCTCTCTGTTTCTCTCTCTCTCTGTGTCTTTCTCTCATGCACACAGACTTGTGCTTTCTTTAATTTGAATACAGGATAATAATTATAATGAAAGTGTACAGTTTGAATTTTCACTAATATATGCATCAATATTTCTATTTATATAAGTTAGTTTAATTTATTTATAAATTAAATGTAAATGCACTCAATAATTCTTAGATTTTTTTCATGCCCAGCTCTGTATTGTAAGGCTTGAAATCCCCATGTCCTGCATTGACAGCTCTGAGGCTCACAGGGCCCCAAAGGGCTAGATGTGAGTTCTCTCACCATGTGTGCTCCCCACCGATGAGGAAAAGTTTCCAATCTGGCTGGGTTCCCCTATGAGCAGGACCAACCGCATTCTACTTGGTCTTCAGCCTAAAGAGTTTTACTTCCATGAAACTATCAAAAAAGCCAACCACATTCTCCTGCAAGAAAAGGGTACCCAATCCTTTTTATACTACAAAGCCTACCTCCCACATTCCTTCTTGTTCACTCTGCTCTGAGGGAAATCCCTTGTATGATTCTAAACAGCAAGTTGTGCTAGACTCCCTCAGACTATGAGAATGTGATTAATAAACTGCTGTCAATCTCATCTGTCCAGGACTGGGTGTCAAGTGTTATCCTAGAATCCTAGGGCTGACTCCCTCCTTCATGAATGGGTGAATGAGAGCAGTTAGAAGAAACCCATGTGAATTCTTTTGAAATTCATTATACTATTGCTTGTGTGAGCAGCTTGTTCCTCCTATTGGAGCATTTCATTGTATGATGATATCATAACTTATTTACTCAGTTCCTTATTGATGGATATTGTTTTGTTTTGTTTTGTTTTCCATTTCTTTTATTGCAGTATGTGTTGTCTAGAAATCCTTTAAAACAATGCCGTGTTGAATGGTAGTGTTGAGAATGGACATCACTTTTTGTACTAGATCTCATGGAGAAAGTATTTGGTCTTTCACCCTGATTTTATTTATTTATTAATTTTTTCTTTTAAAGATTTTATTTCTTTAAGCATATAAGAGCTGGGGTACAGGCCAGAGATGCAGGGGGTGAGAGGACTCACCAGAGACAGAGTGGGGACCAGAACAGGCAGATTGACTGAAATACACTGCTGAGGGGAGCAGGGGCAAGTCAGGAGAGGTTTGCTGTGCCATGTGGGTTGCTCCCTGCCTGGCTGGGGATAGAACTCGTGCTGCAGAGGCTGAGGATTTCTTCATAGTGTGGTGCTTAACCCCTTGAGCCACCAGGGAGGCCCCTCACCCTGATTTTAACTGTAGATTTCTGGGAGATGTTCTTTAACAAGTTGAAAGTTACTCTCTACTCCTAGATTTCTGAGAAATTTTATCATGAATGTATGTTTAATTTTGTCACATGCTTTTCTGCATCTACTGATATGACTGTGAATTTTCTTCTTTAACCTGTGACCACAGTAGGTTGCATTCACTGATTTCTGAATGTTGCCCCAACCTTACATTCATCCTTTTGGTCAGGGTGTCTTTTCAACATTTTATATACTGGTAGATTCAATTTGCTAAAATTTTATTTAGAACTTTTGTATTTATGTTCATGTGGGATAATCTGTAGTAAGCTTTCTTTGTAATGTCAGAGAATTAGTCCTCTTTAATTTTCTTGAAGTATTTGTGGGGGAAAAAGGCTTATTTCTTCTTTAAATATTTGGAAGAATTCATCAGTGAAAGTCATTTACTCCTGGAGTTCTTTTTGTGGGAAAGTTTTTAATTATAGCTTCAATTTCTTTGATAGATATAGGGCACATCAGTAAGGTTTCTTTAGACAAACAGAACCATTTGTGCGTGTGTGTGTGTGTTAGACTATTTTTATGTTTATTTATGTTTATATATAGCAAGTGTTTTGAGATATTTATTTTACATATCTCATGTGTATTTATTGCACGTGTATATCAGAGGCAGAGATATTTTGAAGAATTGTTCCACATGATTTTGGGGTTGCCAATTCAGAAATCAATAGGGCATGTCTGCAACTCGGGAATTTAGGCAAAAGTTGAAATGCAGTCTTGAGGCACAGTTCATTCTTCTCCAGGATTCCTCAGTTTTTGCTCAAAAATATTTCAGCTAATTGGATGTGGCTCACCCACATTATTGAGTGCAATCTTTAATCAAAGTCAACCGGTTGTAGACATTAATCACATCTTTAAAATGCCCTAAATACACCAATTCAAATATACCTATATTTTCAAATATAGCCAGTCAGTGTGGCTAAAGTATAAGGACTGACTAAATATTGTCTATAAGAAATCCACTTTAAACATAAAAACTCAGGTTAAAAGTTAAGGTATGGAGAAAGACATATACTAAGTAAAAAGCTAGCTCTTAATTTCAGACAAAGCAGACTTCAAAACACTGGAAATTATTAGTATGCATGCATTTAGCAACAAAGCATAAAATACACAAGGCAGTGGCCTCTCTGGTGGCCTAAGGGTTAAGCCTCTGTGCTATCACTCCTAGGGCATGACTCGATTCCCAGTCAGGGAGATACCCACATGGCTTGGCAGACGTCTCCTGTCTCGCCTGCTGCTCCCCTCAGCAGTGTATTTCAGTAGCTCTGCCTGTTCTGCTCCCCACTCTGTCTCTGGTGAATGCTCTCACCCCCCACACCTCTGGCCTACACCCCAGTTCTACACACACAAAAAATACACAAGGCAAAAACTGACAGAACTGAAAGCTCTCTGTCAATCATTGACAGATCAAACATGTAGAAAATCAGTAGGAATATAGTAGATCTGAATAGCATAGTCAACTTAATCAAGTTGACATCAATGGAATACTTGTAAAACTGTAGAATACGCATTCTTCTCAAACTCCCGGTGGAGTATATTCAACATGGTAGAACACATTGTGGAGAACAAACTACACTCCAACTTAAAAGAACAGAAATCATACAAAGTATATTTTCTGAAGACATTGGAATTAAACTAATGATTAATAACAGAAAAAGAACGATTGGGCATTCCCAAGTATTTGTGGGTTAAGCAATACATTTCTAAGTAAAATGTGTCAAATTAGAAGTCTCCAGAGAAATTTTACAAATGAAAATTATCAAAATTGTGCTATGCTAAAGAAATAGTGTTTATGGAGAATTTATAGCAATAAATGCACATATTTAAATTAAAAGAAAGATCTAATATCAGTACTCTAAATTTTCATGATAGAAACCTAAGAAAAGCCACCTAGATCTAAAATATGCAGAAGAAAATAAATAAATAAATAATAAACACTTTAGCAGAAATGAAAAAAAAATTGTAACGAGGAAAACAATACAGTAAAAAGCTAGTTCTTAGAAAAGGGGAAAATTTGATAATTGTCTAGGTAGGATAACAATAAAAATAGAGATGACAAAAAGCTATTACCTGACATTTAAATATAACAAAGAACACTAGAAACAATTCCATGCCACAAATTAGCTTAAACGAAATGTGTCAGTTCCTTGAAAATCACAAACTAAAAAAGCTCATACAAGGAGAAATAGATATTCTGAACACGCCTATATCTATTTAAGAGATTGAAGCAATAACCAACAATCATCCAAAAAATAAATCACCAAGCCCAGATGGTTTCCCTGGTGGATTCTGCTAAACATTTCAAGGAGAAATGATACCAATTTTCCACAATCTCTTCCAGAAAATAGAAGCAGAGGGAATGTTTTCTAACTCATTCTATGAGGTCAGTATTGTCCAAATACCAAAATGAGATAAATACATTACAAGAAGGGAAAACTACAGTCCAGAGTGAATGTAAAGTTCATTTCACTTTTCATCTTAGAGACTTTTCTTTTCAAAGATAAATAGATCAGCACCTTCCCTCCCCAACCCTCTAAAGTGAAGTTGTTTCATACATTTGTAATATCTAGATAATCTTTTCACAGTCATGAAGTCCCACTTCATGGTGTACTCTCACCACCTAAATGATGTTTTTAAATTGTATACATTAAGATTCAGTGATTGTGCTGTCAACTTCTATGGATGTTGAAAATGCAGAATGTCATATATCCATCATCTCAGGATCACACAGGTTAGTTTCACTGCCTTAAAAAAAAAATCCCTTATGCTTTCTCTTTTTAATCCTTTTCTCCAGAACCCTTGATAACTACTGTTATCTCTATTGTGTCTATAGCTTTGCCTTTTCCAGAATGTCATTTAACCAGTCATACAAGACATAACATTGTTGGACTAACTTCTTTCACTCAGTATGTATTTGAATTTCAACTGTGTCTTTTCATGGCTTCATAGCTCTTTTACTTTGATCACTCAGTTGTATTCCATTATGTGGCTGTACCAGTTTATTTATCCATTCACCTATATAAAGACATCTTGGTTGATTCCAATTTGAGGCAATTGTGAATGAAGCTTCTATACTTATTTACATGGTGTTTTTTGTGTGGACAAACTTTTCAGTTTAGTAAATATTCAGGAGATAAATAGCTGCATCATATGATAACACTATATTTAGCTTTGTAACAAATTGTCAAAATGTCTTCCTAAGTGGCCTTACCATTTTGCATTCACACTATGAGTGAATGAAAATTTTTGTTGCTGTACAACCTCGCCAGCATTTGATGGTTTCAGTGTTTTTGGATTTTTTGATACCCTGATATTATATGATGTTGAAAGTCTTTTTATGTGCTCATTTGCCATCAGTATTTTTCCTTCAGTGAGACATCTTGTTCATGTCTTAAGCCACATTTTAATTGGGCTGGAAAAAAGGCTTTTAGCAGATACAATTCTGAGAATATTTTTCCTAGCCTGTGGTATGTGTTTTTATTTTCTTAACAGTACCTTTTACAAAGTCGATGTTTTTAAATCATTAAAGTCCAAATCATCAAAGGATTTTTACATGAATTTTGTTAGTGGTTCTGTGGTCAAAACCTCAAAACTCAAGGCCTGGATTTTTCCAGCATTTTATTTTAGAATATCATACTTTTGTGATTTATATTTATGTCTGTGATTCATTTTGAATCAATAAAAAGCCTGTTGCACCTTTGTTTTTCTCTAACTCAATTCGTCTCATTTCATTCTACTTGCATTGAATAAAAGCCTCCGAATCATTGTTGACGTCTTTCTTGTAATCCTTAAAAAGTATTGATCTGGAAATCCTGCTGACTTTAACGACATACAATATCTCAAGCCGACTACTTATCACTTCCTGCAATGCTCCCACCCTTGTCCAAGCTACTGTCATTTCTCAATTTGTTTTAAAATTTTTAATTAAACATATTTATTTAAATATATATATAAATTACATCACTGTTCATTTTTGTATAATGTTTGATTTTACCTCTCAGGTGTAATCTTATAAAATTCCCACCACCGAGTCCCCCCTGAGTGATCACCATGGTCCCCTGTGTTCTTCCCTCCCGTTATGATCCTTCTCCTTTTTCCCTCCCCTGTTGTATGTCTCTGATTTATAGTTTGCATGCTAGTTTTGTCCTTTTCTTTTTCTTTCTTTCCCAACCCCTTGTTTGGTTTCCCTATATACCTCCTATCAGTGAAATCATCCAATATTTTTCTTTTTCCTTCTGGCTTTTTTAAATAACTTTGAAACTACTTTTCCTCTTGCTCTCCTACAGTTTATTCTCAAAAAGTTAGCGTAATCTTGTCAATACCTAAGTCAACATGTATATTCTTCTCCATAAGACCTGAATGTCATCCATGCCAGGTAACAATACACAAAATCCTTAAAATGGTCTATAAGGCCTTAACTTTAGATATTCTGTTCTACTGTTCATCATCTCAATCAACTACAGCTACTGTGAACTTTTGGTCCTTAAACAGAGTGTTGGTGGGAAAAATATAGACATTAACCATAAAGGTCCTATTTACTTGCTCTTTCTTCTTCCTGTAATGCTCTTTGTTCAGTTAGACACATGACTTACTCCCTCACCTCACTCAAAATTTTATTCATATATTTACTCAGTGACACTTACCCTTGACTACCCTATTTAAAATTGCAACTAACTACTCCAGCACTCCTTTCTCTATTTTTTTCCACAATATTTCATCCTTTAAAATATAATTTTGCTTATTTGATACCTCTGTTAGAAAATAACACTACTAGGACAAAAGATATTGTCTTTTTGTTGTTGTTGTTGTTGTTCACTGTTATGTCACCAGCATCTAGAAGAAAACCTCACAAATATTAGGTACTCAAGAAAAGTCAGCAAATTTCAAATCATGTTCCACCTGGATTTTCAAGGTTATTCTTGCATGGACATTTGTCACCCCTGAACTCAACATTCTCACCATTGTTACCCTGCTGTCCTGCACAAACTCAGGTGATTGTCATTGCTGATTGACACGTTCCACAATGCCCACCGTTATGGATCTCCTGTCTTTTCAAAAGCCACTGGCTTTTATGAAGCTTCAGCATTCCAGGATAGAATTCAGAGTTTGCCTGAGTCACTCTCTGCACCAACAGAGTGTAATTTTGATATAATCATTTGTTATAATCATCTCTTGGGCTTAAGCTTCTTGGAACGATAAAGATATGACTTTTTAAATCACATCTTTGCACTGGTTTACTAAAGTCTAATAGTAAAATATGCAAGGAATTCTCATGCTATAGCACACTTAGTCTAATGCTCACAGCTGTTTCTTCTTCTAGGAATCAAAGGTGCTTCTTGGGAGTGGGGACAGGGTGGAGTCATTCTTCTTGGACTGAGTAAGACTTCATGTTGTCAGAATGCCACATACTGTACAAATATTGTTCTCTAACTTCAGTCTCTGTTACATAGTTGGCTCATGTTGCTAGACTCTGTATTTCAAAGTTATTAAACCCCAATTTTTCCATTTGCAAGGCATATGAATATGGAGAATTATTTAACCTTTCCAAATCTTCATATCCTATCTGTGAAATGAGAATGACGCCAATTCTTGGGGTTATTGTAATTTTAATAACAATAATGTATATAAATTGTTTAAATTACTTTCTGGGCCCTGCAGTCCCTTCTGTCATGTCCTCTCTATATAGACTGTCAATGTGCCTCTATGCAGAACACACAAACTTTTCCAGTATAACATCAAGTTCTTTGCTAGGAGATGGCTACGGCCAATAAGGACCTTTTTTGTCCTTATGGAAGTTGTTCAAATAAAAGTTTTTAAATTGTTGTAGCATTATGCATCAAGTTTTAGAGAGGTGCTATGGCTTTTTGGAAGGGCCCCCAAGTCACACCAGCTGGATATTAACTAAGATGTCTTTGAGCAATTAATTTACTGACTTTTCATTCTCTCTTTCTCTATCTCTTCCCCCCCACCCCAACCCCTTCTCTTTGTACTCCGGTATCAAGGGTTACTAGACTCCATGGGAATATATTAAAGAAAGTGTAAAATACTCCCTCTTTACATCCTTGGTCTGTACCCTCTACATACTGGTACCTGCCCCCCCTTACCAATTGTGACAACTAAAACTGTCCCCAGACAATGCCAAATGTCCTGGTGGGGGCAAAATTGCCCTTAGTTGACAATCACTGAAAAACTAAATGCTAGGGTTAAATGCGATTTAACAAAAATTGTATTAACTGTGACATAAATCTAAGGCACTTATCATTTCCCATTTCCTGGTATGTAAAGTTGTATGTTTTTCAATAATCATAAATGCATAGTGGAATAGTAAAAGAAAATCAGGAAGCTGAATTTTAAAATAAAAAGACAACATTCTAGAATATTGAAATTGTACATTCTGTAACATGCAATTGTTTTAAATAATCTGCTATGAAGTGGAATAATGAAACTGAATGTCACTTATGTATCCCATCTTTAGACCTTCTAAGTGATCTCATTTATCCCTTCAACTTCCCAGCTTCTGAATACTCATTTTGAATAAGGGAGTGAAATTTTGGGAAGAAAAAAGACCTGAATTTTTGTCATAATATTCTTAGAGAACTCCAAGAACATCACTGTATCTATTTCATGAAATAATTGAACTCATGATTCACACTTCTCATACTTGAGCCTACAGCTCCACTTAGTGGCTAGTATGGTTCATAGGAAAAGCAATGTAAGAGTCATTTTCTTCCTGAATTTAAATAGGAAAACAGATGCCATTTCTATCTTCTGATTTTGTTAGTTACCAAATGTCCAACTGAAATAATAATTGCATTAGAACTATAATCCCAATATCAAACAGTTGCAGTTTCATCTAATCCAGGAGAAAAATCATATTCTTCTTAATAGATATTGCATTGAAGGTCTCATCTCAAGTGTCCAGGTGAGGGAATTCTATGGCTCCTTTTCTGCCTGATTCTGCTCCAATACCAGCAGCGATCAGAACAAGTAGGGGAGTCAAGAGAAAAGGAATAGTTCGTAATAGATTGTCATACCTTCACACGCCCAAAGCGTATCTGTCAACATAAATGGTCTTCATCCACTGTTCCTGGCTTCCTGGCTTACAGTTCCCAAAAGCCTTAGAATTTCCTAGGTGTTGAGAGTGCTAAAGGTACACTTTATTATGTAAATGAGGTGACTTTTGGAAGCACCTAAGGATGGTGATTGGTTGCCAGGAGAACCAACCAGGTGTTTAGAGGATTGGAACTTCTATTCCTAACCCAGACTATCAGGATGGTAGCAGAGCAGGAGATTGAAGCAATTGAAATAGCCAGTGATTTAATCAGTTGCACCTATCAATGGAGCCTCCATTAAAAACCCAAGAGGAGAGGTTTTTGAGAGTTTCCGGGAAGCTTTGTGAGTTGTGGTTTACCTGCAGAGAACATGGGAGCCCCCATGCCCTTTCCTCATACTTTGCCTTATGCCGTTCCATCTGGCTGTTCCCTGAGTTATATCCTATCATAATAGTCATAAAAAGTCAGTAATGTAGTGATTAAATGGACTTCTTGAATTCTGTGAGCCACTCTAGCAAATTAATCAAACCCGAGATGTGGTTTGTAGGAACTTTTGTTTTATAGCCAGTAGGTCATAAATAACTAACACCTGAAATCTAGGGCAGAGGGTCGTGGGAACCTGTAATTTGTAACCAATTGGTTGGAAGCACTGCCACAACCTGGGCTTGTGACTGGCATTTGAAATAGAAGGCAGTCTTGGGAGACTAAGGCCTTCATCTTTAGAATCTTATGCTATCCCCAGGTAGATAGTGGCAGAATTAAGCTCAATTGAATTGAATTACCTGCTGGCATCTGAGAATTGCTTGTTGGTGTGGGGAACCTCTACACATGCACACATTGGAAATTTAGTTGCAAAACACCAATTTCAGCTGGTAATAGGACAGAGGAGATTTGCAATGTGAAGGATGATGGTGACATCCAGACATGTTATGCAGAATTTATAAAAAAAAATTTTAAGGGAAGAGACATTTATTATTTTATTGTCAAAGTAATACATGCACTTACAACCAATTCAGAAAATTCTAAAGAATAAATAAAATATAGTCCTGTATCTATATAGACAATTACTTTTAACATTTTGGTGATCTATTTTTCTATGCACATACTACAGAACAAATAGTTTTCCTCTCTGAAATCAATAGCTAACATTAAAGATTAATTTCAATTATAATTGAAGAACATAATATCCATTATTTATTTGGCAAATATTTTGTAATTGAAAGAGCAATATTTGGGCATGACTAAACTTTCTGAAAGTACAAAGATACCAAAAATAAAAAAGTCATATTTAAAACACTAACACATTATTTTCCTTTCTCAGTGGCAATACCTGTTAATGTTAAAGTTATTTTGCAATATAATAAATAATTCATAAATATGCTATGTATATTTTACACCTAGCATTATCATTTTAATGAATCAATGGGTCCACATAGATGAGCTCTATTTTTGTTAATGGTATATTTTGGGCTGTATGGATTTACCATACTTTCCAAACCAATTACCCACTCATGGAAATTCAGTGCTTTCCTCCACCCAGTGCAGTGCTTTATTATAACCAACCTGCAACAAACATTTTTGTGCATATTCCTGTGTGCCTGTGTGAGTACATCTGTCATACATATATCTAGAAATAAAATTTCTGATCAAAGCAAATGTGTATATTGAAAATTATGTCAGATTGCCTTAAAAAGAGATTGTAACAATAGCACATACAATTGGCATATAAAAATCTTTAACCATTTTTATTTGACAGATAAATGGATTCTTTGTTTCCGTTCATATTTCCTTCATTATGAGTGGGCCATATATTTAAGGACTTTTTAAGTTATTTTTGTTTCTTTTGAGAATTATATTTTTCATTTCTTTAACCTATTTTTTATGGGTTTGTCTAGTTTGGTTCCCTTTGAAAGCCAAGCTTGATACTGTTACAGGATATGTCTCCATGGAAGAAAGAGCCTTTGCTGAGTTCTCAGGAAGAGGTGCCTCGTTCCCACCCCATGTCTTTGCCACCATCTCAGATGCTTTGGACTACAACTCCCAGCATTTCATGAGGTGGATTTTTGAATGGAGGGCTTCTTGGAAGGAGGAAGGAGAGAGGCAACCTCTTTTTGAGGTGTGAAACAAAAGGAGGAGATGGAAGTGACACTGACAGATGGATCTCTCTATCCTGGATGCTTTACTTGGAAGCACTATGGAAGGAAAGGCCACAGAGGTGTCTCCAGTTTGCACAACCAGGTTGGGACTGTTCTGTGTGCATTTTCTGCATGCCCAGCACTGCTTTCCGAGCTGCTGCTGGATTCTGTGACCACCTTAGAGTGAAACAACATCCTGGCATCTAATATATTAAGCAAATACTAACAGAAATGAAGGGAGAAACAGATAGTACAATAGTAGTATGGAATTTCAACACCCCACTTCAGCAATGGATAGGTCATCCAAACAGAAAATGAACTAGGGAATGTTGGATTTAGCCATAATATTGAGCAAATGGACCTAACAGACATAAATAGGACTTTATGCCACCAACAGCTGAATGTACAGTCTTATCAAACATTCATGGAAGATATCCCAGGATAGATAATTTGAAAGGACACAAAAAGTCTTAGCAAATTTAGGAAGACTGAAATCATATCAAGTATCATTTCAAACCACAAAGTATGAAACTACAAATCAACAACAAGAACCTGGAATATTTACAAACATGTGAAAATTAAACTACACATGGGTCAGGAGAGAAATAAAAAAAAGAAATAAAAAAGATCAAAAATGAAGAAAATGGAAAACAAAACACCAAAATCTATGGGATGCTGTAAAAGCAGTTGTAAGAGGGAAGTTTATAGTAATAAATGTCTATATTAACAAAAAATAAAGCTCTCAAAATTAACAACTAAGTTTTATACCTCATGGGGCTAGAGAAAGAACAAAGTCAATCTACTTAGCAGAAGGAAGGAAACAAGCAAAAATCACAACAGAAATAAATGAAAGTGTTCAGAAAAATAATAAAGATCAATGAAACTGAACTGATTTTTAGAAGGATAAGCAAAGTCAACAAATGTTTAGCAAGACAAATAAAAAAGGGAGAGAAAACTCAAAGTCAGAAATGAAAGAGGAGACATTAAAACTGATCCCACAGAAACACAAAAGATCCCAAGAGACTACTATAAGAATTATTTGCTCCCTAATTGGGTAAATAGAAGAAATGGATAAATTCCTGGAAACATACAACTTAAACAAAATTGAATCATGAATAGATAGAAAATATGAAGAGGCTATAATGGGTTAAAAGATTAAATCACTAATGAAAAAACTCCCAATAACGAAAAATCCAGGACTAGAGGGTTTCACTGAAGAATTCTAACAAGCAAATATTTAAAGAAGAATCAATGCCAATCCTCCTGACAATCTTTCAAAAAATGAAGAGGAGGTAATACTCTCAAGCCCATTTTATTTTATTTTTTTTTTCATGACCAATCAAGTTATTTATTTAAGCCATCACCTGCCATTAAGCAGAGATGGGAGATAAGTATAATGGTCAGCATTTGATACAAGAAGTGAGCTTAAGGTCCCGTACATTTTT
The DNA here is from genome assembly GCF_014898055.3 of Talpa occidentalis. Classification (NCBI taxonomy): domain Eukaryota; kingdom Metazoa; phylum Chordata; class Mammalia; order Eulipotyphla; family Talpidae; genus Talpa; species Talpa occidentalis. The sequence continues at coordinate 29,813,543 of NW_023601543.1, forward strand.
CTGGTCCGTGTGCAGAGTTATGTTCCAAGCCAGGGTTGTGGTCCCAAGTGCTTAGGTAATGGTGCAGGTTCTCTTTAATCCTCTTCATAGCCGGTGGGCAGTGGATTCACATGAGCATTGTGGAATAGAGTATGGTTACCATCTCCCCAGGGAAAAGGCTTAGCCCTGATGCGGAGATGGGGGTAGGCGACAAACTCGGGTCTCTCATGCTCTCCATGTTTCGACTTCAGGAAGACATTCAGCATGCTCACTGCCACCCCAGGGAGCGCGACGAAGTAGGTGAGAGCCTTCCACATGCGAGCTGAGCCCTCTTCGCCGTGGGCGCCGCTCAACATAGGCTGGCCCAGCCGTGGCCAGGACCGACCCAGCAGCCTAGAAACGCCGGACCCTGCCACCGCCATCTTTAACCTGGCCCGCAGCGGCGCCGGAAGCCCATTTTATTTTTTTAATGAAGTACCATTGTTTTATATCCTTGTTAATTTTTTTTGATAGTATAGGATTTCTCCTTTCAGGTGTTCAAATCCACTTTTGAGGCCAGCGTTGCCCTGATACAAAGAAAGAAAGGGGCTCTGTAAGAGAATAAAACAACAAACGGGTATCTCTGATAAAACATAGACACAAAAATTCTCAACAAAGTCTTAGAAAACCAAATTAAACAGGACATTAAAAGGATCATATATAATGATCAAGCAGGATTTATCCCTGGCATGAAAGCATGGCACCAGATATGCAAAACAATAAATGATTTAGTAATAATCAAATAACCCACAGGAAGTCAAGAAGAGAGGAATACGAAGAGAACAAGAGGAAGTAGAAAAAATGAAATGACAGATATAAACTTACCATATTTATAGCACCAGATCCCTACATTAGAAACAAGGAAAGGTTTCAAGTAAATAATCTAAGTCCCTACCTCAAGGAAATAGGAAGAGTAAAATAAATCCATAGCAGGAAGGAAGAGACTATTAAAGAGTAAGAATCGATGAATGTGAAAATTGGAAAGCTATAGAATAAAATCAAGAAAACTAAGGCCTGGTTTTCAAAAAATCAATAAAATTGATAAACCTCTAGTAAGACAGAAATAGTATAGAAATAGAGGACACAAATCACCACTAACAAGGCCAGAGCAGGGAATATAACTAAAGATCGTGCAACCATTAAAATAAGGAAATTCTATGAAAGACTTAGAAGAATTGTACCAGTCTTCAAAATCAATAAACTACTAAAACTTAATGAAGATGGATTAAATAATCCAAACAGCCCCATTACTATTAAAGGAATTTAGCTCATAATTTAAAACTCTCCCAAAAGAAATCTTTAGGCTTGTATGGTTTTCTGAAGAATTCTAATAAATATTGAAAGAAGAATTCACACCAGATTTCAAAATCTTTTCCAGAAAATAAGAGGGATAAATGTTTCCCAAATACTTTTATGAAGTCAGTATTATTCACATACCAAAGTCAGACAAATATAATTCTCATATAAAAACCACAGATGAATATTTCTCATGAATCTAAATAAAAAAATCCTCAACAAAATATTTGCTGATGGAATCCAACAGTATATAAAAAGAATTGTGAACTACCAGCAAGTGAGATTTATGCCAGCAACGCAAGGTTAGTTCTACATTTGATAACCAGTCAAGCTAATTTAGCAAAGTAATAGGATACACAGTCAATAAACAAAATTCAACAATATTCCCATATTCAACTATATTCAACTATATTCCAAGGAACAACTGGAAAGCAAAATTTGGAATAATCCTATTTATGAAAACTTCAAAAAATCAAATATAGTCAAATTTATATTATAGAAAATGAAATTTTATTCCATCCTTTTGTCAGACATGATTATTTATCTGTTGGTAAATCTTTTACTACTCCACGGATTTAAAATATACTGTTTTTTAAATTTATTTTGAGATATTTGGGTTGAACTAAATTTACCTCTTTTAAAATATTAGCAGTTAGCAGTTTTGGATGTTACAGAGTGGAAACAAGCAAATAACTGTAACCTTTTAAAATGTCTTTTCGATAACATATTTCCACCCTTTCCTTTGGTGTTATGGAATGTGAAATATTTATGTATTTAATCCTTGCATTCAGTGACTCGCAAATTTTGAGTAGGGTCTTAGCAATATGTGTTAAATGGTTATGCGGTTAATATTGTGCTAGTTAGTCAATAAAACTCAGGCATAAAATTTTTGGGGATTTGCTCACTGAGAAATTTAAAACCGAGAATTTTAGGTAACAAATACAAAAGGGAAAATAAGAATATAATTCCATTTACAAATGGAATGGCATTGGGCCTCCCTGGTGGCGCAGCAGGTTGAGCACCAAGCTGTGAAGCTGTCCGAAGCCTCTGCAGTGTGGGTGCGATTCCCAGGCAGCCAGGGAGAAACCCACATGGCGTGGCAGACCTCTCGTGCCTTGCCTGCTGCTCCCCTCAGCAGTGTCTTCGGTTCATCTGCCTGTTTTGCAACCTGCTCTGTCTCTGGTGAATTCTCTCACCCTCCCACGCCTCTGACCTGTACCCCAGTTCTTGTATAAATAAATAAATATTAAAAAAAACCAAATGGAGTGGCATCAAAAATAATGAGATACTTAGGGCTATATATAACAAAAGATACAAGTCTTCTGCAGGCAAAACTACAGTATATCACTGAATGAAGTGAGAGAACCAAAATTGAAAGGCAATCTGTGCTATGGATGGGATCAAAGTCACCACCAGCACCATTTGGGCAACCTTTTCACCTTTGCTGGTAACAGTGTGGGTGGGTGCCATCTTGGAACTCACTCTATACTATTAGACGTGGAGCATGGATCACTGATGAGAATCCACACACCCTTGGGAAATAGCCAACCAAGGGACCAAGAGGTAACAGGTATGAGGTTCTGCCCCTGGTACACAAACAGCACTGACCCCTGTTAGCCACCACTTGCTACCACCACCGCTTACAAGCATGCAGTGCCTTACAACCAGCAAACATCCCAAGGTACTTAGCTACAGCGTGGCCTGCTAGCAAGTGGACTCCAGTATATGCTGCACTCCCCTGACAGTCTGAGGCATGTCAGGCCCGGCACCCTGAAAACCAGAAATTGTGCTCCACCCTCTGCAAGTTCCCACCTGGTCATGCTGTCAGTCTGGCTCATCTGCCCATGCTGTCAGAACAGTAGCCTCCAAATGCTTGAGCATCCTGCCCGGCACAGCAAGACCCTAGTTGAGGGCCCCAGCCGCACCCACAAGATCCTCTGTACCTGCAAATCAGGCCTGTTGGTCAGAGCCAGGTCTACAAGGCCCCAGCCACTGGGTCCTAAAGCCCGTACTACAGCTACCACTACCAGCACCCAAGTTACACCAGAATACATCTTGAAACATAGTTTCTAGCTGAGGGCCACACTTCCCATTGGTAGCCCCCCTTGTAACACCACAGGCTGATACTGGCACTGTGCACTGCTGTTGGACCAGCGAGCACCAACATGGCAGTTAGCCTACATACACTGGGTATATCTGGCAGCAATACCAGGCAGCCACACACCAAGTCTGGACCCACAGCACCATCCACTCGGCACACCTTAGTCCAAGGTTGAGCCAAACCCAAGCAAAGCACCCTACCCACAGCACTGCCATGACGCATCAGGAAGGTGGATGCAGAGCACAAAAGGGCACACCTCCAGCAGCTACCTGGAGAACCGAGATGCCAAGTGACATTATTTGCATAAAACTAAACCCTCAGTCCTAGAACAGGTAGTAGTGTTGCCTAAAACAGAAATAAGCAGAGAGAATCAAGGAAAATGGGAAAACAGGAAAACGCAACCCAAACGAAAAAGCAAAACAAAACTCTGGAAAAAGATCCTAAAATATGGAGATAAGAAAACTACCTGAGGGAAAATTGAAAGTAATGGCTATAAAGATGCTCAATGGTCTTTGGAGAAGAATGGATGAAGTAGAAAAATTAAGGAACTTTCAAACAGAATTCACAGAGTTGAGGAATGCAATAATAGAACTAAAAATACAACAGAGAGGTACAACAACAGAATGGATAAAGCAGAAGAATGAATAAGTGTACTGGAAGACCCCCAGAACTCATCCAGAAAGAGCATAAAAATGAAAGAAGTATTAAAAAAATAAAGATACAGGCCTCCTCTGGTGGCACAGTGGTTGAGCGCTGGGCTGTGAAGCTGCCCACAGCCTCTGCAGCGCCGGTTCGATCCCCGGGCGCCAGTGAGGGGCCCACATGGCACGCAGACCTATCCTGCTGCTTGCTGCTCCCCTCAGCAGTGTACTTCGTCAGTCTGCCTGTTCTGTTCCCCGCTCTGGCTCTGGTGAATTCTCTCACCTTTCCGTGCTTCTGACTGTGCCCAGTGCTTGTAGAAATAAATTTTAAAAAAATCTTAAAAAAAAAAAAAAAGATACAACAAGAGATCTCTGGGATAACATGAAAGGGAATATTCACACTACAGGGTTCCCAGAAAAATAAGCAAAGGGCCCAGAAATACATTTGAAGCAATAATCACTGAAAACATCTAATCTGGGGAAAGCAGCAGACATTAAGGTAAAGGAGCCCCGGAAGTTCCAAATAAGAGCCTAAAGACACCTATACTGAATCACATTATAATTAAAGAGGATTTTAAAGGCAGTAAGAGGAAAGCAGGTGTCACATGCAAGGGAAGCTCCAGAGTTTATCACCATAGTTTTCAGCAGAAACATTGTAGGTTTGAAGGGAGTGACATGACATACTCAAAGTTCATAAAGTAAAAAACTTCCAACCAATCATTCTATGCCCACCAAAATGATCATTCAGATTTGAAGGAGAGATCAAGAGCTTTCCAGACAAGCAAAAACTAAAGATTAATCACCACTAAACTGGCATTACAAGAAATGCTAAAGGGACTCATTTAAACTCAAAAGGCAGTAAATAAAAGCATGAAAACATATGAGAGAGAAAATAAGATCTCGCTTTCAAAGATATACTCACAGTAAATAGTGGACCAAGCACCTATAAAACAGGTAATAGTGTGTAAGTACTCGTGGGCATGAGGTTTCTTTATGAGGTCATGAAATGTTTTAAGATTTGTTTATGGTGATGCTTGTACAACCTTTGAATGTATTATGAGCCATTGAATTGTACACTTTAAAAGCTGTGAAGTTTATGGTATGCAAATAATGTATCAATAAAGCTTTTAAAAAATAAATGAATGTCTCATATAAGCAGTAGGTTATGAGAGTCTAGAGCTCAGAAGAGTTATTCAGGCTGGTAATAATTATTTGGGTATTGTCAGTGTACAGATGACATTGAAATGAATGAGAATAGATATAACATCTATTGTTGTAGATGTAATAAGATATTTGTAAAGGCAGGACTGGGCACAGTGCAGGTTTTCTGATCCCATGCAGACCGGGTAAAGGAGGAGTCAGAGTCCTCAGTAGTTTTGCAGGTTTTTTATTTGGGGTTCACCAGGCATATGGCAGGCAGGGGTGCTGGATGGGGGGCTGGGAGGCCTGCCTCCCAGCAAGTCTTCACTCTATCTGGGTTCTCTAGCGTTCGTTCTGTTGCTTCTCGGCTTCTCTTTCGGCTTCGGCTTCTACTGCTGCTGCTGCTACTGCTGCTGCTGCTGGCGTCCCCGTGACGCCGCCCTTAAAAGCACAGTCTTAGCTCAGGTGAATCCCATCTACCTATGCCAACACCCTATTCCAGGTGCCTGCCATCAGGCATGCATTCAGGACAAGGATCCATCATCTATCCTGATGGCGGAAGGGCAGAAAAGCCTGACATTTTCTTTACCCTACAGTCCACCCCCTCAGTGTTTTCTGCCATGCAGTCTATACATATATATACAATTTTCTAAGCAAACAAACAATGCAGCCACGGCCCACAAAAGCAAATACATCAAATATAACAAAATACAACAGAACACAAATAAGTCCAGGCAGGGCCCCAACCTAGTGCAAAAGACAATTATTGGTACCAGCAGATGAGCCACCAAATCTGCTGCCGAAGGCACTGCTCATACGAGGGAGGGGAATCACTCACGGCATCTACTATATCACACCAGGAGCTGTCAGGCTTCCTGGCCTTCTCTGGCTGTAGTCTCGGCTACAAGGCACACACAGCATCTGCCCCCAGGATGCACTAGCTCTGGGATTGGCAATTTTATTCTGTTGGGGGTAATCGCCAACCCTCAGGGTTTCTGTCTGCAGTCGCTCCAACACTCGGCCTTCACAGCCACTAATGCGACTCGCAGACCCCTGCACTCAAGCCAACCCACTGCACAGGCACATGGGTCGGGGATCAAAACTCTGCATTTGGCTTGGGCTCCACCCCAAGCCACGTTCCCCACCCGTCCCCCAAGGACAGGTTCCTCAGCTCCTCACCCTCACTCAAGAATGAGCAGGGCATCACCCACAGGTGATTTTACTCACAGGGCTTCAGCATAACCAGGCTGCTTAACAGCCGCTCAGGGCTTCTCAACTTAGCATCAGTACCAGCTTTTGCCTTCTTAGCTGGCTTTTCTCCTCCACCTGGCTGCTGGGCATAACAGGCTGCTTTTGGCCATCAAGGCCCACTGGCCACCCCCAGATTCCCATCTCCTGGGGTTTACAAACAAAACTGTTCTACCCCCAGGTTCCCAAAACATATCAACCTGCAAGGTCCTCTGCCTTCTGGCGGGATTGTCAGTCCAAGTTTATCAGTCCATGTCCATTGGCCTCTCCCTGCATCAGCAGCGGCCTGCTGCCTCAGGGGTCATTGGCTGGTCCTTTCCGGTGTCATTGCCTGGTCCTTTCCAGTGTCGTTGCCTGGTCCTTTCCAGTGTCGTTGCCTGGTCCTCTCGGGCGTCTCCTCCATGCGAGGTCTTGTCCCACAGCTTCGGACCGTATCCACCTTCTGTGCCGCCATGGCACCTCCAGCTTCATCACAGGCAAACAGTCTGTTCTCCTTAGTCCCTCCAGGTCTTCGGAGGGCTCCAATACCCATCTGCATGGATCCTGCCGACTACACCAATTGTAAAGGCAGGACTGGGCACAGTGCAGGTTTTCTGATCCCATGCAGACCGGGTAAAGGAGGAGTCAGAGTCCTCAGTAGTTTTGCAGGTTTTTTATTTGGGGTTCACCAGGCATATGGCAGGCAGGGGTGCTGGCTGGGGGGCTGGGAGGCCTGCCTCCCAGCAAGTCTTCACTCTATCTGGGCTCTCTAGCGTTCGTTCTGCTGCTTCTCGGCTTCTCTTTCGGCTTCGGCTTCTACTGCTGCTGCTGCTACTGCTGCTGCTGCTGGCGTCCCAGTGACGCCGCCCTTAAAAGCACAGTCTTAGCTCAGGTGAATCCCATCTACCTATGCCAACACCCTATTCCAGGTGCCCGCCATCAGGCATGCATTCAGGACAAGGATCCATCATCTATCCTGATGGCGGAAGGGCAGAAAAGCCTGACATTTTCTTTACCCTACAATATTAAAAACATTTAAAGTGATATAATGTAGTGAAACTGAGCCTTGATGCACTACAACATTTAAAGTTCAGAAATATGAGAAGAAACCAGAAGAGAAAGAAATGAGACCAGATAGCAGAGTTAGGATATTTTTCTATAGCCACAATCCACTGCACCAGGAATATAGGAAACAAACCGGGAGAGAGTGGTCTCCCAGAAACCAACAGAGGGTATTTTGAGGAAGGAGTGATAAATTTTGACAAAAACTGCTGATATGTTAAATAAATGAGAACTCAGAAGAAATGGCTTTGTATTTAACAATGTAGAGGTCATTGATGACCTTAACAGGAGGCCTTTAATTCTTCTCTGTGGAATGGTAGAGATGAATGTGATTGGAATTAATATAAAATGTCTTTGGAGAAGGATTGCAGAGAGTTAATTTGATACATGTGCTGAGAAGTGGTAACCACTGGCTATTTTTATGCTCAGTGAAGTAGGAATTCAGGTCATTAAGTGAGAATGAATATAAAGGAGATTTTCTCTTTTTTTCTTTATATGCATCATTGTTCATTTTTAAACAATGTTTGCTCCCCGCCCCTCTCAGGTGTAGTCCCCATAGAATTTCCTTCCCCAATGTAACCCGTGCACCATCACCTCAGGCCCCTGTGCTCCTCCCTCCCTGCCTCCCCTTGATCCCTCTCCCTCCTCCTCCCTGCAGGATGTCTCTGGTTTGTAATTGTCTATTTGTTTTTGTTTTGTTTTGTTGCATTTTTGTATTGTTATTATCCCCCCCCCCCATGTCTTATTTGGTTCCCCTATATTTGAAGGAGGAAATTTTAGAGAAATAAGGACAGAGAAGAAAACACAAATTTTTCATCCAGGAGAGTGGGGAGAGTAAGTAGACTAGGGTAATGCAGTATAAGTTACTGGGGGCATTGCCAGGTGACTGGTGGCTTTTATTCATGAATTTAAAGTGAGACTAGTGAGCACAGTTGTGTGTTTTTCTACAACCACAATCAGTTATGTGGAAGAGACAAGTTTGATTCAGGGAAATCTGTGATTTTGTGAAGCAAAAGAAAGTCAATGGAGTTAAGCGTCCATATAAAGGACTGAGTATGTTGATGCATCATGCAATCTTATCTGAATAAGTAAGGGATTGAGAACATATTTGTGTGCGTATAAAGGGCAGTAACGAGGTGTTATAATCAATGGATTATGTGTCCATATGGCGACAAAGACTTTTTTAAGTGCAGTGATAGAGTCAGCAGGGGTAATAATGGTGGTGGTCTTGAGAGTAGGGCAATTGAAACAGAGCTTTTATCAAACAATTATAATTGTTGGTAATGATATGGCCTAGAGTGTGTTACTGTGGGAATAGGTGGTTGAGATAATGTGGTCAAATTAGGAAGACATGGATTACAGAAGGGAGGATGTAGACAGAATAATGAAAGTAGATACTAACTCTAACAGGAATTATAACAGAAGTAGTGTTGGAGGAAATGACAGCCAGCCAAGTGCTAAAATTTTTAAAGAATGAGAAGGAAGGATGTGGGATTCTATATATCATTGCAGCAAGGAGGGGTGAGTAACGCAGAGTATAATCTTATGGCAAGAGAGTCAATGGTGGGGGCTATCAAGAAGAAAGGAGGGGTAGTAATCTAGAGGGGACAATTGGAAGTTGAAACAGGGCACAAAGGAAAGGATCAAAGTACTAGGTGTTGGAAGTAGGGAGGGTAATAACAGATGGCTAGGAATTTCTGGCCTGACTTATGAATAGCAATAATAGTGTCTCATTTTTGAAAAATTGTCCTTTCTTTGCATTTTTGGTCATTAAGTGACAGGATAATTAATTGTGATCTTAATTTGTCCTCACTGAATTTCCTCTTTCCAAGTTATGGAGGGCTTATTTTTCTTGGGCATGTACAAAGGTTATACAGTGGAACTTAAAACAAAAATGTTGGAAATATATTTTTTTTAAGTCTAAGCTCTTTGACACATTTTGATAGATCGTTCTCATAAAGGGATAGGAAAGAGGTAATTTTAGTGTGATGTGAGATGAGGTGGGGACATAGTGAATCTTTCTTAAGGGAAGAGAGATTCATCTGAGATAGGAAAAGACAGGAGGAAGTGTGTTTACTAAAACAGCAGAGGTCTCATACAATCAGCACCCAGGGACATAGTGCGACCTCAGTGGGCATGACGCTGGGTGTCTGGGTTCCTTGCATTGATAAAGATTTCCATTAAGCAAGATGAAAATGCATACATTGTGCAAAAATGAAAAATGATGTAAAAATATATAAAATTAAAAGAAGTCTTTGTAGAGAGACCGGTGAAATTGCTCTGAGGATTTTAAGGTGAAAGCCATTTGCTTGAGTTGTTGAAGATTCAACCTTGGTCATAATTTAAAAAAAAAAAAGAAAGTCAAAAAAGAAAAATATTTCCATGATTAAACATGGCACAATTCTCAAGAGTCATTGCAGGAGACTAAGGGAGGAATGAATGTATCAGTGTTGACTGGTGTCCACCATAAAGCAGTGTGGTGTCTCTGCTTTGTGCCACCCTACTGGATGAACGAGGAGAGTACAAATAATGATTTTCTTCTCAGATTGGTGGGATGAGAATTGGAGTTCAAAATAACCATGTCTTTATTTTTTTAAAGTTTTAGTGTGGTTTTTATACATTCAGGTTTGTGGAGTAAATTTATGAATACTTTTTACATTGACAAATGGACCACCTATTTTTCCCAGTTCATGTAATTTCCAATTTTACCTGTAGAGAATTTTCTTTTTTCATGTTGTTCAACTTGCTTTGGTCTTCATTCTGTTCATTTCTGACTATCTTGACTTGGAAGTCTCAAGTTCATGGTATTGCCTGCTTGCTTTGTAAGATTTTTGAAAAGATGGTTCTATTTGGCATATATTAGTAATGGCTGCTTGTCCACCTGCAGGTCAGACACACTCTTCCATCTGCTAAAAGTGTACTTTCAGGGGATGCCTAGAATTTCATCTGTTTATGGGAACGTAATCTAAAGTTTTTCGATCAAAAAGTGTACAGGGCCTCCCCGGTGGCACAGTGGGTTAAGCGCAGCACTCTGAAGCTGTCTGCAGCCTCTGCAGCATGGGTTCAATTCTCGGCTGGCCAGGGAAATTCCCACATGGTGTGGCAAACCTCACTTGCCTTGCCGCTGCTCCCCTCAGCAGTGTCTTCAGTCCATCTGCCTGTTCTGCTTCCCGCTCTGTCTCTAGTGAATTCTCTCACCTTCCCACTCCTCTGGCCTGTACCCCAGCTCTTGTGTAAATAAAAATAAATCTTAAAAAAAAGTGTATAGACAAGCTTTGATGACCCTTTACTCCATCACAGGATAATCATCAAATAATCTTGTGAAATAGAAGGATCACATTCAAATTAAATGTTTATACCAAAGAGTCGGCTGAATGGCTTGTGTTTATATTATTCAGCAATCTCTGTCATTACTCATAATCCTTGGGTAATTACTATAGGGGCATAGTGGTCCCTTATGTGTTGCTTTTAAATGTAAAAAAATAAAAATACACTTAATTTTATTTTGATCTGTCCTTTGTTTCATTTCAGGTTTGTAGGGTAAAATAATTTGAAATTACCCCAAAATTTCATTCCTCTTTTGGTCACCAGGACATGGATGGTGCTTTGAAGGAACAACAAATGGATCTGTGAATTTTCAGTTTTATCAGTAAACCACTAATAAGGTCAACCTAAACAAAAAGGCCCACTCCTCTCTTTTAGCTCATGGTTTTCTTGTGTCTTTGCTGTACGCTAAGCACTAAATGAAGCACTTAGATACATGGAATGGCAAAGCTGTAAGAGTTAATCCTGTACCTGATTTTTTATTTATCTACAAAGGCTAATGAAGTTTCTGAAAATATAAATCCATACAAAATCAATTTTGTTCCCTCATTTTTTTTTTTAAATCAGCTGTGGTGGTGAACAACATAAAATGTGACACGTAACAATGTTTTCTGAAACATTTCTGGCCTTTAATTCATTAGCTGCTACCATTCAATTTTTGAAATTAAACAGCCACACTGAATGGTTTTACTGTTTTTAGGAACCTGAGTAACCTAAGTGAGAAGTAAAAGCCCTATAAATAAAGTGCTAGTAGATTAGAAATCACAGGTTGGAAAAAGGTTCAGTAAATAGACTTGCAGTGTTGGAGTCTGTAAACCTGTCTCTCCCTTTAAGAGTCAGAAAGCTATTAATTGATATTTTGTACTCATGGCCTATCCTGTTTCCATGCATCCGTGTAGAGTCCTGAAGGCAATGAATGCCCTCCCTCAGTCTTGGGATATCACCCTGCCCATTCTAAAATCAATCTGTGATATCTTTGTTCCTTGGCTCATAACACTGTCACTTAAAGTACTTGAAGTTCTTGGGCCCTCTACATCAAGTGAAATGAGTTAATTTGATGGTAATAGTTTGAATATAGTCTCCAAAAGCCTGGACAAGATTATTATATTCAAGTCACCCAACTCCTGAATGCTTAGCCACACTTGACAAACTAGGAGCACACCCAGCTGACCCTAACAGCTGACCCTGAGGAACTTCTCTCTGGAATGTTCCAAGACAATAGGGATATTCATGGTTCTATGCCTTGGTTGTGTCTGTGACCTGCTGAGAGAAGTGCTATTTCTCTTCTGTCCCCAATTGAAGGGCTCAAGCTTCCTTGATAAATTGCTCTGCCTACTCCATCTTCCATCATCAGCCTGGCTAAACCCTTTCTTGAGTGCTAGGAAACTACATCTCATCACTCCTTTCTCTAGATAACGTGCCTCCTTTTCACTGGACCTCAGTGTGGGGTGGGATGGGAAGGAAGTCAGCATTAAACCTTGCTTGGGTTTTTCCCATACCATGTGAGTCTGTGCATCTGTGAAAAATCCCACACATTTAGAAGAAAATTAATCAGCTTCTCATTCCACCAGTGTACCCAGAAAAATTTTAGCCAGATTAATATACCCATTATTGACCAGAATTCTTAAAGGAACAACTTGCAAACACTTTAATACCTTCCAGCCAATGCATTATTACATACTTTAAAGAAATTGAATGTGTCCTAATACTGAGGCATTAGACAAGTCTATTTCAAATGATGACACAAACCAATAATTTTAAAAATTTTTATTTTCAGAGGTTGACCAATGGTTCATTGCAGAATTTTTGATGAAACAATTAGTCTCAAAGATTATTTCAGTATTTTTAAAAGAGAAATCATGGATTAAATACAAATTGATTTAAATAGGCACATTTCTCTAAAAGAATTTAAGAGTACTTAAAAGATCCCATTGAAAGCATGTGGCATTATTCCTAGCTTTATGGATACTGTCTCAATTAAATGAGCCTTGGCAGAAAATATTCAGTGATTAATTTATCTAGAAACTGGTAGCAGAGAAACTATTAAAATTTATGCATTCTATTGCTATGTGTGCATCTGTGATTTCTGCTTTGCTAATTTTACTATCTTAATGATTATCCTTTCTTACTATTTTCTCCGAAGGATCTTACCTTACTTCAGCAGACTTAATCACTCAGAGCTTTTCTTATTAGCCCTTTGCATGCATTGTTTTCTAGTTTCCAGATAATTTCAGTACCAACTTTTATTCTGGACAAGGCCTTGGTGAGAACATTAAAGTACACTAGAATAAAACTGTATGCTGTCCCAATGTGACTCACAACCTGCTAGAACTTCTGTGCTTCAAATCACAGGAAAAGAGAAACTGACTTGTCAGGAGGCCCCATCCACACTTCTGTAATGGACTAGGGCTTCCAGGTGCTTCTGCTACAAGGTAAGGTGTAGATAGAATTTCTTCTATTACCAGACATTGACTATGAAATTTAATTGTCCCTTCACTTTCTTGTTTCAGCTGGCAAAGTATATAAAAATTCCAGCTGAAATTACATCTGAATTGTAAATTCACTACTTACAAACCATTTTAAAGAGTTTTAGTCCTTTCTATTTGACTACCCCAAAATTTCAATCTCCCTTCTTAATTTGTGCTCAGCTTACTTTCTTTGATAACACCTTACACTCTTTAAAGCTCAGTTACACATTTGTAATTTCCTTTGCTTGGTCACTTTGGGACATCTCTGTAGATTCAGTTCACCACTATCTACGTTTACTAGAATGACAGCCACGGAACACAATGGGAGTTGATTTCCTAAAATAGTTTACCATCTTACTGTCTTAAAAATATGATTTTTAGATAAAGCTTATTTTTGAACCTTAAGTTTGAGTAAATACTATGAAGAAAAAAAAATGAACTCTTAAAAGACTTGATTCTACATGCTACTTAAATGAGAAAATTTTCTGAAATTCAAATATAGCAAGCTCCATTTGCTCAGCGATGAGGTACTTGCACAAAGTTCCCCATGGCCTTTTTGGTGTACAAATTTATAATAATGAAGACTACTTCTAAGGAAATAATTTGACATAAAAGTTTGTCTTCTCTTTAAACTACTGTATTTAACAAGTCATTCGAGCTGTAAATACTCAAGGATAAGCCAGTTTTAGGATCACATTATTGTGTCACAGTAACAGAAATGTGAATCACATTCATTATTTCATTCATGAATTCAGGTTCTCCTAAATTCTCAATATTAAGCTACTGTACTCTTGATATAAGTTGTTAGGAAAATCCAGATCATCATTCCTGGCACTAAGGTGCCAAGACATAATGTGATACATGAAATCACACACAGTCAGCTGCTTTTGTATTTTGGTTAACCAGGTAGTTTGAAAATTATTATCCCACTAGCATTGCCTTCAAATTTTAGAAGCAGAACTAGAGGAATTATATTGAGGTATACTTTGTGGTAGTTCTGTTGCTTCTCTACTGCCCCAGAACTAACCATGGCATTGAGGATGGATATGCAGAAATTATGCTTTTCACCAGGTAACAGTTACCATAGGTGACCAAACACCTCCTATCTCAGGCGTCTACGATAACATATTAGGGAGATGGACTAACATTTTTCACTACTTTAAATTTGTAGACTTCTGTATTTGATGAATGTAGTATATTTCTCAAAATCTTTTCATTTTTTAAAAATCTGTAACTGTGAGTCCTATAACCTGTAACATGTGGACTTTTCACTTCTAGATTAATTTCTGACTTTACAGAAATAAAAACATGGAAAAACACAAGTATTAGCAGCCAAGGTTTTTGTGGTTGCATTTCTGTTGTTTTTGTTTAAGAATAGGAGGGAAGTTTTTAATTGGTGGAATCTAGGAGTGGAAAAACAGTTCATGCTGTCTGATGGTCACACTGTCAAACAGGTAAGAATTTTGATAAGTCAACCAATGTGTCCTGGGGGCAGATTTTGACGCCTACTTTAAAGTATTTTTTAAAATCCTAACCCTACAGTACATGTATAGGAGTTCAGTCCTGTATTCAGGCTTGCAAGTGTATTATTTGGTGGTTTATAAAAACAGCTATTGCACATCTTTGGGAGTTCTGAGGAAAATCAAGCATCAGAGGCTTTCTTCATTTCTTCATATCGGGAGAAAACCAGCTTAACATGGGAGTGAAAAGAATACAACTGGTCTCTAGCTGTGGCTTAACTGTCATGGACAGTGAGGAAATGGGTGGCCTTTAGTTTTTTTCCAAGCAGGCAGGTTGTTCAACCTTAGTCTGGTTTATAGCATAGTGCTCATTATTTTGATTTCGTAATCTAACCTTTGGTTTGTTATAGGACTTTGCAAATTCGCACGTGGTTTGTTGCTAATTTTATTTTTTTCTAAAAAAAATCTCATTCAGGGCCAATTCTTTTGAAAGTTGCTTGGAATATAACTCATTACAGGTTTTTTTCACCTCCATGTTGTAAAATCTGGATAGAGACACTTTTCAAACTGTCCAGAGTAATGTTTGAATTGAATTCACAGTAACAAAAGTTACAAAGATTGTGCAAAAGACATTGTACACCACTGGAGTACATAGAGCTTGCTATAGTTAATTTTATATATAAAGCTGCATTTCTCATTAAAACTATTCTGTGCTACATTAAAAGTTAAGTATCTGATGTAATTTTCCCCTAACAATAAAACTGAATACTCATTTAATCTCAGAAATTTTAAGATGCAAATTGCATATTTATGATGTTTGTAAATGTGATCGTAAATCATTGAAACCTTTTAAACACCATAATTGCTTTGGAGCTCTTCAAGTTTTCCAAGGGTCATGTAATAAACGCGGCTGTGGCGATTACGCAGGGTAGAGGTAAAGAACAGCTTTAAAAAAGAGAGAAAGAGACACAGTCAGTAAATATTTAATACATTGAAACCTGGAATTTGATAGATACACATATAATTTTAATTTGTCTATCAGCAAATCCAAACATTAAGCTATACTGTTATTTGAAACAGGATTTCCTCAAAGAATATGAATTTAAATTGACATGAACTCTAAATTATATATTAAAAATAACCTTTCACCATACTTATAATTGTAATTCCTATGGCTTAAATAAAAATAGGTTTTTCTAGGTAGCATTCGTAAGCTAATGTTCCTGATTGGTTTTGGTTAACAACGCATTTCCTTTTTAGAAACATAACCTAATTTCACCCAAGCTGGCTTTCTTTTTTCTTTTAACATAAGAAAACAACTTATTTAGATGCTGTTCACTAATTGTTACCAGTGTTTAAGTGGACACAGAAATTTTCTACTTAGTACTTTTCCTATCTCAGTGACAATGACTGACATGAATAGATTGATACTATGAGTTAAACTCATTGGCTCAGAGAAGAACATAACATGTAAATATGATAAATGGCAAAAACAAAGTTAGGTCAGAACATGAATATAAACAGCAAACAGAGAGCTCATCCTTGTTAGGACTCAAGCTTCCAACATCCACAATGGTTATATTTAGGAGGGCCAGTGACAATGATGGTGATGTTAATGCTTGCTGTCCTTGACTAAACATATTTCATGTGCCAGGCAATGTGTGAGATACCTACTCTCCATACATTACCACTAATTTTCACAATTGTATCCAAAACAGTTATTAAACTTCCAATTTGGAGTTGAAGGAACTAAGGCTCAGAAAGATTAATCAAACTTCCAGTTAGGTGGCAGAGCCAGGAATTCACCCTTGCCCAGCTGAGCTCAAAATCAGTTCTTGCCATTCTATTCCTTACCATTGCAAACCAGTGCCTTTCTTTGATCATAGTGCCTTACCCTGGTTATTTAATATCAATTAAATCATCTGCAATCTCTTCCAAACATGAATGTTTCCTAGTTCTAAAAGGATTCACTTCTTCACACTGTTAGTTCTCATATAATGTAAGGACTATAATGATTTTATATAATTTCTTCCATCTCAACTGCCTGCATTGATTGTTAAAATTGATCACATTATACAAATAACTGTCAAGTAGATTTTATTCTTATTCCCTGTAAAATGGACATAATAATACCAATTTATGAAGATGAAATGCAATAGCTTTTAAAGTATCTAGCACAATTTTTACCACATAATTAGATGTTTAGCAAGCATAAGTACTTTTTCTTTCTTCCGTTACTGGATTATGATGAAAACTATAAAAGTCAGATTTTTTCAAGCATTACATTTCAACATATCATATTAATATGAACATGAACATAATTTTGCTGCAAAGACAATAATGGATTTTTGCATCAAACAAAATAATGGCTAAGCTTTGTTAGGACATAATTAGGATTTTCACTTTTTTTGAAGATGCCTTCTCTTTGAAATCAAATTTCATCATTTTCCAAATCATTGTTTCTACGGAAAAATGCAAAATTGCTTTTATCAACAGTATGTCAATTTGCAAAATACAGCCTAAATGTATTTATGGCCAGATGGAAGAGGACAAAATTTACAAAGTTAATTTTCATTGTTTGCTTTATTTTTGTGCTGGGGAATGTAAGCTATACCTTATCACCTCGGGTACACAGAAATCTCAGCTTCTTGATTGCTCTGCGCTTCAGTTCACTTTCCAGAAGCCTTGACTGCAAAGAGCGAACTTCAATGGCCTTCTGGCCCCATCCTGTGGTTCTCTGTGTACACTCATAAGCTACAATAAAAATTAAAAAATCAGAAAAACACAAAATCTATCAGTGATGAGAAATGATAACCACAGTTAACATTCGATTATTAAGAGGCTCATTATTACAGTTCAGGTAATATATCTTTTTTTCCTCCTTCTGTAGTCAGTCATTTGGCTGTCATGCTGTTCAGCAACGGCTTTCAAACCAGCTGTTATCATCACCATGACCAAAGCTGAATTATGAGGTCTTAATTAATTGCTGCATCCATAGTCTACAAAACCATAGAAAAATCTAAGGGTTAATTCTAGCCTGATTCTAGAAAGTCAAATCTACCTTCCGCCTTTTTATGTAGTCTGTATGAGGTACAGCATTCCATAGGTTTTGCATTTGTGCGCAAGTGACATAATAGAAACCTAACTCTTCAAAATTAACACTTAAAAAATGACTTGCTCAAATAATGACTCTAGCAATCCTAATGCAATTCAATGCATTACAATGTTATTAACAGGACTAAAACTATTTTGATACTGTTAAGGCTCTCTATTGCTCAGGAAATTTTTATTAAGATTTTAAGTTCGGACCTGTTTTATATTACCTGGTGGCAATAAAGATTATGACAATTGCCTTAAAGCAGAAAATCTAATTATATAAACACTCAAACAGTGACCTGAGGCAGAGAGATATTTTCTGACACATGGAGCAGTATTATTAAATGTTTCACTTTCAAGATTTTAGTCTTTGTATTTTATGGGGAAGCAAATTTCTTTTTTTTTTTTTAATATTTATTTATTTATACAAGCACTAGGGTACAGGCCAGAGGCGCGGGAGGGTGAGAGAATCCACCAGAGACAGAGCGGGGAGCAGAACAGGCAGAAGGACCACCGAAATACACTGCTGAGGGGAGCAGCGGGTGAGCCAGGAGAGGTCTGCCGCGCCACGTGGGAATCTCCCTGGCCAGCCAGGAATTGAACTGGTGCTGTGGAAGCTGCGGACAGCTTCACAGTGCTGCACTCCAACCCCCTGCGCCACCCAGGAGGCCCCAATTTCTATAAATAAAAAAATCTTAACACCTAAAATAATGTCAAGATTTTGAGTGAAACTATAATAAGACTACAAAACATCAAAACAAGGCATCTTTGTGTATTAATATGACTAAAATCAGAATTCAATTCAATTGACTTTTCATGTTCTTTTAGCATAAAGACAGTAAACTCTGCATTGATATATAATATAGCTTAAAATTTTTCCTTATTTTCTCAAAGATTCTAGGATGACTTAGTTTACATCAAAATTTATCTTACATAGTGTATACATGAATGCATATGTGTGTATGTCTATATAAAACATGCACAAAAGGACTAATGAAGGAATAATTAAACTTATACAAATGATCTTTCAGTCATCTTGAATTTCTCAACTAAAACTTCCCAAACATTATTTCTGCTTCCTTTTACATTACAAATCAAAATATTTATGTGTATGAACTTAATGTCAAAATAGTAATGAAAACACTATCATATTTTACTCAAATGGCTCTGCTGGATGGAAACTTTGCGATTAAAATCACTCTAGATTTGAGGGAAGTAAGGGGAATCTGCGGCCCAAGTGATGGAAGCAATAGATCTAGTTTGTCTGCATTTGTATTTTTTCACCTATGTAAATTGCTTTTTTGTCAACAACCACACAGAGCAAAAATTTCTAAGCTTAATGAATGGGTTACATTCTGAGTCCAAGTATATAGTTCATATGGCATCACAGAATTTTTGCTTTAATTTTGAAACACATTAATCTTCCACCTAAACTAGCTACTACACTGGCTTGCTTATGATATGAAATCTAATGATTTTGACTGGGAATATTTAGCAATACTTGCTCTGATTGTTATGGCTCTATATATTTTTTTGATGACAGCAATGATATTATTTAAAACATTTATTGTATCTCAAGGAACTATAATATTAATTGGAGAAATATGGATGTAGGTTAATTTTAAATAGCAAAGCAGTTGTAAAAAAAAAAGAGTAATTAATTTCCCTAATATCAATGTTATACTGTAGTCTTTAGTATATTTTCAAAGTATCCTTAACACAAAACAAAACATCATGTTCTTATGATGATATAAATCACTTTACATATAGAAATATCTTTTCAAATTTTAGTAAATTGAAATAGCTTTTTGTTTTAAGTCAGAATTTGTCCTGCCTAAGGACAAAATCTGCACCAGATCATTTTTAAAAAGTTCCCTTTGATTGCTTGTGATTGTTGAACAGCATAAATATAGGGGTTTGTTCAGCTTACCATTTGAATTTCCTTATTGCCATTTCAGATTAACATATTGATCACACAGGTACTGCAGTTAGAACAAGATTCACTATTTTCAGTTTCTTTCATCTCAGATCTGTCAATTATATTGTAAGCATTTACCTTTTGTCTCTTAAAATAGTTTTAAACCCTCTGATTCTTACCTGTTTGAAGACATTGGACGTTTTCAGGACAATCCTTAACACTATGTATGCAAAAAAGAAAGAATTCTGCAGATGCAATGCACAGTGCCATCATCCCATAATGAAAAGTGTCCATTAAAAAGCAATTATTTCAAACTTGTCCTTAGAGCCACACGAGGATCACATTTATCTATTTTATGGGGATTTCAGAAGCTACTGATTTGTCTATTGACAAACTATGTTTTCTTTGACTCTGTCTCTTCCCCTTGCTTCCCTGACCCCCTCACTCTTTTTCTCTCTCCCTTCCCTTTTTTCTCCTTCGTTTGAGTCTTTACATATCTATCTATCTATCTATCTATCTATCTATCTATCTATCTATAAAAAAATCATCCTTCATTTTTGTACAATGTATGATTTCCTGTGTTTGTTTCATTAAACACCTCTTCCTTTCAGGAATATTTATCTTCCTTCAACTCATTCCACTCTAATAATTTTTACTGTTTATATGCATTCTGTTCTCTATCTAGAATTACCTTTGTAGCTATCAAGACTCAGAGACACACACAACAGTCTCAAGTTATTCAGGTTTCCCAAATCAGTAGTCTTGCATTGGTCAGGAAGAAAAATGTCCTGGCCTGATGAAGACGAAAGGGTAGGTTTCTTTATGTTGCATTTGGGTTGTACTTAATAGGCATTCCAGTCAGCCATATCTATGTCTTCTGCAAATGAAGGATGATGAAATCTTAGAACTAATATGTCAGATATTTAGTTTGCATCTGATCCTTCTACAGGAATATTACTCATTAAATAGAACACTATTGAATGCATGAAATAGAAATACTTTGCTTTTTTTATGACTATTTGGCAGCCCCCTAAGATAAAGGTAAACCCCAGAAATCCATGTGATGGAATGAAGAATTTTCAACATCTCTGTAAAATCTGCAAAGCAAATGGAGTTAAAACAAAAAGTATAGATTATTGTGAAATGAATTCCTTTCCTGTTTTAATTGCATAATTACTGCAAATGAACAACTGAGACAGTCAAAATCAGTCTTTTTGTGGTAGTTTTGTGGATTATTTAAGCAGAGGACAAACACACATGCATACCTTGCTGCAGGAATAAATATGCAGGATCCCAAATTAACCCTATATATTTTGAGAAAATGAAATACTTTAAGAGACAGAGGCTTATCTAGGATCATCTGAGAGAGGGAAAATTTTATACATACCCACTGAAGATGGTATGTCTTTCCAAACTTCGAGAATCTTCTTGAAGAGTTGTTCATTTGCTTCCAAAGAAAGGGCTTCAGCGTTGAAGGTGAGCATCATGCCAATTCCCAGGGAATCAGGTAAAATGATGATATTCTGTGGTATAATGATTTCCAGGGGCTGGAATTATGTTTCATAAAGATTTATAGGTCCAACATTTTACCACTACTACTTTAAGTGAGGCAGATTGGCTAATCAATAAAGACCAAAAGGGGGTTCAAAGTACAGGCAGGAAAAGAAACTTGTAATTTATATTAAACACTATGCTATCCAATTCTTGAAAAGAGCCTTCCCTATGTCATAAAGTCATCGCTGTATAATATTTTCCCTTATATTATGGAGAAAACCTTGTTTGAAAGAAGAGATATATTTCCAACACAGAGAAAGTCATTGAAATTTCACAAAGTATTATGTTTAGTGCCATAAAAATATATTACTTGTTAGAGTTGGATTTCAGATTCACTTCAGCAAATACTTTGGAAAGGAGGGTGTGAACCATGTAACAAATACACAATTGTTGGTAATCAGCCAATTCATTCATATCCAGAATAGAAAATTAACTTAAAAACAGCCTGAATTTCAAATGTTTACAAAGGCCAGCTATGTGATATTCTCTGATGCCTGAAATACAACAGTCATCAGTCATGCTCTTTTCACAAGAAATGAAGGATTTCTTATCCAAAATATGTAACCTTAATATAGACAAATTCAGAGACATATTAGGTGACATAATATGATTCACTAAGAAATATCCCAGAAAATCTAAATTTGATGATGCATAAAACAATGTGACAGAAACTCACTTGAACTGCATTGTCACATTAACAGTATTTCCCAGAGAAATGAGCAATTATCCATCTCTCCAAATTAGCAAGTTACAGAAATAAGGTCAGAAACTATACTTGCCAAACCCAGCGGACTCTGGCCAAGTGCATGAGGCCATGTCTCAGCAACAACAATCCTTAAAACTAAAATGGGAATCCAGAGGCGAAAAGCAATTTTAATGCGTTCCCTGGGCACTCGCATCAGCAATTAAATCAGAAAAGAGATGAAGGAAAAGAGAAAAAGAGGTTGCAGGAAAGAAGGCTGTCTCAATAAAATCTGTGTAGAATAAAAC
This sequence comes from Talpa occidentalis, assembly GCF_014898055.3. Taxonomy (NCBI): domain Eukaryota; kingdom Metazoa; phylum Chordata; class Mammalia; order Eulipotyphla; family Talpidae; genus Talpa; species Talpa occidentalis. The sequence goes on from NW_023601543.1 coordinate 29,835,838, forward strand.
TGGACTGCTATAAATCCAGAAAGCCTCAGAGGTAATCCTCTTGCTTCTCAGATGATTCCTGAAGTAACCAGCTATTCTTTAGCACACAGGGCTGCCTTGTAGCATCACGGCTTTTGTAATCTAGCACTCCTGGAAAAGTATTATTTTTAGTATTCTGTTTCAGAAGACACTTTCCCCTCCCTTATATTGGAACTCTTCCTCTTTTAATGGGTCAAGATACTAGGACATTTAGCAAAAAATACTATTTTTAAATATATTTAAGGTATCCTAATTAGGTCAGAATATGATTTTTCCCCCTAAACACTCATCTTCTCTCATTCTTGTTTTTACAATAACTAACTGATTGCTTCAAAAAGAAAAAAAATTATCCTTGGTTGGCAGTCAAATGGAACATAGGGTTAAATCTTCTTAAACGACTTTTCAAATAAGCATAAACTTGGACCAATTCTGCAATGTTCAATATTGCAACAGCTTCAAAATATGGGCTATCTGACATGACATAAAAATAAGATTCAGAAAGCTATGGAAGATACTTCAGTTGAAGAGTACTATAATATTTATATGAAAAATAGCCTGAACTCATATCTATCTAAGTGGTTTTGGTTGGGTTTGGCTTAGTAATTTCTACATTACAAAGAGGATGATTTTTATGTAATCATAGGTGATAGCCACGTGATCAGCCAATTAGATCGTTAACATGACCAAAATGATTTTTTAATGTATCCACTAGTGATCTAAAAATTATTATATGAAAATTTTTGGTGTACAAAATATTATATTACCACAGTGATTTAAAAGTACAAAAATATTTCTCTCTAGACTTTTCTATAATGCTAAACTGCTAAAATTTTAATTGTTGATAAACTGAGAAAATAAAAAAAGATGAGGCAGAGAAAAATTATTTCAGTTCTTCTTTTAAATACAGTTTTCAACCCCAAAGACTTCACTAAAAACTTTTAGAAACAATAAATCAGTAAAGTGGCAGGTTGCAAAATCTGTTCTACTCCTATATGCAAATAATGAACTACAAGAGAAAGATATCACAAAAACATTCCCATTTATAGTAGCATCAAAGGTATTAAATACCTAGGAATAAACTTAACAAGGAAGTGAAAATTTTTTCAATAAAAGCTGTAAGACGTTCTTAAAAGAAATAGAAGACACAAAGATGGACAGATATACCATGCTCATAGACTGGAAGAATTAATATCGTTTAAATGTCTGTCTTACCCAAGGAAATATATAGATTCAATGTAATTCCTATCAAAGGCTCAAAGGAATTCTTCAAAGAAATAGAACAAACATCATTGAAATTTATATGGAACCACAACAGAAACTGAATAGTCAAAGCAACCTTGGCAAAAAGGAGGAGTAAGAGTAGTATTGTATGCTTAGACTACAAACTACACTACAAGGCCATATAGATTAAAAAAAAAAAAAAACAAACAGTATGGTATTAGAATAAAAATAGACACACAGACCAATGAAACAGAATTCAGAGCCCAGAAATACGCCGACATTTATAGGGACAATCAACAGTATACATTGGAGAAAGGAAAGTCTTCATGAACAAATGGTGCAGGAAAAATTGGACAGCTATATAGAGAAGAATGAAGCTGGACCACTCTCTCACACCAGACACAAAAACTAACTCAAAATAGATGAAAGGCTTGTATGTAAGGCCAGAAACTAAATACAATGAAGAAAATATAGGCAAAACATTCCACGACATTGGTTTCAGGGATTTCTTTGGGAACTCAATTTCAACAGCAAAGAAAACAAAAGTAAAAATAAATGAATGGGACTGCGTAAGCTAAAAACCTCCCATATAGTAAAAGAAACTTTCATTAAAATAAAAAGACAACCTATTGGATAGGAGGAAATATTTGCACATCATACATCTGACAAGTGGCATTATCTAATATCTACAAAGAGTTCACACAACTCAATAAAGAGAGAAAGAACCCAATCAGAAAATGGGCTTAAGGGCTAAAGAGATACTTCTCAAAAAAAAAAAGATATGCAGATGGCCAGTAGGCACAAAAAAAAAATGTTCAACATCATTTATTATCAGAAAAAATAAAAATCAAAACCACAATGAGGTATCTCCTAGCTCCTATGAGAATGGCCCATATTAAAAAAAAAATACAGAAATAACAAATTCTGGTGAGTGTGTGGAGAAAAACAAACCCTTGTACGATGTTCGTGGGAATGTAGACTGACCGAACTCCTATGGAAAACACTGTGGGGATTCCTCAAAATATTAAATAGATATGCCATATGATCCAGTAATTCCACTCCAAAGTAACTACCTGAAGAATACATAGTCACTAATTTGAAGGAATATATGCACTCCTAAGTTCACTGCTGCACTATTTACAATATTCAAGTTATGGAAACAACCTAAACAGCCACTGAGAGAACAAATACATTAAGAAAATGTGGTATACAGATCCAGTGCAATACTAATCAGCTATTAAAAAGATGAATTGCCATTTGTGACAACATGGATGGAAGTGGAGAGGATTATGCTAAGTGAAATGTCAAAAGGAGAAAGACAAATGCCAGATGATTTCACTCATATATGGAATATAAAGAAATATAAGAAGTGAACACACAAAACTAAACCAAAGCAAACCCTAGAAATATGACAGAAGAATTGAGGATACCAGAGGGGGAGGGTTAGGATGGAGAGTAAAGGGGGTAGGGGCCCAATTGACTCTGGTAAAGGATTATGGGTGCTTTGGTGGTGGGTGTGGTGTGGTAAATACATCTGAAAAGATGTATGTCTCTAAGTCATATGCAGTGTTATATACCAACGTTATCTTAATTTAAAGAATTAAAAAACAAAAAAGGAAAAGGCACAAACTAATTCCAGCTGATAATGGCTAAACAGTAATCTGGGCCTAATACCAGATCTTTAGGTTCTATCTATTAACAAAAGTAACTTTGTTTAGGTAAAAACCCTATTAATTTTAAAACAAACACAAACACTATGCCAGACAAACACAACCTAGCTGTAGAACAGACACAGGTGTGTGTACTAAGAAACCATCAGTGATTTTTGTTTATTCGTAACTGCTTTCTGGTACGGAGTTCTTACCTTTTAGGTCTCAGTTCCAGTATAGATATTAATAATCATATTTCCAAATCTTTCTGACAGCTGGAAAAGTCTAATTGTGCTAATATAATAATTTCTGGGGATCTTACGTTATTTGGCAGGGTCACATCAGACATAACCTCAGTTTCTGCATCGATGATGTGATATCCATCTGCTGAGCTGAAGAAAATCTTTAGTCTTTTTTCAGAACCAATAGCCAGGTCAACTGTCACTGGCTTATGACCAACTGTCGGAAATACCTGTGGATATAAAACCAAATATGGCCAAAAGGCCAAAATGACACCCCAAGGCAAAAACTGCCCTTTCTTTTTGCTCAACAGGCTTATAAAACCCCAGTTTGATTTTTTAAAATTACATAATGTATTGAGAGACTATATATTACCACTTTTTTTGACCTGTTACTATAAGAATATAATTATATTCAGGTTCTAAAAATTGTGCTTCTCTTCAAAGGCTAAATCACCAATGATCACAACAGCTTTGTTTGGCCCTGCACTCCGTCTGTTGTCTTTAGATAGCTTGCCTTGAGTTTCAGCAAATGAAGTAGCTCATCTGGTCTCTTAAACCGGTTCGCTGGATCAGCTGCCTGTATTTTTGCCAGTATTCGTATATAGGCTTCATAGGACATGTAGTCTCCTTCGGAGTCTGCTGATTGATCAATGCATACTTGGTAGGGAATGAAAAAGGCCAGACATGTTAACCTACCATAGACTGGATGTACTCTAGGCTTCTATGTTCCTAGTCCAAGGAAACAAAAAGCCAAACAGGATTCATTGTCAAGTTCAGGTCACAGTAGAGGATGGGGCATCACAGGAGTCACCATACTGTAGTCATGAAGTAGAATTCAAGAACTGGAGTGAGGACTTGGACCAGGAACTGTATTTCAGGCTAGACAGAATGTCGGTACTTATCTTCTTTGCTTTCCAGCTCCATACCAGGCAACTCTGACCAATCAGCAGACACCCAAGAACAAACCCATATCCAAATACTGACAACTGACCCAAGGCCCAATTTACGGAGATCAGATCAGGGATGCGATTTGTTCAGGGCAGACCTAGGCTGTCTGCATGGTAGTCGGATATCCGTAAAACAATTAAATGTATTGTACAAATATACATTAAGGAGAAGTCAAAAGAATTAGCCCACCTTTATTGTGTATATGTGATATTTTAGCTTAAAAATTACCATGTGAACAGCTCCTGACCCAAGATGCAGAAATAATAGTTCATGAACATTTTGCTGGAGTCTCCCATGATGTATTCCTACCAATGATTTGTCCATAAACCATCTAGTTTTAAATCATCTGGAACATTTGCTAAAAATATAGATTTCTATACCCCACTCCAGACCTACCAAGTTAGCCTGGGGTTGGGTCTGAGATCTAAACTTTTAATAAATGCTCCAGATGATTCTAAGATATATCCCAGATTAGGAGTTATTGGACTTTATATAATGCTTCCAGTTCATTAATTATTCAACATTACTGTGGAATAAATACAAAATAATCCTATTTAAGTGGGATTATGTAACATTATAAAAAGATAACAAAGACAAAAGAGTCCCAGGTTTATGAGGTGTGATTAAAAGCCATCAATACCTTAATTGTTTGGGACACTGAATGGTTACCTTAATGAAGCTGATCCATAGAAGTTCAGTTAAACCATAATAAAGGTGGAAATAGTACTGGTAATCCAAATAAGCCTAACCACCATTTCTTGCAATAGTTCTAGAGAAAAACGTGTTTAGAGTTCCAGCTTGGAAGGAATATAGACCCAGCCCTTTCCCTCCCACCCCCATCTCTTACAGTCCTAATAACTAGAGCAAAGGCTTTCTTTTCCCTATTCCTTCATTCATCCTCCATTTGGTTTCTCCCCCTACCACTATCACATATTTTCTTACCTTCCCTCTTCTCCACCCTCCCCCAACTAAGAGAGAATAAGGAATTTCTCAGGTTCAAGTCACTGGGGTGACACCCAAAGCCTGTGCTTGGGGCTCTAGAAGAGAAGGTATACATATACATGCCAACTACAGGAACTAGGAGTGAGGAGTTGGTGGGGAAGTCCTCTAAGGGGGATGGTTCAGGTGTTTCCCTCACATTCTCTTTTGTGGTGCTTGTGAATTGTCTAAAAATGGGTTAAATGATAATTATTGAAGTGATTTACTCAAATTACATTAACTGCAAAAGAATGCTACATATATATGTGTTCCTATATTCCAAAACGCTATTCTGTTCACATTTTCTCCAAAGAAAACCATATGATCCAAAGGAAAAAGAGAATACGTACTTTAATAGCAGTGCTTTCATCAAAAGACTTTGGTGCCCATGCATAAAGGTGAATTGTTGATTTCAAAGCAATTGCAATGTAAGTTGTTTCTTCATGTTGGACTATGACAACAAAATACAAAGTAACAATGTCACAGAGTTAATAAGAACACTCAACTATTTGTATACATAGTTGAAAATATCATATTCACAAAATAAGAGCATAGATTTAATATTTTTAGAAAAGCTATTTGCTTACAGTTTGATGCCCCCAAAAGGTGACAAAATAGTGTTTTACAGAGTGTATGCATTAGCTTTCAAAATCACTAGAAATTGTACAATGAAAAATACAGAATATTTTGCTGAAAAGAAGTTGAAGAAGACCTATAAACATAGAACTGAACATTAAGATGGCAATAATATATAAAATGATCTAAAGATTCAGTGAATCCCTGTAAAATCCCAATGGCCTTTTATGAAAAAATGAAAACGCTGATTTTAACATTCACATGGAATTGGAAAGTAGCCCAACACAGCCAAAATAATCTTGAAAGAGAACAAAGTTGCAGGATACACACTTCCCAATTTCAAAACTTACTACAAGCTCCAGTAATAGAAAGAGTATAGTAATGATATAAGGAGAGGCATATAGATTATTGGAGTAGAATTAGGAGTCTACAATTAAGTCCAGACATCTACGGTCAATGGTACCAAGACCACCTGATAGGGAAAGAACAGTCTTTTCAACAAATGTTGCTGGGACAAGTGAATATCCACATGCAAAAGAATAAAGTTGGACCCTTATAGAATATATAAAAATGAACTCAAAATGGATCAAAGACTTAAATGTGAACTAAAAGTATGAAACTCTTAGAAGTAAATATAGGCATAAATCTTCATGGCAGTGGTTTCTTATATTTGACACCAAAGGCATACACAATAAAAGAAACAAATAGATAAATTTGGTTTCATCAAAATTGAAACTTCTTTGCATCAAACTTCTTGGACACTATCAAAAATCGAAGACAACCTATGGAATGGGAAGAAATATTTTCAACTCATATATGTGGTAAGGGTCTAGTATCCAGAATATATAAAAAATGCTTATAATCTAACAACATAAAGATAAGCAACCCAAGGAAAATACACAAATGGTCAGCAAACATCTGCAAAGATGTGTAACAATATTAGTCAGCAGGGAAATGCAAATTAAAACTACAGTAACATGCCACTTGGTATACACTTGTATGGCTAGAATCAAAAGACAGACATCTGTAAGTGTTGACAAAGATGAAGAGAAAATGGAACCCTGATATTTATGGCAATGTAAAAATGGTGTATCCATTTTGAAAAACACTCTACATAAGAAAAAAGAAAACATGCATTCTTATATACAAATGCATGTACAAAATGTTCATAAAAATGTTATTTCTAATACTTAAAAAGTGGAAAGGATGCAGATATATACACAATACATGTATAAAAATGGATACACGAAAGGTGGAATGTCAATATAATGCAATGTTATTCAGCAATAAGGAGGTACTGATACATGTTTATACATGCTACAACATGAATGAACCTTGAACACATTATGCTAAGTGACAGAAACCTGTCATGAAAGACCACATAATGCATAATCCATTTAAATAAATTGTCCAGTAATCTACAGCAAAAGAAAGTAGATTTGTGGTTACTTAGGACTGCATGGGGAATAAGGTGAATACAGGAGGGGTGGAATGTGGAGTGACTAATAATAGCTATGGGGTTTCTTTGTGGGGGATGATGATAGATCATGGTGGTAAGTTATACAACTAAAAATACCAAAAACCATTGGATTGTATGGCATTTTTGAATCATTGTATGTCTCTTACATTTTTTCAACAAAGCTGTTTTTTTTTTAAGAATAAAGATATATTTAAAAGTATATGCAAGCTCGAGGCTAAACCCAGTTTTTATGGAGTACGTTGTCCTACCTGCTAGATTTACAATTTGCGCTAGAACCCTTCTTCCTTGGTTGGGACATTACTTCTGTCCTCTCTAGTCAGACTTCATCTGTGACCAATAGATAAGACTTCTCTCTCACACACACCTCTCCCTTTTATTTAGATTACTCATTCTTTTTCTTTTGCACTATTCCCAAGTAGGTCAGAGAATGATGATTAATAAAATCCCAACAAGCAATGGAATTCTCTGTTAAGAAAACACTTCCTTATGTTTTAATATATAGCAGTAATTGGTGTCAGTCTATTCCTCTGTGGGATCTTGGAATGCCACAGAAATACCATGCAAGTATGAGAACATCACTGTCCTGAGAGAAGATGCTACTGTTCCACCTGTTAATAGGACAAGTGAATTGCTTTTTCATGAGGGCTGGGATGTGTTGAGATGGGGTCAGTTAGGACAACTAGACTTAACTGGACAAGTGAATTGCTTTTCATGAGGGCTGGGATAGGTTGAGATGGGGTCAGTTAGGACAACTAGACTTGACTAGTCCCTCCACTTTACCAAGAGTACAGATTTGCAAGATGACCATCTTTGTAAATGCTTTCTTACTGAACTGAAAAATGTGTAAGTCGGTAGGAGGCTGTTCTGCTATACAAGCTCCTCAGTTAACATCTGGGAATGTCTTTCACTCATGGATACCAAATTACATAATATGATTCGGAGGAAAGTAGTGACACATGAAACTAAAAGAAAACCACATGTTTATTTAATACCCAAGTTGTCAGATCTCCCTTTAATGGTGTATGTATATATATGCTCACACACGTGAAAACCTACCCTGGGATAGCCTGTTATAAACAGTACACAAATGGTCTGTCGGGATCTAAGTATACTGCTGTAACCAACAGCATGGGATTCCAGCTAGCTCACCCAGGCCGTGAGTTCTGTTTGAAGGGGCAATTAGTAAATAGGAAAGAAGACGAAGGATGAGTGTAGAAGGGATTTGCTTCAGAAATGGAAAAGGCTGACCTACTACTACTTCCCAGCTGTTGACAGCTGAGAGCAGGATTCTGAGACCCTGGAGTTGTTACTCCATTTCACAGTTGTGACAATACTCTAAGCAGACAGAAAATATTTATCAAGTATACTCATGAATATCAACAATGTGAGCCAGAGGCAGCAAACCACAAAATAATTTACTTTTTGATTAATTGTAAATTTTCCTGGTCAGTATTAAAAGGGATTTTCTCATTTAAAAAATGGAGGGTTGAGAAGCTGCCCGCAGCCTCTGCAGCGCTGGTTCAATCCCCGGCTGCTCCCCGGCCACCGGAGTAGGGTCCCACATGGCCCGCAGACCTCTCCTGCCTCCCGCTGCTCCCCTCAGCAGTGTACTTCCGCCCTTCTGCCTGCTCTGCTCCCCGCTCTGGCTCTGGTGAATTCTCTCACCCTCCCGCGCTTCTGACTGTACCCAGTGCTTGTATAAATAAATACAAATAAATCTTTAAAAAAATGGAGGGAATTATTACATGTTTATACTTAATTGCTATTCCAAAGAAAGACAACAGCATATGAATCTCCTTGTAAGTTACTGAAGACACACTAAGAACATTTATATAGTTGAAGTTATGTAGAGGCAGGAAGAAATTATTGGTTCATCTTGAGTATTTAGAGTGACTGGTAATGGGAAAAAAAGGTGAGAAAGCAAACCAAATATAACCTCAATATTTTTTCAGTCAATAAATATTATCTAAGTAACAGGCATGATCAAGGCATAAAAGATGTCTCAATGAAATTCTCTTGTTCTTGCACATGCAGTTGTAAGTTCCTTCCTTCCTCTACTCTGCATGTCACAACTATGTGCTTTGCCAAATGGAGGGAAGTAAACTTTCCATATCCATAGTAAACATGAAGTGAGACTTACGGACACTGAAGTGTTCACAGCCTGTCAACTTATCGATAGCTTTGCAGGCTTCCTCTGTCTTTAGCATTTCCTCCTGTCTTCTTTTGCTTTCTGGATCATCATTCAAAATCTTGTTCCTCAGCCAGGTCAAGTGATACACCCGGAGTCTGTTCTTATGGCCTGAGAGATTAAAACAAACAAACAAACAAAGATACAGTGTTTTTATTCAGTCTATTTTTTCATCAATTAGAAGAATAGAAAAGTGAAGTCTTTGGCCTTTTGAACCAAATCTTGTCATTAAAATATAAAGCACTTTGGGCCTCCCCTGGTGGCACAGTCGGTTTAGTGCTGCGCTGTGAAGCTGTCCGCAGCCCCTGCAGTGTTGGTTTGATCCTGGCCTGTGAGGATTCCCCCATGGCGCAGCAGACCTCTCCTGTCTTGGCCCGCTGCTCCTCTCAGCAGTGTATTTCAGTCAGTCTGCCTGTTCTGTTCCCCTCTGTGTCTCTGGTGAATCCTCTTACCCTTCCGCGAGTCTGGCCTATACCCCAGTTCTTGTATAAATAAATAAATAAATCTTAAAAAAAATAAAAAGCACTTTGAAAAAGGACATTGCATCAGAGTCTTTCCTTTAGAAATTGGAAATATGATGGCAAAGTCTCTCTGATCTCTCACTTCTAATAGTCAAAGTGCCTCGCAGCTACCTACTCCTTTGGGACAGTTTAAGACTGTCTCTATGCAGGCAACAATTACTATTCATTCATTTGTACCTCAGCTTTTATCTAAGTCATGAACCTTCTGAAATTCAGAGACACACAGCTCTCCCTGATCATGTGCATACATGAGAGGGATGTGTGATGTCTGGACCATCAATAAGGATCAGTGGGGCAGGGGTGCTTTTTCATTCCAGCATACTTACAAAATAATTAAATAGTTTTAATATTTTTTTCTCAAGCTATTCTTGTTACAGACCCTGTCAATAGGTGCTTATGAAAAGACTGTGCCAGGGACAACAGAGTCTCATTTTACCCAATTATTGTATACATTGTTCGAGTGGTCGTGTGTGCACTTGGGTGGGTGACATTGTGAGCTGTGATGTTACAGGTGCTTATTATAGAAAACAATGACATAGTGTTTCTTCTAACTGACCCAGGTTAGGTGCATTACAATCACATACAAGACCCTGAAAGAGGGTCTGAAGTTAGTTTAAATTGTAAATAGGTAAGAAAATATAGGAAGGAAAGTCTGGTGTCCCAGTTAAAGGTTATATTTAAAGTGCTTTCCTATGAAATCTTTCACCTGGGAAAATCTTTAACCCAGTTTGCAACCTAATTAGTCTGCATAATTGCTCAGCTAATTTTAGTTCTCAGACAAACCGGAGATGGTAATCAGCAAATTGAGTGGCTCTACAACTTGAATCTGACGGAATGGCCTTCGTTTTATGAGTTTAGTAATTTCTGCCTTTCCGCTTCTGTCCATCAGATACAGATTAGATCGGGTCCCCAACAGCAAATTCACTCCTGTTTGTATAGAAAAAGAAAAGTGCTAAATTAGCTCAAATTACATTTTTGTAATTGAATTTATATTAATATATTTTTGCTCCTGCAACATGCTGATCTATATAAAGGTGACTTTTCATCCTTTTCATCATTTTGGGCTAACATTAACTTCACTCTGTGTAACAATGAACTCTAAGCCGAAAAAATTTTACTGAAATACATTAAATAACAGAAGCTAATACTGTCTGGGAATATTCTACTGACTGGAGTTTGGTGTGCCATCACACAAACAGAAACACACACACACATACATACATACACACATATCAATAAACTTTAATGAAAGTTACTAGTAGACATTAAGGATATCTAGCACATACAAACACTTCAATTCAGTTAGTTTCTGATTTCTTACTATAACTAATGGTTTAATGTTTTAAAAATAATTATATATAAATTGTTTTTAAATTGAGTGATTCTGTGTTCATGCACATATTTAAAAACTTACATTACTAAATGTCTATGAAATTAGATCCTACTTTCATATATCTAAAATCCTACTCTTGTTATTTGTCTGGGGCTCTATTCATGCAAATATAAGCACTACTTAAAGACTAAATGAGAAGAGTGAAATAGAAGATTGAACTAAATTTAGAATATATTTCAAACCACTGTGGGATTTTCCCCCATAACTTGAGACACAGGAGAAAATCAGCAAAGTAATATGAGTCAGTATTTCTGTGATGTCCCTCTATTTGGAGAATATTTGTGCTCCATGGGTATAAAAAGGAAAGGCATGTGTCTCTGCCCTCACTTTCTCCCACTCTGTCCTTTAGCAGTTCTCTAAATAATGGACGATGGCAGGTTTAGGAAAATCTTTCCCCCCAGAGGGGACTCAAGGAGGGAGGGGAAGTACAATCAATTCTGACTGTAATCTTTTATTTTTCTAAACTCTAAAAATAAGTTAGTAAACACTAGCTACATCTGAGTGGTTGCCGGACTGAAATGGTAACAGCAAACTTTGCTTTCTTTTTATCTGACACATTAGCAGAATTTTGAGGACGACATTTTTCTTTTCCTGAGATGTTCAATACATGTCAGTATAATGTTTGCTACACTGATCTATTTTAAATTTAAAATTCTGTTCCCTGTTCAAGCATATTAAGCAAAATCTATGAAATTGCACGTGGGAAGTTGGTGTTTACTCTGGATTTCTCCCTTCCTGATGTTTGTTTATTCTGTTCTATTTATGATTCAGACTGGCTTAAGGTAAAACACTGTCTTAGCACTGATGATGAGGTTATAATTCTTCTGGAACAAAAGATTGGAAAAATTTATTAATGTTAAGAAATTATAGGCTTTTTCTCTACAAATATTCAAGATTATTTAAAAGGAAGAACTTGCAGAAATCTTTCTTGTACTATCTTATTAGGTCTTGTATACTGTACACTACCCTAAATTAAAAATACTAACTTCAACGTCAAATAATCATAACCCAGTTTTATACCTTAACTAAGTTAATTTATGTTAAAAAGAAAAATAGCACAAAAAGGAAAGGGCGTGCCAATTCAAATATCAAACTTCATTAAGTGAAAAAAATCAGCAAAATAAGGAATTAACTACTATGCATATGTACATTTTTTTATTTGTTTGGTGGTAATGGTTTAGTAACAGCAATAAATGTTTTACATCTATGATTTTTTTCACAAGTTTGCTGCACAGATAAAAATATGTTCTTTAAAAACACAACACAGTTTTAAGAACGCAACTCACCCCACAAAGAACCACAGCAGATCTCAGAAGTGAATTCCTTTTCATACATGTGGATTAGTGGTTTTTTACATGTAGGAGAGACATAGAGTGGGTTGACATTGACTTCAGAGGGTTGCTCAGGTGATTTCTCAGGTACTTCCACTAATCCAGCATATACTGTGAAGAAGTGAGGGAAGAGAGTAAGAAAAATTACTAGTCTATACCATGTACACCATATATGTTTCAGTGTTTCTGCAAGTGAGGTACAGCCTAGAAAAGTTCCTTTTCTTTTACTGACTTTTATTTTTTACTGGCGATATCATTTCTGCAACATATAACACAAATCATGATGGTTAAAATACATTTCTGAATATGAATGTATTTCTACTTACTGTGACTAGATTACCAAAAAAGAGAAGAAAAACTCAATGAAGAAATCAGTTCCTTAATCGTAGTTCACTTTAGGTGCCATAAAAATCAGGGAAAAGTAGATATTTTAAAAGCATCTATCTACCTGAATTTATATCAACTCAATATCTGAATAACTTGACTCTTTTCAGATTGTGAACCAGTAGTAAAACACTTTCTTTAGTATGTGAACAGACTCCAACATTTGGATATTAAACACACTTACAGATGGCACTGGCAAAGTCAGCATTTGCAGTCCCAGAACCATTGGATGGAGACGAGTAGCTGGCAGAAAATCCTGACACCGTTGATACCTCTGATATGTCCATACTGTCACTCTCGTCACCAGGTGCTGCGAGTGCAGGGCCCAAGGCAATGGCATTTGAAGCCTCACTTTTACCACCTGACACCTAAAAGAAGATTGAAAATTGATGTTGACTCTATTAGCAGATTAACAGTGAGAGAAACATATGCATGGAGGTCATTTGAGAGAGTGAAATTTGTAACATTAATAATTCTGCACCTTTATAAAATCCATTTACCAGAATTCAGCAATGTTATCAGAAGAGAGAGAACTAACCTCTGTTGAGACGATGTTGGAGGAGAAATATAAGGAGCTTAAATCCTTGGATATACAGTTTGGGGCCTACCATTTGTAGAATATTGTGCACCAGGTGCTATTTGTCTTCTTAATTGTATATCATTGTGAATCTTTATAATAAAATCAAAGGTAAATACAATGACCTCCATTTTACTTATAAGGAAACTAAAGGTTAGAGAAGTTAAATCATTTAATTTAGGATCACAGAGATGATTAGGGGAACCAGAGTTTGAAGCCAAAGTTTGATTTCAAGACTTATATTCAGCTATCATTGTGGAGGTATCAATTTCATTTTATCAAGTGACAAAGATAGTAATGGAAAATAAAACACAAATTCAAGAGTTTGAACAAGCTTCATTGAAAATCTATCCTACTTCTATGAACTTACAAAGAAATTCAAGTCACAAAATGCCAAAATGTGACAGAACTCATCTGAGATGCCTTATCATGTTGGAAATCATACCATTTTCGGTAAGCCTGTCTCTTGATAAGCATTTTTTTGTGTGTCTAAACAGTGATTCTTGCCTTTGAAGAGGTGCAATCCCTACCAAAGACTTGTTTTTATGACCTTTCCAACCACGAAAATATTGTATAGCAACTTGTCCTTTCTCAACTAAAATGAAATAAAGATTCATTCACTCTGTAAATTTCAGAAACATTCATTGAGATAACTGGAGATACTCAGGGGTGCTATGAAAACTATGATGACACACCCTGTTTTCAGGTCTTTAATTAAGATAGTAGGTAAATTGGTAGGCAGATAGGTAGACAGATGATAGATGGGTAGGCAGGTAGGCAGGTAGCTAGGTAGACAGAGAGACAGACAGATAGATAGAACATAGATCCTTTTTTGTTTAAGATTTATTTATTTATTTATACAAGCACTGGGTACAGTCAGAAGTATTTATTTATACAAGCACTGGGTACAGTCAGAATTCTGTGACAAAATTCAACAGAGCCATAGCGGGGAACAGAACAGGCAGACTGACGAAATACACTGCTGAGGGGAGCAGCGGGCACAGCAGGAGAGGTCTGCGCACCATGTGGGGCCCTCACAGGTGGCCGGGGATTGAACCGGCGCTGCAGACGCTGTGGGCAGCTTCGCAGCCCAGCGCTCAAAACCGCTGCGCCACCAGGGGAGGCCCTAGAACACAGATCCTTTTCTACTGATACTGCTTTCCCATTGGACACCATGTAGGGAATTTCCTTCCTCCCTTTTTCTTTCTTTCCTTCCTTTTTTGTTCCATAATTATTGTGTGCCTTTCAAAACCAAACTCTAGGTTGAAACACGGGATTTGGTGAGCGGGTAGAGAAAAATAATCAAGGGTAACTCCTACCTTTTAAGAATTCACAATCTAGTGTGTTGGAAAAGCCAGTAAACAAATGATTAAATTACAGTGTTGTAGTTACTGAAATCAAACTATGGGGAACATGCTTGTAACCACTGGGGAAGGGACATATCATCCTGCCTTGGGAAGTCAAAGATAATATGTGAGTTGCATCATGAAGAATGCTAGCTCACCAAGTAGTGAAAAGGTGAGGAAACAGCTTTACAGAGAGAGGAAATGACTTGCACAGGCCCACTAATTCACAAAAGAACATGGCACCTTTTAAGTCAGTTTCTGTGATATCAGACAATAGTGCGGTTAAGTAAATTGGTATGATCTTTTTTCTGTCTGAAATCTCACCTGTGTTTTCAGATAGCCATTTGTAAAGAATTAGTTCAAACACCACATGCTTCAGGAAATCTTCTCTTAGTAATTCCCATTGATCTAGCACCTGTGAAGCTACTTGAATATTTCTAAACCTATTTCTAGTCAGTAAACATTTTTGTGAATGAGAAGATCATTGTCTAAACACAGGACATTATTTCTATTTAATTTTTATGTGTTAATAGTTCCTCAAAAAGTTAAAACAGAAGCTAGAAATTCTACACTAACAATTCTACATTTAGCAATTCTACTCCTACGTACATAGGACTAAGTATATAGTACAAATAATTAAAAACAGGGACTCTAAAAACATACTTGTACACCAATGTTCACAGAGAATTATTCATGAACTATAGCCAAAAGGTAAAAGCAACCCAAGTGTCCACCAACAGATGTGATATATTCATACTAAGGAATATTACACAGCCTTAAAAAGAAAAATTCCAATATATGCTACAACATGGATGAAACTTGAAAATATGCCAAGTGAATAAGCCAGTCATGAAGAATACATATTTCATGATTCCACTTATATAAGGATGTAAGGTGTCTGTACAGGGAGGAGAAAAGGGGTTACCAGATACTGAGGGGGGCAATTATGAGGGAATAATTGTTTGTTTGGGATGATGAATGCTGGTAATCATTGTTCAACATTGTGAATTTACTTAATTCACTGAATTGTGCCCTCAAAAAAATTGTGCCCTCCATTTACAGTGGAAAAATGGTACCTTATGCTTATTTTTCGACAATGAAAACTTCCCAGAAAAAAAACTGTATGTGTTAAGACACTATCCCAAACATGTGATCTGGGTGATCTTAGCAAACAAAGAAGATATTTTTTCATATCAAAATTTGAATAAAGATTTATCTATAGCTAGAATTAAAAAATTTTCACGCTATGGGATAGTAGTTTAGAGTACATTTGGAGCGGCTGAAAATGTAACATATCATGTAAAGAAACACATTCACAAGGAGAGAAAATATTCTCATTTTCAAATTGTGAATTACCTCCTGTTGATGTCCAAAGTCCTGAGATGCTGCTCTCTCCAATCCCAGATCATCTATCTCTGAGCCATTTTCTCCATTGAGTTCAAGGGCTTCACTTTCTTCATTGGTTCCACTAGCTCCCTTGCCTCCATCACCATCTATCCCTCTTCTTCCACCATCTGTATTGGCTCCTTGTCCTTCCTGCTCTCCAATCGCTGCACTGACCCCACTGGCTGCACCGTCTCCTTGGCTTCTTCTGTTTCGGTGACTTCCATAGTTGCTGCAGGATCCTTCTCCTCCATCATTTCCATTTCTACCATCTTGCTTGCAGCTTTCATCATTGCCATAGCCTGGCCTGATAATAAGATCCAATTAATGACAGAAAGCCACCCAACAAAAACACACTTGAAAGTCAGTAGATGAAACAGAATTAGTATGCATTTTACACATATGTACCATTTCCAGGCATGTTTTTACTTTGTGTGAACACTACCAGTAAGATATAGTTAAGAAAATGCCTTTACATCCTGTCAGTCTTAAATACTGAACTAACACCATAGTCACTGTCAATTCCCTGGCTGCATCTGGATGGCAGATGGAAGAAAATTTGCATCCTTTATTAGGAACATATGTTAGGTGAGTAGCAAGAATATGTTTTTATTTTTCTTAAAGAATACACTACTTCATGCATTAGCAACTTCACAGCCACATAAATGATTAAGTCCATTATTTTGTATCAACCAGAACATACTTAACTAATTCTTGAAATATATATCTAATTTGCTCATTTTAAAATGTGCCTTGAGGCAGACCAGGCACTCAGAAGAGTGTGCCTGAGACTGGACACGCAGGGAGCGTGTCCCGCATCGCCATTTTAGAACAGGGACATTTCTTCAGTAAAGACTGCCTGCAGAAGGCTCCCTCAGGAGCCAGAGGTGAGCCGGGGAAGTTCGCCCACACCAGAACACCTCTGGCCTGCAGTCCAAGCCCAGAGGGGGAGAGGGAACCCACCGCCGGGGCAGACCAGGAGCACAGGGGAGTGTGTCCCCACATCGGCATTTTAGAACAGGGACCTTTCTTCAGTAAAGACTGCTTGAAACTGACAGATGGCTCCCGGAGGAGCCAGAGGGGAGCACAGAAGCTCACCCAAGATGCCGGCCAGTCCCAGCAACACAGTGTCCCAATGCATACGGCAAATTAGAAAACAGACAGTAGGGAGTAGAAGAACCACACGCAACATGGCAACAAAACACTACGTGATTTGCACATCAAAGACATCTTTACAGATACATCACCCAAAGCAGTGATAGTGAAGGCAAAGATAAACAGCTGGGACTACATCAAATTAAAGAGCTTCTGCACAGCAAAAGAGACAATAACAAAAACAAAGAGAAACCACACTGACTGGGAGAACATTTTTGCACCCAACACTAATGATAAAGGACTGATCACAAAAATCTGCAAAGAGCTGATGAGACTCAACAACAACAAAGAAAATAACCCAGTCAAAAAATGGGCAGAAGAACTAAAAAGAAACTTCTCTGAAGAGGAAATGCAAATGGCCAACAGGCATATGAAAAAATGTTCAACATCACTTGTAATCAGGGAAATGCAAATCAAAACTACCATGAGATACCATCTTACACCAGTGAGAATGGCACATATTAAAAAAACTAGCAACAACAAATGTTGGCGAGGTTGTGGAGAAAAAGGAACTCTTCTGCACTGTTGGTGGGAGTGCAAACTGGTCCAACCACTATGGAGAGCTGTGTGGAGATTTCTTGACCTACTAAACATAGAGCTTCCATATGATCCAGCAATTCCACTCCTAGGTATTTACCCAAAGGACACAGAAACATCAATTCCAAAGAGCACCTGCACCCCTATGTTTATAGCAGCACTGTTTACAATAGCTAAGCTTTGGAAACAGCCCAAATGCCCAAAAATAGATGACTGGATCAAGAAGATGTGGTACATATATACCATGGAATATTACTCAGCATTCAAAAAAGATAAACACATGCAATTTGCAGCAACATGGATGGCACTGGAAGGGATCATGCTCAGTGAAATAAGCCAAAAAGAAAAAGAAAAATACCGGATGGTCTCACTCATAGCAGGAATCTAGAAAACTTAAATAAGGGACCAGGAAAATGAATAACTATAAGAAAGTGAAAATCAAAATCAACAAAAAACTATGAACCAGAGACACTTTTTGGGGTGGGTGGCGGGAGGGGAGGGATTGGGGTCAGAATGGGGGGGTTGCAATTGTATGGGGAATATAAAAATAAAATTTATTATAAAAAAATAAAATTAATAAAAGATAAAAAAATAAGTAAAATGTGCCTTGATTTTCTAACATGTGTTGACTGCTTTATTACAGAGTCCCATCGATTGCTTACTAGTACCAGAAGGAAGTTCAATAATATAGATCTCATTAACCTAATATAGTCACTTAATGAGTTGCTAAGAACAACAAGCTTAACAAAATGTCCTAATGATCTGCAAAAGACAACATTAAACATGTGCACCTATGGTAATTTTAAAATCAAATGTATTTGACTACAAGAAAATCCTGGTAGATTTTCTTTAGTTGGCAAAAAAGAAAAAAAAATACTCAATGACAGTCTGTTCTGTCATGTATATTCCCCCATAAAATTATTTGAAAAGTAATAGAATATATAGACTCCACTCTTAAAAGCAAACATTTCTCTCATTCCCATCCCCCCAATATTGTCTTTTAACAAGTCTTCTTTGAAAGTTGAGTAAATACAGGTCATGAGTATCTGTAAATAAGAACATACTCATTTAGAGCAGGAACAAGAAACTACACAGAGAGCAAACAACTGGTGGCATGCCAAAAACACTACTTCATTAAATATTATCATTTGGGCAACTACTCTGTAAGAAGATAAAATTGAATGAGTACGACTTTAGTTACCACAGTTTTCAGAATTCCAAGAATATTTCTGTTAGTAAAAAATGGAGCCTAAAATATCAAGTGAGAGTCAAGTTTGTAATTAATTTTTCTCAGTAAATGTAGGATTTTGCTCAAAATTACCAGGACTTCATTTTATAGTTATTAAGAAGCACACCACTTAGTTGTACTATTCCTTACACTCATTGCAGTTTTACAGAGCAGGATAATTCAGCAGCATTAATTTTAACAGCAACATCCAAGTAATTCCAGTTATAAATACAGTTATATAATATTCAGACACTTGAATACTAAAAAATTATACAATGTACCAAAATGTAAAATTAAGTATACTGTATTAAAACAATTTAAAACCTATTATTGAAAAACAACCTTTTATCAATGTGCACATGCAATTCATTTACCCTCTGGGTAACACATTTTGAAAGTAAACTCAAGATATAAATAGTTCTGCAATTATAAACATGGATAGTGCAAGTAATCCAGAAACCAACCTTGGCCAAATAGGAGCATATTCATGATTATTGTCTTCATCATCAACAGCCTCATCATTGTTACCGTCATCATGGTCTTCACCAACATCATCAGCCTGGTCAGTCTGGTTATTCAAATCATCATGGCCATTGTCATGGTCATAAGTATCCTCATAAACATCATTAGAATCATCATCACCACCATCAGTATTAGCACCAGCATCATAGAGTTCAACATAATCACCATCCTCTTCAGGTGGCTGAATGACATGTGCAGGAGTCAGCCAATCACTCCGGAAGATTTCAGAGAGTGCATTATAGCCCACCCATTCATTTGTCAAGTAAACGGGGGGTGATATTTTTCCTACTTTAAATCCATCTGGAACCTGTGTGCACAAGAAAGATTAATGTAGTTTCTAGTAGCCTTTCAATTTCTTCCAGATTGAAATGAAAGAAAATTGAAATGAAGATGGTCATTCATTTAGATAGAGCCAAAAATTTTGTGAGGATAAGATAATAAAATTTAAACATCAGACTATGATTATTAAAGGCTTTTCTTGATCACACAAGCCCAAATTTACTCACTTTGTTTTTTATTACCCCTATTGGTCTAGCCTTTTATTATGTTTTTATTGAGGTGACATTGGTTGACAAGATTGTATATGTTCTGAGGTATAAGTTCACACGTCTTCAGATGTATGTCACCACCCTACACTGACAATATGTGTCATATAGCAAACTTTGAACAACCTAGAAGTGATGCATGTGTGGTAGGGTAGCAGTAATTACAAAGGTAAAAAAAAATGGAAAATGACATTTATTTTTCACTGTATGTTTTATGCATTGTCTCTTCGTCCAAGAAATGCTATTGGACAAAAACTATGCATCTTAGTCTCTACTTAATATGAAACTAGTTGCTACAAATATTTTTCTACCATTCCTCTGTCAAATATGTTATGATACAAAAATGTGAAAATAAAATATTTTATGATCAATTAAATATTTTTCCATCTCAAGTTTAATTTCTATATTTTATATTCTATATACTCATATTGGAATGAAACTTCATCTTTAACAGATTAATTTTAAAAATAAACACTTCAACCTTTCCTTTACAAAAAGAAGAAAATATATATATAAGCCAAAGGAGGTTGAAAATTAAAAACAGACACAAATGTGTTAAAATGGAAACCTACATGGACATCAACCAGCAGCTTCTGATCAATTGTAGAATAAGGAGGTGAGGACTGGGACCTCCTTCCAGTCACAGGGCTCTCTTCTTCAGAAGAAGATTCTGTGGAATATTAGTAACAAAAAGATATTTGTAACAGTGGTGATCACAGCCATAGCCCTCACTTATACAGACTGCCGGTTCAAGTCCTTGGTATTTTTCTTGAAGTCTCTTGGGATTCCATTAAGGAAATATCACCTGATAAGTTTTTATGGGGCAAGGATCTTTGTAATTTTCATTTTTCAGAAATTTTTATATATGTAGTAATTAATAAACAAATTTAAACAAGATCATTACATACAAGATCAAGATATAAAGTCAAATGAACAATTAAAAACAAAATTTAAAATAATATACCATCAACAGTTTCTGTTGTCACAATTAGTAACAGGCTCAGTTTGTTCTGTCTATAGACCTACATGGCTTTCCTGTTTTCAATATTAACTGTACAGTTTATAAATATTTGTCTGTGAAACTAAGTACACAGTAACTCTGGTAGCCTGATAGTTCAGTTAAAAAAAAAAATGTATAAAGAATACAGAAAGCTGGATGGTGCCAATGTAATCCTTTACTAGCCAGTAGAAAAAGAGGCCAACAATGCATTAGAAAATGCTAAATCAGTCAAAACTCAAGAGAACAGTTGACTCTGCAATCTTAGTCCCCCAATTTCCAACCAATGATATATTCTCAAGTATTTGAATACAGTTGGAGAGTTAACAACTGAAGACAAAACTCCACCCTTTTACAGCTAGGAACCTTTCTGCAGTAATGGAAATGTTTCATACCTTCATTGTCCATTATAGTCACACTTGTCTATTGAGTGTTTGAAATATAGCTAGTGTCCCTAAGGGGTTGACTTTTCAATTTAATTTAATTCAACTTTAATTTTACCTTTAATTTTAATAGCTACACATGACAAATTGCTCTCGCAATGCATAGATGAATTCCATAGTGTGAAATTTTAATGCAAATTTAAATTTAAAATGCAAATTTATCTGGATTGGATGTCTGGGTTTGATATTGAGATCCAGGGATAATACTTAACAGACTCAAAAATCAAGTAGATCTGGGTGTACTTAGAAAAAGTTTCACTAAGGGGAGACCCAAGTCCTTGTTTATTGTTTTTGTGTGCTTGGATTTTTAAAGGTTAATAGCACTATTCCTTTTTTATTTTCAGTGTTTGTATACACAGTCAAAGTATAGATACTACAACTACAAAAAGCATGTATGTGCAAACACCGCTATCTTTTGAGAATATTACACTGAATACATACTATAATTTGTATCTGCATCTTCTGACGCTATTATGCTTTTCCCACTTATTATTTTCTGCAGGAAACTGCTTTCTCTAAGTCTATTGGTGTGTTATCAGACTAAATAAGAATTTTAGATGAGAGTCTGAGGCAAACTTGTAGCAAGGTGCTTTGATTTTCTGCATGATGAATTATGCAATCTCATGGGAACTTCAAATGGTCTATGAAGTACACACAATAAAATAATAGAATTTTAGAGCCCAAAAGAACTTTTGCTTTTATGCACACAGAAGCTATCCCCTCCCCCCTCCCACCACTGGTCATGATTCTCTGGAGCCTAATAGAGAATATTCTTATTTCTAAAAATGGAAATGTGAATAAACCTTAAAATTGTAGTTATTTCCCTGTATTAGCAAATTTTGCCCTAGTAAAAACACAAGGAAACAATTCTGGGGGAAAAAAATCCTAAAGTTGTCTTCATTCTTCACAAGATAATATTTCTCCATGAGGGGACACTACTATTTAAAAGAATGTTGCTATTATCTGAGTCTCCTCAGAATAAGAATGGGATTTTTAAGTTCAGGTCTCCAAATATCTATTTTCATAAAGTATATATAGCTATATATTCTTTTTATTATTAACACTTTAATAAAATCTGCATGGTACATTTTTACAGATGACCTGGGGGCTGAATCAGGCATTTTGTTCTTGCTTAATTTACTTGAATAGCTTAAAGGTAGATAATGTCAGAGTTTATAATTCAAAGTACAACTTTTGGCTTTGTTCACACTAATTAAAAGCTGCACAGAACTACAATTTATCAGAACTCTCTCAAAAGCACATCTTAAAACACTTGTCTGATGTTTATATCATCATTTGTGAGGTTTTTAATAGGAATTTATTGATTGATTTCTCATGTGCTTTGAGTAAAAATATCAATTTGCAACACATAGGGATGCGTATGAGGTACTTAATATATCCTACTTCAAGGAAGTGGAGTAACAAACTGATGAATAAAACACACACCCACAACTGCTCCATCTAATATTCCACTATTTTAAAGATGACCTATAAATTTTATACTGTTGGAAAGGCCTCTCCCAAGTTCCTTTCCCATATTTTTCACACATGGTACAGAAACTAAATAAAATTGATACCTTTTTCCTCTCTAGGCACATTCCCAAGTACTACCCAAGTGAAAGAAGAAACTTCAGAAAAGTAACTTTCCATTTCTCAAAGGCTACCACTGACTACCCAACTGCCAAATCCAATGGCCTCCTGGTCTTAATTCTACTTGGCCTTCCTAACACTTTTGATTCATTCCTTCTTAAAATTCTTATTTGACTTCTGCAGTATAAATTGTTAAACATTAACAATTTGACTGCTAAAAATTTGTGCTTTGAATCACCTGATGGTGCTGGACAATTTTGAGGATTTTGAGAACTCCTCTGTCTGATGTCAATGGGCTTCTGAGCTTGTTCCAAAAGAGACCGATGAGGAACACTAATGAAAAAACAGAAAAGCATGTGCCATGTCCTAACATTCATAAAGGGAATGCACAACTCAACATCAAGACCAACAAAAAAAGCTTTAAGTTATGGGTATATATGAAACCGAAAAGAATTAGAACTTAAGTAACACTTTACAGTTTCCATTTCCCCCCAAACCCGCTTTTACCTAGAACAGAGAAACAATTCCCCAAATATAAAAAAGTATTTCATATCACATGTTTCCTTCACATGTCAGATTAACTTCTAAAAGTTCCTATGAACTTTCTTTAAGCTAATATTTGGACATTATTATTAACTAGGTAACATAGTGATGAACACAATTGAAAAGAATATGTGAGGATTTTAACCTGTTAAGCTAAGTTATTGTGTCAAATTTACTGCCATTATCATCCGGATTGCAGATGCTTATAATTCATGTTTTTTAATGTCTTATTCCTGTCTTACAGAAAGAGATGGATGAACAGATAGATGGATGAACACTTTAGTTTTTACTATTCAAATTCAGGGAATATTTAAAAAGTTGCTTGGGGCCAGTTCTGCAAAATTTTACAGTTGTTTTGGAGTTTCTCTATAGGAAGGACTTTGGTTATATAGGCTTGGAAGAGATAAGAATCTTTTCTATGGTCCCAAATTTTGGAAAAGAGTCATATTTCATTTAAATTAATTTTATAAATTTAACTATATTTAAATTAAATTTTCTATTTGTAAATTCAAAAATCCTTTTGTAACTTGAACAACCAATTACAATTCAATGATACTGATTTCAATATACTGAATTTTATTAAAGTGATAACCTATGATGCCAAAAAGAAGATATTCAAAACTCAACTGGGGTCTTCCTTTGTAATTAGAAGAACCACGATATTCACTCATTAAGTGCAGAGGAAGAGAAATTTCCAGTCTTGCTTTCCAAGATTTCTGCACACCAGTTAAATATATGGGATTTTAAAAGGTGATGAGGTAGGAATGTACAGACTGTCCGGTATCTTGAGTAAAGTAAGTGCTCAATAAATATTCACTGAATGACTGAATGAATGATGCAGGCTAAGATCTCTTCATTGTGAGTTGGGGTTGGAGGAGGATATGATTTTCAAGTAAAGTCTACATTAATGTGTTATATTTGAAAGCTATTTGAATTTGCATATATCATAAAACATGAAACATGATGTCTGAAAACTACTAAAAATTACCAATATTACAGAGATTGAGAAATACAGTGACTAGTATAAAATATCACATTGTATATTTTATTCAGTCTCAGATTTGATCTTCCTATGGATCATTTTGTACTTAGCCATTCTGGATATTATCTTCTGAGGTTAGGGACTATGTGTGTTTTTCATCATGTAGTACCTGATATTTATGATACTACAAGATAAAACATGAAAATGAAGTAAATGGCACATGTGAAAATTTCAGATCCTTTTATCATAAATTGCTAGTTGAAAGCTGTCAAAAATATATTGGTGTTTCTTTTAACGAATTGTGGGTTACTGGCCAATTATCAAATTAAATGGCACTGAGACTACAGTATGTCCAAAGGACTACTGAATGTATGTAAAAGATCTACTTAATGGACAAATGCAGTTTGGGTTTTAAATGTTGGTCACTGATATATCATTGATGACAATGTCATCAATATTCGAGTTTTGACTCCACACAGAAATCATTGTCAAATAAATAAGCTTCAGTTTTCCATGTGATAATAAACCATCAGTAGTTGAATATAGAAATTGGAGACACATACCTTGGAGAGAACTTAACCCGCTGTGCACGATCCTGGTTGCAAGGCATAGAAGATCTCTCTTGGACCTTAAAGACACAATGCAATACTTTGATAGAATTCTTGATAATAAATTATTTTAAGTAAATACCCTTTTTCATATAGAGATATTTTCTAAAAATCCAAAATATAAAATCTGATTTTCATAAATAAACCATAATTTCATTATTACTTATAGGAAAAAAATTAGAACTGTTTAACCATGATTTCTAATGGTATCCTTGAATTATATAGTATAATGACACATTTTAGAGATTGTATAAACATCCTCATTTTGTTATTGAGAAATCTGTAGCCCAGAATGTTACATGAAGTTAAAGAACATCTAGAATGTAGGCCACCCAACTCCTAATTTAATGATTTTTTAAAAATTCTGTTTTCACATTACTTTTCAGGCCAAGCCCAAACTTTTCACTCACTTGCTTAAGCTAATTCTAGATTTTCAAAAGTTGTAACACATATGTACACATAATTAAAATCTCTCAATAGTCAAAAGTATCCTGATCTTTAACAATGTATATTTTTTCACTTTAGAGAGTGATTTTTCACTATAAAGTCATATCAATGTTCCAAGGGTTTTTTCAGTTCTAAATAAATTTGACAAAAAACCACTAACAGCCAAAGCCCTACTGATGAAAATAAAGGAGAAAGGAGGTATCACACTTCCAAACTTCAAGCTATACTGCAAAGCCATAATAATTAAAACAGTTTGGTATTGGAACAAAAACAGACACACAGACCAATGGAACCAAACAGAGAGCCTAGAAATAAAGCTACACTTATATGGACAACTAATCTTTGACAAAGGAGCAAAGAATATGCAATGGAACACAGCTTGTTCAATAAATGGTGCTGGGAAAACTGGACCATCACATGCAAAAAAATGAAACCAGACCACTACCTCTCACAGTACACAAAAATCAACTCCAAATGGATAAGAGAACTGGACATAAGACCCGAAACCATAAAATATATAGAAGAAAATATAGGTAAAACACTACAAGACATACATCTCCAAAACTTATTTAAAGACTCATCACCCAAAGCAAAGAAAGCCAAGGAAAAGATAAACACCTAGTATTACATCAAACTGAAAAGCTTCTGTACAGCAAAAGAGACATTAACCAAAACAGAGAGACACCCCACTAATTGGCAAAAAATCTTTGCACTCCATAAAAATGATAAGGGACTGATCACAAAGATATACAAAGAACTCACACAACTCAACAAAAATAAAATAAACAATCCAGTCAAGAAGTGGGCAGAAGAGGGCCTCCCCGGTGGCGCAGCGGTTGAGCACTGGGTTGCGAACCTGCCCGCGGCCTCTGCGGTGCCGGTTCAATCCCCGGCTGCTCTCCGGCCACCGGAGGAGGGACCCACATGGCGCGCAGACCTCTCCTGCCGCCCGCTGCTCCCCTCAGCAGTGTACTCCGGTCCTTCCGCCTGCTCTGCTCCCCGCTCTGGCTCTGGTGAATTCTCTCACCCTCCCGTGCTTCTGGCTGTACCCAGTGCATGTGTAAACAAACAACAAACAAACAAAAAAACAAATAAATAAACATGCCTCTATAAAAAAATAAAAAAAAAAAAAAGAAGTGGGCAGAAGAATTTAAAAGACATTTCTCCAAAGAGGAAATGCAAATGGCCAACAGGCATATGAAAAAATGTTCAACATCCCTTATATCAGGGAAATGCAAATCAAAACCACATTGAGATACCACCTCACACAGTAGGTGTGAGGCACATATCAAAAAAAAAAACAAGCAATAACAAATGTTGGCGAGGATGTGGTGAAAAGGAACTCTCCTACATTGCTGGTGGGAGTGCAAACTCGTCCAATTACTTTGGAAAGCTGTCTGGAAGTTCCTCAGTCTATTAAAAATGGAGCTACCATACGACCCGGCAATTCCACCACTAGGGATCTACCCAAAGGACACAAAAACATTGATTCAAAAGAACACCTGTACACCTATGTTTATTGCAGCACTATTTACAATAGGTAAAACCTGGAAACAACCCAAATACCCCCAAATAGATGACTGGATCAAGAAGATGTGGCATATATACACAATAGAATATTATTCAGCAATCAAAAAAATAAACTCAGCCATTCGCAGCAACATGGATGGAGCTAGAAGGAATTATGCTCAGTGAAAAAAGCCAGAAGGAAAAAGAAAAATATCGCATGGTTTCACTTATAGCAAGAATATAGGGGAACCAAATAAGACATCAGTGTAAAAAAAAATAACACTACAAAACACAACAAAGCAAAAACAATTATAAATCAGAGACCTACTGCAGGGGAGGAGGTGGGAGAGGGATCAGAGGGAGGGAGGAGCACAGGGGACTGAGGTGATGGTGCACGGATGCGTTGGTGAAGGAACCTCTATGGGGACTACACCTGTGGGGGTGGAGGGAAGCAAATATTGTTTAAAAAATGAACAATGATGTAAAAAAATGAAAAAAAAAAGAAAGTAAATAAATTTGGATTTTGATCATTATTCCTTCATCTAATACTAAAAATGTCTGGATAAAGCATATATAATAAGCCAGCTTCCACTGCTGGGGAAAATTTACTTTCTGTCAACATTAGTAGAGGGGCCCATGGAATGTCGCCATTCCTCATTTACTTTTGTGTCACTAGGTTTCTACCCAAATGTATTTAACTACCAAAGGAAAAGTCATTATGTCATTCAACTAGGAAGTCACATTAGATTATTTAGAAAGGAAAATTCATGTTACTTTTTAAAAAGTATCTTATATTTTCATGCTGATAAAAATCACTCTGTAGTTTTCTTTTTTAATAATTTATTTATTTTGGTATATTTTAATTTTACATGATTGTTCATTTTTTTTGCAATGTTTGCTTTCTTTTCTCAGGTATAGTCCCCATAGAATTTCCACCTACACTTTTTTTTTTCTCTGTCCAGTGACTTATCAAGTTTGTCTTCACACTCCAACAGATGGGTAGGTAAGAAATTAAAACTGTCGAATGTTCACATGTTTTGCTAATGAGTGTTTGCAAATACAACCAGATGTTTGGCAGTATGCAAGACATGCATCTGACTGAAGACTCCTGTTTTTGATTCAGATTGCTGGCATCATAAAATGACCCAGTCTAGACCTCCTGGTTCACGAAGATGATTTCAGAATGTTTATTGATATGAGTGAATGAGAAGTCAAAATTACTCAGAATAAATAAAGGCTCAAAATAAGAAAGACCAATGCCTAATATGATTGATTGTATTTGGTCTGAGAAATGGGAAAGAAGGGAATGATAACTAAGTAAATCAGACGCTACGGTAAATGATGTATTCCAAACCAGTCACAGCTCACTGTATTTTCTGCTTAAGATGTCATGCTTAAGGTAATAATTGTTACCTGAGTAATGGCAAAGTTTTCATTTAATGACAAAAAGGGGTTCCTGCTTCATTCCCAAGTGGAACATCTAACAATTTACCAGAGGGACACTACACTGAGTGAATCATGAAGTTTGGGGTTAAGATTGAAGCACCCCTTGCATCTCAGAGACCAACACAGATTGGTCCCAGAGGGGACATATTCATACCTCATTGGACAGAGAGTGGGTAGACAGAAATGCTTGGAGTCTGTGGTCTAGGGTTGGGACACAGATGACATGTTGTAGGATCAGCTGGTGTACTAGAAAGGGGAGAGTGAAAAGGGTGTGGAGGCACACCACCCTTGATCAGGTGAAGCCCCTATGAAGGAGCTGGAGTGCTCCCGACAGGGTAGGACCCTGGTAAGAAGGAAAACAGCGACCACACTCCCTCACACTCCCCCACCCCCAACCACAGTGCACTGACAACAGACTGCCAAGTCCAGATCTAACAAATTATCAGTACTCAATAATTTTAATAAAATCGACAAGTGTATTTAAAAATGCTACTTATGGCATTTTATAATGAAATGTGAAAACATTTGGAAACATCTTTATATATATAAAGTGAACCAATGATTTCAAACTGGCCAAAGCAAGAAAATACAAAATCATGTATGAGCAAACTATTCACAGCATAAAACCAACCACTGGATGTTAATATTACCGTGTATACAAAATTTTACTGACATGGCTTTAAATCCAACTTCTCTAGTTTGGGTATATTAAAAATATCCACAATTATCTGAAGAGCTATGAAAATTCTTTCTTTCCAACCATCTATATGTGAGAAGCCAGCTTTTGCTCATATATTTCAATTTAAACAACATATGGCAACAGAAGCAGATATGAAAATCCAGCTGTTTTCCATTAAGTGAGATGGAAAATATAGTTATTTTTCATTAAAAATGTGCTTATTAGGTTAACGTGTAATGCTTTTATTACTTTTCAAATTAATACACATTTTAATTTTTTTGGCTTTAATTTCTAATAAATTAAATACTGAATCACAGAATCCAGGTAAACAAGTTTTCTGGCATCTTCAACGCTTAAGTGTATGAAAAGACCGAAGACCATGAAATTTAATGGATTATCCTAGAGGACTACGGGTGCCCTGGCATTGGGTGTGGTGTGGTGACACACAACTGAAGAGTTATGATCCTGTACCTTCAAATTACGTATGGTGTTGTATACAAACATTACTTTAATAAAAAATAATACAATTAAAACGTAATAAAATAAAAACTACATTAAATTAGCAATAGAAGGCCAGTGCAAACCATCATTACCTCAGAAAACATAATTTTTAAAATGAACAAAAAAGAACCACCGTTGTAGGCATGTATTAATGCCACAGCTAACTCACTGAGAAACTTACATCATTTCCTTTAGTATTTGGAACGTACGGCTGCAAGGGTTCTATTTGGACTTCAGCCTGAATTGAATGAAATACTTCATCATTGTCTGAGGATTCATCTTCTTTGTCCTTTGAAACAAAAAGGAAAATAAAAGCTTCTATTTTAAAATGCAAATGATAGGAGCAACTGTAATAGTATCCTAATATACAATTTAATAATTTCAAATATCAAAATTTACTTAAATCATTAGTTTCTAACAGTTTTTGTCTCTGCATCCATTTCAGAATCTGAGGAAAACTGCATATACAAACACATGTCTGCATATATTTTATAGGGGGATCACTGACTTCCTGCAGCTCATGTGCTAGATCCAGGTTAAGAATATGTGGTGTAGGGCCTCCCCGGTGGCGCAGCGGTTGAGCGCTGGGTTGCGAAGCTGCCCGCAGCCTCTGCGGCGCCGGTTCGATCCCCGGCTGCTCCCCGGCCAGCGGAGGAGGGTCCCACATGGCGCGCAGACCTCTCCTGCCGCCCGCTGCTCCCCTCAGCAGTGTACTTTGGTCCTTCTGCCTGCTCTGCTCCCCACTCTGGCTCTGGTGAATTCTCTCACCCTCCCGCACTTCTGACTGTACCCAGTGCATGTATAAACAAAACAAACAAACAAACAAACAAATAAATAAATAAAAAAAAAAAAAAAAAAAGAATATGTGGTGTAAAGTTTGATTAACTCATAACTGAGTACAAAAATTAGTACAATTCACTCAAATGGTAGAGCTCAACACTATACAGGAAAAAAGAATAAAGAAACTTTGAGGTTAGAGAAATAAAACCAAATTTCTCTTGTGTTTTCTATGGAGTTACATCTGAAAATTTTTATTATGAAAGTAATTTTAAAGATACAAAACAATTTTAAATGCGAATATGATATCCTTTTACTAGTTATGGGAATAATAGGTAGAAAACTAATAATCAGAATGAAATCTCTACCGAAATATTAAGCAATTGCCTGAATTGCTGAAGCAAACTTTTCTTTCTCAAATTTAGTCACAGTTATCTCGAAATTTCAGGATAATTTACTTGAAAGACAAATTAGTTAATCTCTGGGACACAGGGGATTTCTATTTCATTTGACTTTACAGAGGGAAAATACGAGTATGAACTAACCAGCATATTTTCTTTGCATATTCAACTCAGTAAAAATATCAGAAATTCTTACGTCTGCAACTTGTCTCAATTCTTCCTCATGCTGATTGAAGATCTCCTCCCATCTGCGCTGGCGCCTTCGCCTGCGGGCTTCTAAATCTGAGAGCTCAAACTCTTCAGGTTTCCGTGATAATTTTGCTCGGAACCTCTTTGGTGATAGTCTTTTTGCCAATGCCTGCCTCAGACTAGAAACTTTTGATTTTTTCTTACGTGCCTGCTCTGGCTGAGAGTAAAATATGTTTGACGACAGGTTTTCCATTAAAGTTTGGAGTGGACCAAGTGGCTTCGAGTTATGGGAGTTTGGTGCTCGAAGTAAATCTCTTGAAAGACCCTCTATGAGTGCTTGCACTGAGCCAACTGCCTGTGGGGGCTCTAGAGCCCAGGCCTGTGCCTGTGGTGACCTTTCAGTTGGCCCCTCAACTGGAATGAGCACCTGAGTATCCAAGTGTAGTGGCAACAGCACATGGTGGTTCTGTGACAGTAGGGGCAGGAACACCTGGGCATGAACTCGTAAAGACTCAGGTTCCTCTGCCTCAGTCTCTGCCTGTGGGGGCTCAGCAGCCTGTTCCTGTACCTCTGCCTGTTCGGGTACCTGGTTCTGCTCCATTTGCTGTTCAGGTATCTGGTTCTGTCTCTGCTGTTGTTCAGGGGCCTGGCCCTGCCTTTGTTGTTCAGGTACCTGATCTTGCCTCTGAAATTCCTCTGGTACCTGGTCCAGATCCTGTGGCTTTTCTACCACTTGGGGTTGGGCCTGGGGCTGGGGCTGACACTCTTTGGGTACCTGGGCCTGTATCTGTTGAGGCCTAGGTGCCTTAACCTGAGCCTGTAGTGGCATGAGCATCTTGGCTGTCCTACGAAGTCGTGGAGGTGCCTTGAGCTGCATTGGTATGGGCCTAGATGACTTAGCCTTAATCTGAGGCTGCAGTGGCATGAACACCTGAGCTGCCCCGTGGAGGCGCCGTGGTGCCTGGGCTTGCCCCTGAAGAGGCCTAGGACCATTGTCCTGAGCCTTTAGTGGCGTGAACACCCTGGCTGCTCCCTGTAGATGATGAAGTGCCTGCACCTGTGGCTCTTCTCGATCAGGTAACCACCTTGGCTGAGAAGGTTCTCCATGCAGGACTCTCAGTGGTCTGCACCTACTGCTGGTTGGCAGTCTCAGAAGCTCATGAGTACAAGAAGGTCCTCTAAAAACAAACATGATTGCCAAGCAATTAGAATTGCCAGTAGAGTAAAACCATTCAGGAAAAATGTTTTTATTTCAAAAGATGGATATTTTCTGCAAAGAAGGTATTTTCAATAAATTTTCTTGAATCATTCTTGTATGTCTGAAATATTTGTATTATTAATGTACTCAGTATTAATGGCTTTCTAATCTACTTGATCATTCTATTGCCAGATATCAGGGAATCTCTGAGTAGTAATAGAAAAATTTCCACTCAAATATCACTTGAAAATTGAACTATTATTTGTTACATTAAGAATTAAGTTTTTCACTATGAGCCAGAGACACTTTTTGGGGGGTGGGGGGTGGGAGGGGAGGGATTGGGATCAAAATGGGGGGGTTGCAATTGTATGGGGAATATAAAAATAAAATCTATTATTTAAAAAAATAAAAAAAAAAAGAATTAAGTTTTTCCAAAGAGAAACCCCACCGACTGGGAGACCATTTTTGCACACAACACTGATGATAAAGGACTGATCACAAAAATCTATAAAGAGCTGATGAGACTCAACAAAAACAAAGAAAATAATCCAGTCAAAAAATGGGCAGAAGAACTAAAAAGAAACTTCTCTGAAGAGGAAATGCAAATGGCCAACAGGCATATGAAAAAATGTTCAACATCACTTGTAATCATGGAAATGCAAATCAAAACTACCATGAGATACCATCTTACACCAGTGAGAATGGCACATATTAAAAAAACTAGCAACAACAAATGTTGGCAAGGTTGTAGAGAAAAAGGAACTCTCCTGCACTGTTGGTGGAAGTGCAAACTGGTCCAAGCACTATGGAGAGCTGTGTGGAGATTTCTTGACCGACTAAACATAGAGCTTCCATATGATCCAGCAATTCCACTCCTAGGTATTTACCCAAAGGACACAGAAACATCAATTCCAAAGAGCACCTGCACCCCTATGTTTATAGCAGCACTGTTTACAATAGCTAAGCTATGGAAACAACCCAAATGCCCAAAAATAGATGACTGGATCAAGAAGATGTGGTACATATACACCATGGAATATTACTCAGCATTCAAAAAAGATAAACACAGCAATTTGCAGCAACATGGATGGAGCTGGAAGGGATCATGTTCAGCGAAATAAGCCAGAAAGAAAAAGAAAAATACTGGATGGTCTCACTCATAGCAGGAATCTAGAAAACTTAAATAAGGGACCAGGAAAAAGAATAACTCTAAGAAAGAAAGTATCAAAATCAACAAACAACTATGAACCAGAGACACTCTATGGGGAGTGGGGGGCGGGGAAAGGAGGGATTGGAGTCAAAATAAGGGGGTTGTAATTGTATGGGGAATATAAAAATAAAATTAAAAAAAAAAGAATTAAGTTTTTCTAAGTTAAATATAACAGTATGGCATCAACTGCCCTGCATGAATTGCTAACATCAAATTAGATATGCAATTTTGTCTAACACACCTGAATCTCCTGGTGGTGTACTGTTCCTTAATAGCTTCTTCTCTTTCAAAGACCAGAGGTATTCCTTTTTGGGAAAGAGAAAAGATAATGCAAAATAATCAGCAGAGACTAATGTAATCTGCCTTAGTCAATTTGCATGCTTAATGTTCAGGATGTTGAGTAAATCTGGAAGGTACATCTTCACATCACAACTGGTTGGTGATCCAGACAATATCCTAGTTCCTGGGCCCACTTTTGTAGCAGAGTGCAGATATTCTATGCAGACTAATTTCTCTGAATAGGAAAGAAAATCCATTGATCTAATTGCTACAATTCTAAAGAAAAATATTTGAGTAAGGCAAAGGAAGAAAGGGAGAAGATAAACTCTAGATAGTTTAGAGTTAGTGAGTCATGGAGAGCATGGCTAAGAAGTGTTCTCTAGTTTTTTTTTTTTTTTTTAAAGGATTTATTTATTTTTGTGTAGAAGAACTGGGGTGTAGGTGAGAGGTGCGGGGGGGGGGTGCGGTGAGAGGAATCACCAGAGACAGAGTGGGGAGCAGAACAGGTGGATCTCCTGAAATAGACTGCTGAGGGGAGCAAGAGGCGAGACAGGAGAGGTCTGCTGTGCCACGTGGGTAGCTCCCTGGCCAGGGATCAAACTCGTGCTGCAGTGGCTGGCAATAGCTTGATAGCGCTGAGACTTTAACCCTTGTGCCATCAGGGAGGCCCAGGTGTGCTCTAGACTAAGGACTTAATGGCTTGTGCACACACCTATCTTTGGTCTTTTCAAGGAAGATTTTTTTTTTTTACTGTTTTTTTTTTTATTTTGTTTGTTTTTTTAGATTTATTTTTATTTATTTATACAAGCACTGGGTACAGTCAGAAGCGCAGGAGGGTGAGAGAATTGAACAGAGCCAGAGCAGGGAGCAGAGCAGGCAGACTGAAGTACACTGCTGAGGGGAGGGAGCAGCGGGTGGCAGGAGAGGTCTGTGCGCCATGTGGGACCCTCCTCCGGTGGCTGGGGAGCAGCCGGGGATTGAACCAGCGCTGCGGATGCTGTGGGCAGCTTTGCAACCCAGCGCTAAACCGCTGTCCCACAGGGGAGGCCCTCAAGGAAGATTTTTGACAATGAGTATCAGCATCTTTGTTCCTTTCAATGAAAAGGTAAAAATCTTAATTCTGAGTTTTACACTTAACACATTGAAAATGTTTGACTTCTTTTCTGTCAGCTATGCCATTACTACTTAAATATAGAAACTTATAAACAAGAGTTTTCTTTGGAATTTCCTATATTAAAGTAATTAGGGCAACTACGTTTACATCTTCCATACACTCTCCATATACATGTAACTTTTACTGCGGGTAGCCTTCAAAAAATATTACAACTCTGGAAATTAGTAAATGTTCAAGTAAATGTGGGTCTCCCTGCATCCTTTTGAGATTGGCTGATCTCTGCGAAGTTGGTCCGACAAGGTTCCAAAATGGTTAAGTAAATTAAATTTCTTCTGCTTCTCACTCCAAAAGAGGACACATGCAGTTTACGCAGAACAAAGAAGACCCACTGCAATCAATCCTATCGCTAATCTGAGGAAGGCCTGCTGTATTTTCTAGGTTCCCCCATCACCACTGTCAACACTGCCTGTAGTGCCACAAACCAAATGTGGAATATGCAACACAACCTATAAAATTAGAACTTCCTAAGTAGTTTTCACTGATTTGGTGAAAATCCATTGTCCTATTTTTGGCATTAGTTGACAGAAACTTTATTTGTATAAATTAGTTCTTTAATTACATCATATAGTTGGAGATAAAAAAAATTAAGTATGGTGCACAGACCTTACTTCCAAATTAACCACCAATAAGGAGCCTAACTGGGATAATTGAAAATATGAACAAAAAGTCACATTAAGATACAGAGTTTGTTGGGCCTCCCCGGTGGCGCAACGGTTGAGCGCTGGGTTGCGAAGCTGCCCGCAGCCTCTGTGGCGCCGGTTCGATCCCCGGCTGCTCCCCGGCCACCAGAGGAGGGTCCCACATGGCGCGCAGACCTCTCCTGCCGCCCGCTGCTCCCCTCAGCAGTGTACTTCTGTCCTTCTGCCTGCTCTGCTCCCCGCTCTGGCTCTAGTGAATTCTCTCACCCTCCTGTGCTTCTGACTGTACCCAGTGCATGTATAAACGAAACAAACGAACAAACAAACAAATAAATAAATAAAACATGCCTCTATAAAAAAAAAATAAAAAAAAAAAAGATACAGAGTTTGTTATCTTCTTATTTATTTTATTTCTTTAATTTAGGAGTTTTCTTCAAATTAGCACATCACAAAATTCTTCCTGTGGCTTTCAATGTTTTTGTAAATATGAACAGTTTTCAGGTATAACTGGCAACAATTTATAATCATATGTGTATGTATAGATGTATAAATATATGTGTATGTATAAGTATATATATATACACACACACACTCACACACAGTTCATATATAAGTATACACACACACACACACACTTGCAGGGGAGAGAATGAATTAAATGTACAAGGCACATTGGAAAAACAATATTGAAAGCCTTAGAATTTCTACTTTACATTTAATTTTAAGCAAATATTATTTTTCTTGAAGAAAAAAAAACCTGCTCTTATCTAAATAGTAATTCTAGAAAAATGAAAAGTTCAGATTCTACCTTTTTTCTGTCTCTTTTTAATAATGCCAATAAGATGCTTCTTTAATGACTCAACAACATGTCCTTCATTTTTTATATTCTGAACAAATGGGTGACGAAGCATGTTTGCAGAAGTAGGACGAAATAGGAAATTCTTTATCATGCACTTTTCCATGAAATTGTGGAACTTGCGGGACCTAAAAGAAATGAATCAAAGAGATAAGAGCGCATAATCAGGCCTGCCATATCGTCTTCCTCCCTCCACCTAAGCAAGATCATATTTTTCGAGTTACTTCTAGCTATAATTGTCCTTTCAGATGCTAAATATCCTGCAGCTTGACAATATACATTATACAACAATGCCATTCAATCCTAAGAAGAGGTCAGATCAAAGGCATTTTCCACCCAAATAACAGGAGAAATTTCAGTGAGTTCAGTAAAATGCACATAGTGAAAAGTCAAGTGGTAGAATGGCAATTAAGTGCCATGTGCTACATGTAGACCATAAGACAGATCAGTCAGCTCACAGTATTTACACTTTGAAGTATGAATGTTTCATTAGACTCTCTGCACCTTTAGCTATAGAGGCATAGATGTAATGATCCAAAAAGGCATTCATAGCACCAGGACTAACTAACAGAAACCCTGAATTTGTAGAAAGAGTTAAATAAAATCACAAGGGAGAATGTCAGCAATCAAACCAGAGCAAGCATTAAATACTAAGAATAAACAAGAGATGCAAATACTAGACCATTAAGGTTTAGTGAGAAAGGTCCTCTAGTTAGCCTGTAACACCCTGGGAAAACAAGTTCTCTGCTCAATGTCTTTGGATGGGGCAGATAACTGGGCTGTATATCACAATCACTGTCTATCTAGGGCATAGTGAGAAAGGTTATAAACAGTTCCACTGACCCACATTACTGGAGAAACAATATGTCTTTAATGACAGGTCAGTAGTGCCATCACAATATGCTATGGAGGGTATTATTTATTTCTAGTTGGCTAGCTAGCTCTTAGTGAAAACTGGTTATTTAGAACTGGTACCACCTTCCTACATCCCCCCATTAAGGTTCTGGTTTTGAGGAAATATTGTTCAACAGGATGTTGAAACAGGGCAAACCAACTGAATTAAAACTTCTCCATTACATAAAAAAAAGTCAAGTTAATGTGTTTAGTTGATTAAGACATTCATCTTTACCATCCACTGGATTTGACTTTGGGAGCAGATTCCCTCAGAATAACGAAGAGGGCTTCCAAGGGCTGAAGATTACACAGGGCTGTAAAGGGAAATAGAAAAGTTTAAAATTAACAATAAGAACTGCAGAGCACACTCTTCATTACAAAAGGGATTCTCTGTCACACAAATCAGTGTGATGATTTATATCTAGAGAAGTAAATAAAAAATGAAAACATACACTATTCTATGTTTTGTATTGTAGATATCTGGAATTGTAAAACTGGAATCTATAATTATAGGCTGAAAAAGTCAACCAGATTAGTCCCCAAGCACAATAATATATAAAGCACAATAGTTCCCAAGCACAATAATAAATAAAGCACAATAATATATAATATATCAGTAGCCTCAAAAGTTGAGAAGACTCTGTTTTGGAAGCTGAGGAAAGAGGTAAATACAGTGTACATAAACTGTGAAGCACACACCCTCTAGAATAAGATCACCTGGGTTCAATTCCTAGCTCTGCTTTTATGACCATGGACAAATTATTTAACCTTTCTGTGCCTCAGTTTCTTCATCTGAAAAAAAAATGAACTATAACAACAATTTCTTTCAAGAAATGCTATGAGGATTAAATGGCAATTTACCTGTAAAAGTGTCTGACACAGATCAAGCAATAAATAAATACTAATTATTGATATTATAATAAAGATATTAACTATCTGGCACTTCAAATCTGTGCCAAACTACTGGACTTTTACTCTCTTTTTTAAACACACAGCCATACAGAGAAAAGTCTATTCCAAGATGTGCTGCATAAATTCATTACATCATTGGCTTGGGAATTCTAGGCTTTTCTTTAAGTATTTATATATGTGTCTCACTTCACTTATTTTCTCTTGTGTTTTTATTAAAACAAACTGGCAATGCAAAAATCCCCACAAGAGAGCCATAGTGTAAATTTCATCTAACACTACATTCACGTGAAGATGTATAATATTAATGGCTTTTTTAGAGTCATCCTTTGTCACCCAATATCCATCCCAGAAAACTCTAATGTTAAACTGGTGTGTCATAGTAGTAGAAAAAAATTCCCACAGAGATTTTACCTAGAGCTACATAAAAGCAATTGTTTAAAGGTCAAACTTTTATTTCAATTACTTAAGCATCAATTAATAGAAGGTGCAGGTTTATAAGTGAGGGCAAAATTAGCCCCAAGCTCAAAAGATCAGGAGTGTATTTGACTCTTCATTACTTTACCATGTCCAATCAGTCATGAGGTTATGCTCTTTAAACACTACTTGTAAGTTTTTAAATATTAACCAGTTGTCATTTATTAACATCTGAGCATCAGTCAGTCAGCTAACAATGTTATGTGGGATTAAGAGTTAAGAAGTATTTGCCTTTTTCCTTCTGACTTATTTCACTTAGCATAATCCCCTCCAGTTCTATCCATGTTATCACAAATGGCAAGAGTTTATTTTTGTTTATAGGTGAGTAGTATTCCCTTGTGTATATGTACCAAATCTTCTATGTCCACTCATATGATTTCACTCATATGTGGAATATAAAGAAACAAAACAAAGGAACAGACAAAACCAAAACAAAACAAATCCTGGAAATATGACTGTAGAGTTGACACTGCTAGGGAGGGAGGGTGGAGGATAAGGATCATAGCAGGCAGGGGCCCAATGGTCTATGGTGGAGGATTATGGGTGCTTTGGTGGTGGTGTGATGTCTTAACATATTTGAAGAATTGTGAACCTTATTCCCATACAGTGGAATAAAATCATATACAGTGTTGTAAACTAAAGTTACTTTAGTAAAACAAAGTTACAGAAAAAATAATAAAGAAAAAATTGTTATATTTCCAAAGGGAAAAAATATTAGGAAATAGAGTAAAAGAGAAGTTCACAAAGTAGTGAGCACAGGTTGGGTACAAGAGCTTTGTCAAACAGCAACAGTGAAGGTTCTGTATATGGTTCAATTATAGGAAGGCCAGTAAATGCCCCCTTCACCTCAGATCTCCTAACACTACCTAACATTTTACCATTAGAGATGCATTTCTTTGAAATAGTAAACCTTATTTATGGTTATCACTCTTGATAGGTTGGAAACATTAAATTGGGGGCAATTTCCTTTAGTTTATATAATGTGGTTTATTTCTAATATATGTTGAGATCTCAAGGAATCTTTTGAATGTTGAAAGAATGGGTCTCCTGATGGGACAGAAGAAAATTTGAATTACTCAGGTAATGATTGATTTGAAGTGTGAAGAATGGAGAGATACTACTACAAAGACTATAAACAAGCATGGCTGACAATATTAAAAATAATCTTTACAATACCAAGGAGAATGACAAAATAGGGAAAGATATGGATCACATTAAAGTAACTTGGCTGGTGTAGATTCTGGACAAGGAAAGAGAGTCAAATTAAATCGTCATCTCTATCCTGCTTCTCATCAAGCAAAGACTCATTTTTCTATATACAGTAGAGAAAGTAAGAACTGCATTTATTCAATATTAATCAGTCTATGATATTTTGATGTTTGAGTAGTTACTAGTAATAGTATAGCTTTGCTTTAAAGTCTCCACAGTAAGTTGAATCCTACCCATTAGACAGAACCTAAAAAGGTCCTATGTGCCATGGCCCAGATCTTCTCTCCTCTGAGAGCCCCTATAAGCACTCTTTCATTGAGAAGTGACGTTTCCTCTCTTTACTTCTCTGGGAGAAATTCACCAATGAAAGGAAATAATTTTATTATCTGGATCTCAGAGGCAATGATCAGATAGCTGTCATTTTGGAAGGCCATCTCTTCTGTGAATATAATTATAAACTGGAGGACTTCTGCAGTTAAATAGAGGCAATAATCTCAATCCAAAATAATATTCCAAGTAATAAAGGAGGTTGGTGAAAGAGAAATGTTTTAGCAGGATGGCTATTTCAAGTTGCTCCTGACCAAATGTGCAACATTTCAGTACTTGTCCAGTCATGCTAGTAGTATTTCCTCTCCTTGTAAGTTAAGAATCCCCCCCTTCCTTGTGTGAAGCTTGCCATTTGTGTACTCTGTGCACACACTTTCTCTGCACCCACTCTGTGATTTAGCTCATTGCCCCCTTTTTCTTCCAAGACTTAATATTTGAGAATCCAAAAGTGAAACAAAAAAAGATAACTAAGAAGTACAAATCTGCAAAATATAGAAAGCTAGTTCTTTGAAGCATGGTGAAGAATACTCAGAAACAACAGAAAAAATATATACTGCTTGATGCAGTCATGTATCCTCATGAAAAATATGCATTGATACTAAGCTGAAATACCATATTGTGTATTTCAAGAGGAGAGAAAGAAGGAGCAGCATCAGTTAGCAGCAATCTAATATAATCTCAGGTTCCCAAAGAATTTATAACAAGAGATGATGAACAATAGTAATGCATCTCCTCAGCGTCATTTCAATTTTATATATGCCACATATATTTTTCCATCATTTATTTTTTACTCACCCAACATACTTCGTAATTTATTGGGCACTAGCACGGAGGCAGTAGCAACCTGATCTCCCCATCTGTCCCAGCTTTAATCCCAGCACCAACCCCCTGCCCCCTACTGTGATATTCCAATGGACACCAGGAATTCTTAACAATTATGTGACTACTATTTCTCCTGTTCAAAATTATTCCCATCGGCCTTGAAACATATTGCTATGATAATCCGAGCATATAAAGCTTGGTGGGTGGACATCGTGCACAGGGAAGTTGTGGAGCCATGGGAACCTACAGGATCTGCCTGGAGAAGGGGGAGCCAAGCAATTCTGCCTCCCTACCCCCACGCATACTCCAGGCTTTTATTTCACTTCTCATCCAATGTGTTTACCACGTATACCTTTGGATTTATTACCAAGGACAGCAAATGTGCTATGCTTATGGGGTCATACATGAGGTGGCTTGCAATCGTTTATATCTAAGTTCACATTCCATTTTTACTTTCCTACCAGAAAGCAGTGTCCTGAGAGAACAGGATGCTGACAAGTCATTTAAATAATGTGGAAGAGGGGAAAACAAGAGGAAATGGAGCCTTCTGAGTGATTAAGGGCACTGGGGTAACTGAAAGCAACCTAGAAGGCACTGAAGGGGAGCTGAACTGATTCCAAAATCTAAAAAAGTTTCCTTCCCCAAATTGTTGAGGATTGGCTCAATTTTAATGAACCACTGGAGGATTTTCTAAACTGTCACAGTCTGAAGTAGTACCAGTGTGTGATTGTGAATGTTCTGCAACCTAAATATTCTGCCACTGCATGTGCACTGGAACGCCTTTGGATTCTGGTTGGTCAGGACTATCAGAAATGCTACTGATATCATTGAAACAGCACTCAATCAGCCTAAAATAAGATACCATAAGAGAGACAAGCAAAGCTCTTTTTATGTCCATATCTGGCCATTCTGACTAAGGCATTTGGTAATCACTGAAAAGGCCATCACTTATAATTTGGCACACATTGTGGCACTTATATAAGGTGACTAGTACAAGTGGCAATCTCATATTCTGGAGACACAGATTTGTACAGCGTGTCTCCCTAACCTATAATAATTATCAAACATTTTTACTTACGAGGAGCCCCTTCAGCCATTTCAATAGCAGTGATTCCCACAGACCATACGTCACTCTGCAAAGGAAAAGATGACAAACAATAACACTTAAAAATGGGAAACTGATAATATCTAAAGTCTCAAATCAATCTTTGGCTGATGGGGGGTATCACTGTCAGAAGTATTTTATGGATTTTCTATAGTGAAACTTATTTATAGATTGACATTATAGGATGACATTATTTGAGCTTCAGACCAGCCAATACTATACTACACAATAGGCTGATATAAGGTGGGGCTCAGTTTAATGAAATACCGAGATGAATCTGCTGTAAAGAAGTCCTAGGCCATGGACCTACCAGCTATGTGATCCTGGGTAAATAATTGATATTTCTGTATGTCAATTTTACTCTGTGAAAGATGGAGACAATAATGCCTCTGCTTCAAAGGATTGGTATGTGTATTAAATTAAATAACATTAATAAAGCACTTTCAGCAATTCTTAGAATATAGTAAATTGAGGATAGAAGTATTATAATTCCTAAGAAATTATAATTTAGGAGGCTCTATAAGATTATCTTTACCACTATTTGTTTTTTAGAACACTCATGACTACTAGTATAATGGCTGGCTGTTTGATTCCTAAAGCAGTTAACTGAAT
This sequence comes from Talpa occidentalis, assembly GCF_014898055.3. Lineage (NCBI taxonomy): Eukaryota > Metazoa > Chordata > Mammalia > Eulipotyphla > Talpidae > Talpa > Talpa occidentalis. The sequence continues at coordinate 29,878,882 of NW_023601543.1, forward strand.
TCTTAGTACCCCCAGTTTATAGATCTCTTGGCTTCAAAGGGTGGATGTGATAGTGTAAGTTTAAACTTCTTTAAATTACATGGGGCTAAAAAATAAAAATTAATTATTTTATATGGGTAGTTGGAAGACGGCACAAACTCTGCAGCTACCAAGCTTTATTTTTACAGCAAGCCCCTTAAAGAACATTCTGCTTCCATAATCTCCACAGCTTCTTATAGCACTGGACTGTAATAGGCTCTCAATAGATCTGGTTGCAGATCAAGCAAAGGGCATTTAAGGGAAAGCAAAAAGAGATGAAGCTTAAATTAATCAACTTCAACTATCGAGTCCTAGGTTCCACATACTGAAACCACAATGAATTGTTTGGATGACTTATGATGTGGAGAGTGAATGTGGTTTTTCCAGTCTATAGCAAATGGAGAGTTTTCTTTCCACATCAGCTTTTTGAAATGTGTACATAGATGTATATTGTTCAAACTGCAGCTTCAGTGGAAATTTTAATAAATAGCATGAATTGTTACTTAATTTGTCTATTCCACTGATGTTTTGTGGTTTGGAGGTGAACTATGCCAAGGATTTTCTCCATTACCCTGCATAATCAAATTATTTTTTTTCTTTTTTGGAGCTAAGTTACTGTGGAAGTTAATAATTGGCTTTACATTTATTCATTTTTAAGTTTACAGAGCCCTCTTTCGCTGGAAGTTAAATTTCCATATAAAGCCACATAATATAATATTTTTACCATGAAGATGCAAACAGTATAAACTGGACATTTTTCCTCATATATGGATAACTCCCAATGGTCTACTTTGTATACATTCTAAGAAAATATTTTATGCATATGATCAAATCACATACAGTAACAGTATTTCCTACCTATTACAGTTTAATGTGAAGGGGGTAAACTGCCTGCCTCAATCTTTTATTCTATCATTAAAAAATAAACATTAGCCAAAAGTTCCTTGCAAATTTTGATTCCCACTGTCTGACTCCTCACACTTACTCTGTAATCATAGGAGCGTCTCGGGTCCTCGTCACAGTCAATCACCTCAGGAGCCATCCAGTATGGTGTTCCAATGAAGCTATTTCTCCTCCCATTAGTTCTGCTCACCTGGGCACTCACTCCAAAATCCACTGCAAAATTCAGTATATGTCAAAGTAATTAATCAGTAACAAAAAGCTCAATAAGTCATTGCTTTAACTTGGAGAGCCAATACAAAAGCCACAATGGATAACAGATTTTCATTCCAGCCCAGCAAACTTTACCATGAAGTTTACTCCAGAAATACTGGGAAGTAGGCTTTTGCCGCTATTTATGTTGGAAATAGACTCAGCAGTACTATTATAAATCTGCAGTAGGTTTGGCTGAATGTTTACCATGAATATTAAAAATAAAATTCCACCTCTGAAGTGATAACATATGTAGTGTTTGGACCTGCCACCAAGCCAAAGTAAGACTAGCAACATCTAAGAATTCTAAAACATTAGGAGACTCACTCATGACATTAGAAAGTCCTATCACACTGATAAAAATGACTTTTCCACTAGAATTTAGTTTTAAGTTGTATAGATCTTCTGAATCAGATGTAAACATTTGCTGTGGTATCCAAATCTTAGCTTAAACTATGAAAGTTCAGTCTTTTATTCATCTATGGAATATATTATATGAAAATATTTAGTATGGTATCCTCAGAAACAGACAGAAAAAAAAAGGCCAAAGTAGACTGGGAATATTTAGTCCAGAAAAAATAAGACAGGGATGAAAAATGAAGTTGATTTTCTAATTTAGAATGGTTTCCAGGAATCTAGAGGATGGAGAACAACATTAACTGAAGCGTAGTTTAAAGAATTTAGAAGAATAAAAGAACAAGAAAAAAGTTGAAAGTTGAAGACAGTCTTTAAGGAAGGATCTAAGAAGAACAAAAAATAATGTCCATAATATCAAGTCCACAAAATCATTATTTGGTGTTAGACAATTAAATTAACTGGGCATTTTTTTTTTGAGACTAGATAGGTTAAATCAGACTATTATTCTCAGTATCCCTGACAGCCAACTCAGGGGCCAAGAAATACCCATAAAGGCCATAAGACAATCAGGGGAGAAAATGAAAGAAGAAAGCTGAGAAAAAAGAGTGGTGAATGGAAGAAAAGGTGGAAAAGAAAAGTCAAAATTAAAAAAAGAGATGAGCGGCATAATTTAACATTTCCTCTTTACTGATCTAGGGACCAGAATATCAGGACTATTGATGAATTTTAATTGAAACACAATGATTTTCCAATCTTTTTGTTTTCTACCATCCTTTGGCTATCATTGGGCTTGCCTTCTCCAACTTCCTTATAATACATTGCTAAAAGTAGGTTGTAATATGAGAAATCTAAGATGAAATTACGTTTAAAAATAAGTCTGATTAAATGCTAATCAAGTGTTACAATGTCTCTCTTTTAGAGTAATATATATATATATATGAATTTTAATGTATGGACTTTGAGGCAGATTTTTCAGTGGCTTTTCACTTACTTAGCAATTTCTCTGCTGCACTGCAAATGGTAGGCTGGGCCAATCTGACTCAAATATATGGCAGAGCTGCCACATGTGAACAGAGTGCAGCTTGCAGCAGATTATCTATCTTGCACGTTTGACTCAGAGAGCTCCATGCTCCCAATATATTTTAACAGTGTGCTAAAATTATGTTTCTAGGTTTGTAATTTTTAGACACAATATGTAATACATTTTCTTGAAATTACTTTTCCCTAACTTCATGAAGAATTCTCAATGAATGAACAAAGTCTCTACTCTGGTATATTTTCTTTTAGCAGGAAAATGGAAACTATCTTAAGGTCATGCTAGAGATATGATAGGCAAGAATTGATATAATTTTAAAAATAATACAGGATACAGAAGCAATGATTTGTGTTCTATATCAATGGGGTTATCTGCTGTTACCTAGTACTGACATTATTTATATGGCACTATTTAAATCCAACCAACAGTATTTACTTTAAACATTAAAGGATGCAATATATTGTTCCCTGTGTGCCTGTCAAATAATGTATGTGGTTATTTTCAAATAAAGTATGTCATTCTGAATTCTGGAGTAGAAAGTCAGAGACTTTATGGTCTTTAGATTTCTAATTCTGAATTTGACTTGGATATTGCTGGCACATCATTTTTAATTGACACCCGTTCTTTAAATATTTGAGGAAAAATTCCAAAGAAGCAACCTGTACTTATGTCATTTAAAAGTTCTTTGATATCCTTGGAGAATGTGGTTCTGTGGTGTGGAAGAACTGCCGTTTTTAAATCCCCGTGCAAGGCACAGAAACTTGTACATGGTCAATACTCAATTCAATTGTTGAAATGAGGAATGACCCAAACATAAACTTCTCCATATAATTTAAAAGTTGTTTCTATCTGCATGATTTCAGAGAAGCAGTTAGGTGTATCTTTCACCTGCCTTACCTTTCTTTCCAAATAAATTTTCAAACTTTGACTGGCTCTGCAGTATGAAGACATAGCCTCAAAAGTGATGTGACAGAAAATACAGTTATCATAAAGGATTTTTCTCCATTAAGGTACACTGGGTCTCAATTAAAGTATTGCAAAAATAAACTTACCTAGTTTTACTTCAGCATTATGAGTCAGTAGCACATTCTGACCTTTGATGTCCCGGTGAATTACACGGTGAGCATGAAGATGAGCTAAGCCCTGCATACATACACACATTTATATTAAAAATATTCACATTAGTATTTATTTTTCTCTCTTCTGGTACTGTTCTTAGTGTTTTTGGAAAGTCTTTTGGTAAGAAAAATGGCCCAGATTTGATTTTTTCAGACAAAATTCTTTCTTTAGGCTGGAATCACTACAACCAGTTCCCAGAAATACTACTTTTGGCTATAAGGAAAGGAAAATAAATCAGGACACCCATGAAAGAAAAAGAACACCAAAAAGAAATGTTTGTATACATTGGGCCATTTACCTTTCTTTCTTGCCTCTATAATTTCAACAAACCATAAGAGTAAAAACTTAGACATCTTAAATATCATAGTTCAGACATTGTTTTGCTCTATTCATCATCCAACCACTTGTTTAGTCCAAAATATTTTCTAGTCAACCTTGTAGGCTGAGAATTTGATGAAACATGGAAATTCATTTTAAAGCATTTGCAATTTGTATTGGCTTACCATGCTGGCTCCAGCCCATTCACCACTAAAACTAACTGGTGACCTGACTAACCCGTGACCTGGCTTCAATGAGATTGCTCCAGATACTGACTGGAAAATAATAGAAGTAACAGTAAAAACAGTTAATATTTATTGAGTCCCTAGTCTTTGCCAAGTACTATGCTAAGTGCTTACATGGAATAAATTATTAAATCCTCATAGCAATCCGTGGAGGAAGGTGACAATATTACATATGAGGAAAGTAAGATTTAGAGAAATAAAACAGCTGACTCAAAGAAACTTAGCTAATACATGATGGACAAGAATTTAACTCAGCCCAGAGTTTGTGCTCTTCACACTATTACCACAAGTGAAGTCAACAAGGTGAGAGGAAGGATGTTCTAATGTTGTTATTGGTGGTGCTGCTCAGTTCTATTAATAATCTTTTTTGGGGGGCCTCCCTGGTAACACAAGGGGTTAAGACTCAGCACGATGAAGCTGTCCACAGCCACTGCAGCATGAGTTCGATCCCCAGCCAGGGAGGTGATCCACATAGCGCAGCAGACCTCTCCTGACTCGCCCACTGCTCCCCTTAGCAGTGTACTTCAGTCAATCTGCCTGTTCAGTTCCCCACTCTGTCCCTGGTGAATCCTCTCACCCCCGCACCTCTGGCCTGTACCCCAGTTCTTGTATGCATAAAATAAATCTTTTTAAAAAATCCTTTTTGGGTGACCATTAACAGTTAAACCACAAAGAAAAGTTTGAGTTTGGTAGATCAAGAAGATTGAATCTCTCATTTAATTTGGTGTTCAAAATAAGGAAAGTTTTGAAGTGGGCATTATTCAATAAAGGATATGTGTACAAAATGGATACACATGGTTTGAGTCTGTCCTGTAAAATACTGACATATCGTGCCTCACCTTCATCTTAATCACTAATGACAGTGCTATGCTTCTTAAAAAAACCTATCTGAAAATCATAATAACATAAAAAGTGCTCCAAGCACTCATTTCCATGGTCTATTGAACACAACAGTCTGACACTGACAGAGCCATGAATGGCCATGATTTGTAAGGACCTGGTTATCCATCTTGAGGTCTAACTTAGTTTAAGGACATCACCTGAAAAATCTGCTTTCTCTGCCTTTTGGTCTTTTTGGCATCCTGATCAGAGGTTATATTTAGAATTCTTTTTTTAAAGATTTATTTATTTATGCATACAAGAGCTGGGGTACAGGCCAGAGATGCGGAGGGTGAGAGGATTCACCAGAGACAGAGTGGGGAACAGAACAGGCAGATTGACCGAAGTACACTGCTGAGGGGAGCAGCGGGCGAGTCAGGAGAGGTCTGCTGTGCCATGTGGGTTGCTCCCTAACCCGCCGGGGATAGAACACGTGCTACAGAGGCTATGGACAGCTTCATAGCTTGTGTCTTAATCCCTTGCGCTACCAAGGAGGCCCTATATTTAGAATTTTTAAACCACCATATGTGAGCAGATATAAAGAAGGTACATTTTATATATAACTTCCAGGATCTTCAAGGTCAGGGAAGAAGGACAATATGAAATTTCACCTGAAGGATTTCTCGGCAAATGTAAGCAATCCAGTCTTCTTTTAAACTCTGATTCCTGGTCATTCTCACCACATCAGTGACTGAGCCTGCTGCACATAACTCCATCACCATCTGCAGGAAAGTCAGCAAAATATCAACAATTAGAAAGTAATTCTATGAAAATATCTGGAGAGTTTTAGTCCATCTGGCTTGCATTTATATGTAATGTTTAGAGATTAAGACACTGCAAAGACAAGCTCAATTGTCTGGTGGAAGACTCCAAAGGTTAGTGGAATCAAAAAAAGTTGGAAGAAATCCAAAGGTCTATGGAAGGAGGGAAGACAGTTACCATGCCAGGGATATTTAACCAGGAGTTGGGATTTGAGCTAAGGCTTGAAGGATAGAACATTCAGTTCATTGCAAGTAGAATGCTCTTAGAAAGAAGCTTTTGCTGGGGACAACTGAGTGATACCTGGAGTAGAATAGAAAGGACAGATGAAGGAACAGCTTGACTGCAGGTAGAGAGGGAGGATACAGAAGATTTCAAAGGAATCTGTACTTCAGTATTATAACTAGAATTTTTATTGTTTTTATTTTCAATTTCTAGAACATTTCTCCCGAAGACATGGGCAAATTATAACTCCAAGGGGGGAAATGTTGACTGCATTCCTATAGAGTATATTTTTCTCCAAATGATTTGACTACAACACAATGGAAATTCTGCTTTAGAGGAAATAATGACAGTGTCTCATACAAATTTTATATTATTAATAAAGTCAACATCTCAGAAAATTTATTTCTGCCACCAAAGAATCAGATAAATTTCCCAAATAGTAAATTTCATTCCATATACTAGTTTAACTAGCGGTTGACCAATGTGAAGAAAAATATACTTATTTTAATCAACCTAGCAGACTTTTAAGCACAGGTTCATGCACTAGTGCACATGTCAATGTTGCTTTATCAATAGAACTAAACATGTCTTTTTAAACTGTAGGCCAGTTAATTATTACCATAGAAAAGAGGAAGCAAAAGAATAAACCCCAAATCATGAATATTCAAAATGCCTACCTTATTTCCTTTTGGAATACTAAGATTGTTTTCTTTTAATAAAATTACTCTCTTAATGTGTATTTATTCACAACTGATATTCTTGCATGTCTTTCACTTGAATACACTCTCACAAAAAAGAAAAGAACAGCCTAACAACACCACTAATTCAAATAAACCACAAAACATTTATTTTCATGTTGACTATATTGAATGGGCACAACATGTACACTGTGCTAATGGAAGAACAGGGACTCATTTTGAACCATGACAAACCTAAGTTAAAGCTATTTAGTGAGAGGCACACTGAAAAATTGTGCTATTACCTGAGTCAGAAGAACTGTACTATGAAAGAATGTAAGGCATTCTTAGTCATTTTCCCAGCTTTGTAAGCACAGTGCCTAGCACATATGCTTTATCAATGGTAACCATTTAGTCATTTCCTTACTTTCTATTTGTTTTGATTTACATGGGTAAGAAAGTGTGAATTGTTCCACGAAAAAACTCTTATCTCCAGAAATGATTTTTGCATGAAGCACAGATCCTTTCAGATTTCACTTCAAGTTTCATTTTCTCAAGGAAGACTTTCTCACTGCCCTACTAGATTTCGGTTCCTTTGCTTTTTGACACACAGAAGCATGTTAGTTCCCTTCTGATTGGTTATATTTTCATTTTTGTGATTATTTGATTGATATAGGTCTTTGCAAATAGAATATAAGTTCCAATAAGCCAGGAAAATATTCAGCGTACGACCATATCTCCAGCATCAGCAGAAAGCCTGGCAAATACTTTCAAATGAGTATATGTTGAATGATAAAGCAGTATTAATAATATATGTGATATATACAGTAAAGAGAATTGAAGGAAGAAAAACTTGTAAGTAAATATATATCATATATGTGATTATATTATTAATTCATTTAGTCATTCATTTAGTCATTCAACATATATGGAAACAACCTAAATGCCCAAAGACAGATGAGAAGATTAAGAAAATGTGGTACATATACATGACGGAATACTATCCAGCTATAAAGATGAACTCTTGCTACTGTGACAACATGGATAGAACTGGAGGAAATTATGTTAAGTGAAATAAGCAAGAGGGAGAAAGGCAAATACCAGATGATTTCACTCATATGTGGAATATAAAGAAACCAAGCAAAGGAAATGACAAAACTAAATAAAAACAAGCCCCCAAAACTTGACTGCAGAATTGAGGTTACTAGAGAGGCAGGGGGACAGTGGGGTCAAGTCAGGAGGGACACAGTGGTCTATGGTAAAGGGCTATGGGTGCTCTGGTGTTGGGTGATATACATCTGAGGAGATGTGAACCTATTCCACTGAGTTGTATACAATGCTGTAAACCAATGTTAGCTCAGTAATAATAAAAAAGATAGTGTACACAAAAAATTACCAGTTGCCATTAAAGTTGTGCTCCTGTATATAATAAGTCTCAACTAATTCTCTTATAAGTAGAGTTGAGAGAATATCAGATTAACTTGAAAAACTCTAAATTTGGTGGTTTTCAAATTATAGTAACCACATCAGCATCAACATCATCTGTAAACTTATTAAAATGTCAAATTCGTTGGTCCACACCAAGACCAGCAGAATTCAGTATCTTTGTGGGTGGTGCCCAACAATTTGTTTTATCAGGCTCTCCAGAAGATTCTGATGCCTGCTAAAGTCTGAGAACCACAGAATCAATTCATTCCCTATTGAAAACCTTCTATAATGTTCTCTGTTCTGCTTCCTGAAGTCTGTAATGTAAAATGTAACAGAATTTTTCTTCACATTTGAAGATCCTGTAAAGTCTCAGTCATTATTTTGATGGAAAAAAAAAAAAAGTAGTCTTGACTTGGACTAGAAATGGAAACCTAGTAAGTATACACTGACCTCGGCTTATATTCTAAATATTCCCTTTTCAATAAGGACATCCTTGACCAAAGCTCATTTTCTTGTGTGTGTGTGTCATTTTTTGTTTGTTGTTTGTTTTGCCTATAGCACAAGGCAGAAACAATTCTTGTAGCTGCAGGCTGGATTTCAGTTAGCCTCTGAATTTGCATCTGGAATTAGTGATACTTAGAGACATGAAGATTTAGAAAAGGATAAGTTAATGACTCAGAAAAGAGTTTCCAGGGGGTATATTTAAATATATGTGAATATACAAGAAATCCTCAATAACATCATTGATAGGTTCTTAGAAATGTGACTTTAATCGTAATGACATTAGGAAAGCAGGTCACTGATATCTATTCATTAACACTGGCCAGGATTTTTTTGTCATTAAAGTTAAAACAAAATGATGTTGAATGAAACCCCGTTATTTGAGGACCCTCTGCACTTAGCAAGTACATAAAATACACTCATAAGCTCATGTCAAATACTAGTTAAATGGATACTTATCTAGTCATTATTTGCAAATCCATCAAACAGTATCCTTAGCTGTACCTCAAATTTACCAGCAAAGGTAGCAATTACATAAAGCTTAAATTAGCAGCAAAACTATATTTGAAAAGAAATTTCCAGCCTTCCTTCGAGTATTCCCCGATCCCAATACCCAGCCCCTTGCCAGGTCCTTATTTTTTTTCATATTTTATCAGTCCCATCGCCAGAATTCAGAGCACATTTTGTCATACTACTTTGAGGAGGTGAGTGCTTAAGTTTTCCTGTAGGTGTAGAAAAGTGACATCTAAACTTATGAAAGTATGCATCCTCAGGACATAGCCTATGGAGTAAGAAAAAAGCAACTGAATACATACCCAAAGTTGGTGTCTCTGGCCAGGGGGGCTCATCTTGAAAAATGCACCATAGAAGGACACGATGTTTTTGTGGAAAGAGTATTTCTTCAAAAGGTTGAGTTCAGTCCTGAGATCTTCTTCCTCATCCTGTAAAATAAGAATAGACAGCAAAGCTCCTAAGCTATGCCATTCAGTGACTGTGGGACCCTAAATTGCAGGAAAGGAGAATCCTATGGCAACTCAAAGCAATGATAATGTCCCAGTTACAAGACCCCAAAGCAATTTATAATAAAATCTGAACTAGAATTGTGAGAGAATGGTGATCTCTGGTTAACTGGGGGTTTGGGATAAAAAATGGTTAACTAAGATCTTTTAATTTATTTATTTATTTATTTATTTATTTATTTTTCACAGTTGAAAGCAGAATTTATTGGCGGGGAGAGAAAGTTCCTATTGATTCATGAAGATTGGTTCTTGGTTCCTTCTATCTTCTCTCTGGGACTATATTGCTTCCAGGACCATCCCCAAGGGCTAGCTGTGGCCTATGGGGCCCTACTGTGTAGGGCCTGCTCCCTTGTCTTGGGGTTCAATGAGGTCTGCTGGGGGCTACTATGGTGAGGGTTGCTTCCAGGACCCCTCCTGGGATTGCTGGGTTCTGCCACCAGTGGGTCAGTTTCCAGGATTTGTCCACAATAGGTAGGTTCTATATTTTTGCTGTGTTCCTTCTTCCTTTTTGATGAGCCAAGGTTTATTTCTTTGTTTTTCTTTCTGTTTAAAGAACTTTAGTTAATCATTCTTTTAGGTCAGATATGCTAGTGACATATTCCTTTAGTTCCTTCACCTGAGAATGTTTTGATTTCTTCTTCATTCCTAAAGGATATTTTTACTAGGAACAAGATTCTGGTTGACAGTTCTTTCTTTTGACACATGAAAGATGTGTCACTGACCTCTATGACTCCAGATGAAAAATTTCATTGTCATTCAATTTGTTTTCCTCCCTATGTAAGGGTTTATTTTCCTCCCAATACTTTTAGGCTATTTTTCTTTGTCTTTATTTTTCAGAAGTTTGGCTGTGGTGTGTGTTGGTGCTAATTCCTTTACATTAATACTGTTTGGGATTTACTCAGCTTCTTGCATCTGTGTATTCATATCTTTTGAGGATTTTCCAGCCACTACTACCTCAAGTACTTTTTATTTCCACCCTCTTTTTTCCTCTCTTTTAGTGACTCTGATAACATGAATGTAATCTTTTGTTATAGTCTGTCTATTGTTAGTATAAGGAATGTCATTCTGATAAAGTGCAGTGACGGAGTTGATGATTTTATTACAATTACAGCAAGGCCTTCCTCCAGCCTGATGCAGAAGAAGTCCACGCGTGAATCCATTTCCCTCACAATGCAGCGAGCTTCTGTTAGGGTGCCCATATTCCTTTTCTTCTTTTTTTTTTTTTAATTTTTATATTCCCCATACAATTGCAGCCCCCCCATTCTGACCCCAATCCCTCCCCTCCCGAACCTCACCCCCCAAAAAGTGTCTCTGGTTCATAGTTTTTTTGTTGATTTTGATTTTCACTTTCTTATAGTTATTCATTTTCCTGGTCCCTTATTTAAGTTTTCTAGATTCCTGCTATGAGTGAGACCATCCGGTATTTTTCTTTTTCTTTTTGGCTTATTTCGCTGAGCATGATCCGTTCCAGCGCCATCCATGTTGCTGCAAATTGCATGTGTTTATCTTTTTTGATTGCTGAGTAATATTCCATGGTGTATATGTACCACATCCTCTTGATCCAGTCATCTATTTTTGGGCATTTGGGCTGTTTCCAAAGCTTAGCTATTGTAACTGGGAGAACATTTTTGCACCCAACACTAATGATAAAGGACTGATCACAAAAATCTGCAAAGAGCTGATGAGACTCAGCAACAACAAAGAAAATAACCCAGTCAAAAAATGGGCAGAACAGCTAAAAAGAAACTTCTCTGAAGAGGAAATGCAAATGGCCAACAGGCATATGAAAAATGTTCAACATCACTTGTAATCAGGGAAATGCAAATCAAAACTACCATGAGATACCATCGCACACCAGTGAGAATGGCACATATTAAAAAAACTAGCAACAACAAATGTTGGCGAGGGTGTGGAGAAAAAGGAACTCTTCTGCACTGCTGGTGGGAGTGCAAACTGGTCCAACCACTACAGAGAGCTGTGTGGAGATTTCTGGACCTACTAAACATAGAGCTTCCATATGATCCAGCAATTCCACCCCTAGGTCTTTACCAAAGGACACAGAAACATCCATTCCAAAGAACACCTGCACCCCTATGTTTAAGATCTTTTAATTTAATTGTTCTCGGGCCTCACCAGTGGCGCAGCGGTTGAGTGTTGGGTTGCGAAGCTGCCTGCAGCCTCTGCAGCGCTGGTTCAATCCCTGACCTCCGGCAAGGGTCCCACATGGCGCGCAGACCTCTCCTGCCGCCCGCTGTTCCCCTCAGCAGTGTATCATCAATCTGCCTGTTCTGTTCCCCGCTCTGGCTCTGGTGAATTCTCTCACCCTCCCGTGCTTCTGACTGTACCCAGTGCTTGTATAAATAAATAAATAAATAAATAAATAAATAAATAAATAAATAAATCTTTAATTTAATTGTTCTCAAACTGTGGTTCCTGGTGAAGCAACAATGGCAACTGTTTTCACTGAATGGAGTCATCACATTTTTGTTTTGTAGCAGTTTATTGAGATATGATTTACATACCTATAGTAAACCCTTTTGAAACGTTAAGTAAGGTATGTCAGAAGAAGACAAACACTGGATGGTCTCACTTATATGTGGAATATAGAGAAACATAACTAAGGGTCAGTCAAAAGGAAGCCAGTAATAAACTCTTAACATCTGACCGCAAAACTGTGGCAACCAGGGCCTCCCTAGTGGCGCAGGCAGTTGAATGCAGTGCTGTGAAGCTGTCCGCAGCCTCTGCAGCACAGGTTCGATTCCCGGCCGAGCAGGGAGAGTCCTACATGGCATAGCAGACCTCTCCTGCCTTGCCCGCTGCTCCCCTCAGCAGTGTATTTCAGTTGTCTGCCTGTTCTGGTCCCCGCTCTGTCTCTGGTGAGTCCTCTCACCCTCCTGCACATCTGGCCTGTACCCTGGTTCTTGTATGCATGAATAAATAAATCTTGGGGAAAAGAAAAAATCCTGAGGCAACCAGAGGGAAGGGTGTGTGAGGTAGGGGCAGAAAAGGGAAGGGGCCTAATGGAGCATGGTGGAGGATTATTGGGACAATGGTGGTGGTCAATGTGAAAATACACATTTATAGAGGCTTAAACCTATACCCCACAAAGATACAATGATGTAAACGAACTTACCTCAATAAACATTACTGGGGTGGGTAGTGTAAAATCAAATGTTTTTTAGTAAATATAAAGAATTTGTGGAACCATTATCACAATTTTAGTATCCACAAATACATTTTCTATCTTTATAGGTTTATCTAATGTAGATACTTCAAATAAATGAAAATCACTGACTTTGTGAACTTTTATAGTACATATCAGTATTTCATTCCTTTTCTTTCTTTACTCATCAACTGTTGGATATTTGTCTTATTTTTTATCTCTTGGCTATTATGAATCATGCTGCTATGAGCATTCATATCAAATTACTGTGTGGGCAAATATTTTCTTTTTTAAATTTTTAATTAATTGTTTTTTAATTGAGGTAACATTGGGGTATCCTCAACATGTATTACTACCATAGTGCATCCATACCAACTTGCCCATACTCTACCACAGACCATTGCGCCTCCCTCCCTCCCTGTTCCTTTCACTCCTCCACACCCTCTCCCCTTGGTGTCTCAGTTCTGCAGTCATGTATTTTTTTTTAAAGATTTATTTATTTATTTATACAAGCACTGGGTACAGTCAGAAGCATGGGAGGGTGAGAGAATTCACCAGAGCCAGAGCGGAGAGCAGAACAGACAGACTGATGAAATACACTGCTGAGGGGAGCAGTGGGCGCTGCAGGAGAGGTCTGCGCGCCATGTGGGACCACTGCACCACCAGGGGAGGTCCTGTAATCATGTATTTTCATTTCTATTTGGTATTATACCAAAGAAGTGAAATGGTTAAGTCAAATGACAACTTTATGTGTACATACTAATGAAATGCCAAACTTTTCCACAGCGACTGTACCATTTTACATCACCTACAGCAATGATGGTTTCAATTTCTCCATACCCTCAACAACACTAGTTATTTTCTGTTTTATCATTATAACCATTCTAGTGGGTATGAATTGGTATCACTTTGTAGTTTTGATTTGCAATTGCCTGACAACTAATGATTTAACTGTCTTTTAATGTGCTTATTTACCATTTGTATATGTTCTTCAGAGGAATGTCCAACTGAAAATCTTTGGCTTTGCTTTTAATTCAGGATATTTGCCTTATCTTTTTTAAATTGAATTATAAGATTTATTTATATATTCTAGATAGACTAAATATAAGGTTTATGATTTACAAATATTTTCTCCCTTTCTGTAGGTTGTCCTTTTACTTTCTTGATAGTACCCTGTGAGACAGAGAAATTTTAATTTTGATGAAGTCAAATCAGAAGTTTTCTGGTTTTTTGTTTGCCCTTTGGTATCTTATCTAAGGGCCCACTGCCAACTCCAATGTCATGAAGATTTGCTCCTGTTTTCTTCCAAGCATTTTATAGTTTTAGCTCTTACACTAAGGCAACTCAGGGCTATAGGTATTACTTTTAAGGATTATCTATATAGTGATAATAGAAGTTTTTCTTGTATTATTTGCTGAAGTGACACTGGATTATAACACTGTATATGATTTAGAGGTATAGGTTCATATCTCTTTAGATCTATGCTACCACACCACAGCCACCACGAAGGTACCTAGTCCTATTGAAGCCTTTGTGCATGAGATCACTGAGGTTGAGTACACAGTTGCAAGATATATTTCTATCAGAAGATAGTTTGATGTCATCAGAAAAGAGCATCATCAACACAGGACACCAGGACACTTGGGTTTTAGCTAAGAGTTGGAAATAGCTAAGAGTTGGAAATAGCTAAGAGTTGGAAATTTAATCTTCTCAAGGTTAAATTTATTCTCAAAAAAAAAAAAAAAAAAGGATGGAAGATGGCAGTCATTATCTCCACAGAGCATTAATGAAACCAAATGGCATAAAGTTCTTCAAAATCCTTGGAAGAGCAATGCTGTAATTACCACACACTATCTTTGTTACTTGACCTTTTCATTTGAATTAGTGATATCAGAACTACACCTCCCTCCACTTTTTGCCCTAATCTACGAGCAAGCATCAGCAACCTTCATTTTCAGCACACTTGTTAAAGTGAAATGAAATATGAAGCATTCTCTTTCCCTATACCACACTATGTTTGTATCATGACAACCAGTAGTTTCATGATCTTTCTGTAACTCTTCCTAGTCAATCTGAAAAAGCTCCTTAATTCTTAGTAAAATCATCACTTTTTTTGTGTATACAGGTGAAATGCACTAGAGAAAATTCTTAAAAATGTCACTTACAAAAAGGTAACTTAAACTGTTGGTAGTTTTTAATGAACATTAATGCATCATAGAGCTAACTTAAACTTACATACAGGGAAGTAAGATTTACATACATGAATGACATAACCAGTGATGAACACATGACAGTGCATAATGAAATTGTGAGTGATGTGAAATGACTGAGAAAGTGATCCTACACTTGACAAATGGATTTAACACTGGGCTTTTTTGAATTCCTAGTAGCGCTACATTTCATTTGATTATATATTAAAAAAACTCTCCAACTGCATCATAAAGTTCAATATATAACCTTTTCAGAAATATTCTTATTGTACAAAATGAAATATATTTGTACTACATTTAAAAAGGAGACTTTTTAATTAAAGATACAGTTAAATTCCCATTCTGAAATCCAGTGGGGGAAAAAAAAAACACCTTTGATTTCTTTGAGGCAATGAATTAAAAAGTCCAATTGACATGAAAATCAATTAAGGAATTAACATTTAATTATCTTTAGTTCTTTTCAGTATTTCTCTGAATTACTTTGACTTGATGACCTGATGGTAGGGGAAAACACATATTTTGGCTGAAATGAATAGGTGCCTGAATATATCTAGTCAGTTATCATTTTCCTTCTTAGTTTATTCTCTAAAGCCCAGTAGGAAATGTGGGCAATTAATTTTTTATTTGGCTATATTGTTGTTGGGCTTTAAAAATGCTTATGAAATAAATATAAGGCAATGTATTAGGTTCTACCCAGAAACATAACAGATCTTTCAAGGAAAGTTTGAAATCTCATGTAAATGGCTGGCAGTTACAGAATATTCTTTAGCATTTATTTCCCTAGGAATTTCTGGTGGATTTATCCATAAACATTCAACTACCAGAAAATAAATTTAGACACCTATTTGTCTTTGGGCGAAGGGAATGGAGCCTGATTTTTCTAGTTGAAAACCTGAATGATGGGTTTCCTTTTTCTATTTATTGTGTAATAAAGGCATGGCTGAATAAAATAATCAATTTGTAGCATGAGAAATTATATGAAAGTTCAGGTTCTAGTCACATCCCAGCCTCCAGGGAAGTTCAGTTGATAAATCCCTTTTTAGGATTATGCTAAGTGATATAAGCCAGAGGGAAAATAATAAATATAGATGGTTTCACTTATATATGGAATATAGAGAAACCAAACAAAAGGTAAAGAGAAAGACAAAACTTTCAAGCAGACATACAGCCGGGGATAGAGAGAGCGAAGGGTCAAAACAGGGGAGGGAAGAGTACAAGGGACTGTGGTGATGGATCACAGGCGCTATGGTGGTGGGAGAACTATGGGGACTACACCTGAGGGGAAAAATCAAACACTGTCCAAAAAGTAACAAAATGTAAGAAAATAAATAATTTAATAAAAAATAGGTTCCTTTCAGATTCCCTAAGCTTGTTTTCTACAAAACTGAAATTTGGTTCTTGTGGCTTTCATTCTTGCCCTTAAACATTATGCTTCCCCTGTGGTGTGGTTCTCCTTTGAAATGGAAAAAATCTATCTGCCATGATAAAGAAATAAAGCTAAGAAACTGCCAATTCTGTATTACACATGGGCACTCTCAGTCTCTTGTAAGACCATGGTTCTGCTCAGAGGAATATGAAATCATAAAGTGTGCAATATACAGGAATAAGACAATGGTGTGAAGTTAAGGACACAAAGAACAGGTAAAAGAGAGAAAGAGCTAGACTCCTTTAAGTTGTTTACTAGTTTGACAATCCAGTCAAGAAATGAGCAGAAGAACTTAAAAGACATTTCTCCAAAGAGGAAATGCAAATGGCCAATAGGCATATGGAAAAATGTTCAACATCCCTTATCATCAGGGAAATGCAAATCAAAACCACATTGAGATACCACCTTATACCAGCAAGAATGGCACATATCAAAAAAAGAAGCAACAGCAAATGTTGGCAAGGATGTGGTGAAAAAGGAACTCTCCTACATTGCTGGTGGGAGTGCAAACTGGTCCAACCACTATGGAAAGCTGACCGGAGGTTCCTTAGTCTACTAAAAGTGGAGCTACCATATGACCCGGCAATTCTACTACTAGGGATCTATGCAAAGGACACAAAAACATTGATTCAAAAGAACACCTGTACCCCTATGCTTATTGCAACACCATTTACAATAGGTAAAACCTGGAAACAACCCAAATGCCCCAAAATAGATGACTGGATCAAGAAGATGTGGCATATATACACAATGGAATATTATTCAGCAATCAAAAAAGATAAACTCATGCCATTCACAGCAATGTGGATGGAGCTAGAAGGAATTATGCTCAGTGAAATAAGCCAGAAGGAAAAAGAAAAATATCAGATGGTTTCACTTATAGCAGGAATATAGGGGAACCAAATAAGACATCAGTGTAAAAAAAAATAACAGTACAAAACACTGCAAAGCAAAAACAGACAATTATAAATCAGAGACCTACTGCAGGGGAGGAGGAGGGAGAGGGATTAGAGGGAGGGAGAGAGGAGCACAGGGGACTGAGGTGATGGTGCATGGGTGCACTGGTGAAGGAAACTCTATGGGGACTACACCTGAGGGGGTGGGGGGAAGAAAATATTGTTTAAAAATGAACAATGAGGGCCTCCCCTGGTGGCGTAGTGGTTGAGCGCTGGGCTGTGAAGCTGCCCACAGCCTCTGCAGCGCCAGTTCGATACCCAGCCACTAACGAGGGTCCCACATGACATGACAGACCTCTCCTGCCGCGCCCACTGTTCCCCTCAGCAGTGTATTTTGTCAGTCTGCCTGTTCTTTTCCCCCCTCTGGCTCTGGTGAATTCTCTCACCCTCCTGCGCTTCTGACTGTACCCAGTGCTTGTATAAATAAATAAATAAATCTTTAAAAAAAAGTTTAAAAAAAATAAAAATGAACAATGATGTAAAAAATAAAAAAAAGTTTAAAAAAAATCTTTTGTTACAAAGGAAAAAAAGTTGTTTACTAGTTTGAGATCAAGGAACTTTCTTTTCTTTCTGGGTTAGAAAGTTCATATTCCTAAACAAGAATAGGAGAATGGCTGTCCTCTAGGCAGCTATCTAGTTGCATTTTACCATACTTTTAAACCTGTTTATAGGCAAGTCAAATATTCTGGTGCCATGTTACCTATGAGGAACCTGAGGCCTAGAGAGATAAGACCACATTTCCAAATATCTCTTGGCTAGTTAGTAATAGACTTGAGATTTGAATTCATGTTTATGGACTTCTACATTATTGCTATTTCCATGCATCCCTTAGTCAAAGAGAGGTGTGTGCAAGTCATCAAGTGCTTATGCCAAGGATTCAAGATGATTTAGAGATGCTAGCTGATCAATTAGTAGTTATATACCTTTTGTAAATATATAACCAAAGTTCCCAACTTGAAACATCTTTAAGAGTGGTTTTCTCACATAAATGTAAACTCCTCCCAAACCAATAAACCAAGATGAGATATGTTTGGAAAGCATTAGTGTGTTTGCCATTCTCAATTAACAGGAAGTTGAGCTTGTGAGAACACATAAGTACATTATATCCATCAGGCCAAGTGGGTAATTTAAAACTCTCACACATCTCCCAGTAACATGATGCTTTAGCATTTCTTGGCTCAGGGCTAGTTAATCCCAGAGTGGCCTGAATATCCTGCTTTTTATCAACATGAAGTAGCTCATTGATGTCAAAATTTTCTTTGCCATTTTACCTAATTCTAGAATAAAAATCTTTTTTTTTTCTAATGGAGCGAATACCAGAGACAGTTTAGGGAAGATCTTTAAAGAAGTTTATTATTCTTGATAAAACTAGAACTGGTCAATTATATTTGTCATACCTTACCTTTTGCAGCTTCTTGATCTAGCAGTGCATGCCATCACTGCTACCTGTTTCACCTGGATATGCTTTGTTTCCTGAGATACATTGTAAGTCAAACAGGAGCCTAGTACTTACTAGGTGAATCATAAAGCTGTTACCGATGTCTTTCTAATACAACTATAAAGATTTTCTGAATGGGATTGTGGTTATAGAAAAATTTATTTTTAAGGTGCCTGAGAGTATATTATTAAGGCATAAAAGTTTGAAAAAAATTGAATGACAAATAGTTATTCACAGGGGAGAAAAATTACGAAAAAATATATCAATGAATTAAACTGGTAAGAACAGGAATTCTGCTTTTAAGCCCACAAAGTACTTTCTTAGAAAGCCACCATCTAGATCACCAACACTTACTAAAAAAGAATTCTGTTTGCCTGATCTTATTCTAGAGCCAGCAAATTAGTCGAGTCATACAGACTGCTTTATAAGGCAGTTTTGTGTGGTGAGATGCATCTGAGGAGGTGTGATCCTATACCTCTAAATCACATGTAGTGTTGAAAACCAATGGTACCTCAATAAACAATAAATAAAAGCTTCAAGTAGAAAGCACCTTCACACTCCCCTCATGTATTCAAGTACTGTGCCATTGTCTAAAGATTTTTTAGGCTGATCGTTGATCTTCTGTCCACTACTGTTCTTACAATAAAAAAAAAAAGCAGACTACATTTGGGTCATATACAGTGGCAATAATTCCTAGAATCATAATGTCAGTTGGTCCTGTACACAATGTCAAGGTCAAATTTAAGCAAAATTTGCTCTTGTTCGTAGATTCTCTTTTGTTGTCACTCAGCCAAAGTGCTCTATGCTTTCTGTAAATTCACTCAGCCCTTCACCTATATTCAACACTTACCGGTTCAGGGAACCATTATCTTATGGGCCCTGCTTTCTGACAGATGCCAGTGTACAAATATGATAAATGAATCTATATAATTATGTTAAAAAATGTAAATATGTTACCACTTTCAGGCAGGAACATATTAGTGGCAGCCTTCTGAAGACATGATACAACACAAAGGTATCAATTCAAAGCTGAAATTTAAAAATAAGTAGGTGGGGGACTAATGAGGACTTTGAGTACTCACGCTGTATCTCCACCCAACAGACTTTTGATATTTATTCACTCTCACTCTCCTTCCTATTTCAGGCAAAGGGGTCTGCAAAACCAACAACAAAATGTTATTAGACCCACTAGTACTCTCTGAAAGTAGTCTAAGTAGTTTGTGCTCTTTTAACACCAAATGGAAGAATGATAATATTATTTCTCTCTCAATTTTCACTGTGCAAATAAAAAAAAAACAGATTCTTAAATACACAGAAACTTGTTACAAAGTTCACAGTAACAGGTTTAACTACCATATTAATGGTACATTTATAATTTGATGTTAGTAAAGGGCTACCTCTGCTTCCAAAACAAGGTATTGAAACTACGGGCTGAATATGATTTAAAAAAATTTCAAAAATCAAAATATTGAAAATTTATATTAAATGTGGTTCAAAGTCTCTCAAGTTAAAACAAGCAAATAATTAGAAATTCTCATCAAAAATGATGAGACTGATTATTTGGATGCTACAGTTTGTAAGGAAAAATAAATCTACAACCCCTCAAAATCCCTTAAAACACACATTAGTTTGTAACATTTGACATTTATTGGCAAAACAAAAAGCAGGCAAATGTTTAAATACTTTCAGCAATTCATTACCTGCACAAATTGGAAAAGAACAGATTATGGCATTGACAACAGTTCAGTGAATATACATAGCTTTTCAAACATAATATTTGAGCATTTTCCTTTAGGGTATAGTGAAGTGAATATTTTTTGACCTTTGCTATGTTCATGCTAATAATACCTTGAGAAAGTGAGTCACTCATGCTAAAGAAAGAGGACAGAAATCAGGGCTTAGCAAATTCTATGACAATATGTTATGAACCATGACATAACTTTATGAATGTTAGCAGGAAAAGTGCCAATTAAACTGTCTCTCTTGCTCATCTGTCAGAAAATACATGAAAAAAATGTGCCTCTCTGACAAGTTCTTTCCTTCTACCTGTCATTGAGAATCTAATGGCCTCAATTATCAAAAGGGATATTTGGAGAATGGAAATAATATGATGAGACACAACAGAATTAACACAATATTAGAGGAATCTCCTCTTTCCCTTCCATGGAAACAGATAATCAAGTAGAAATGGACAGGATACAGATACTTCTTCATTCTTAAAGACTACCAAAATGTGTGAACTTTTACTGTAAAGCATTTTATGTGTAAATATAATCAATACTAAAAGTAATATAGTAAATATGCTATACTAGTGAATGGAAAGAATATTAAATGATAAATACAATGAGTGCAGATTAGCATAGTTACAATGATGCATAGTAATGATTCTAAAAATAAATATATTTTCAGAACTGTTCATCCCAAGAGCATAGTCCATTAAGGGAACAGAATACAGATAGGATATAATATTACCTTACGAGCATTCATCACTTTAACAGCTGTAAATGCGCCAGTCTTTTCGTGGAGTCCCTGCAATAAAGGACAGTAATAAAAAGCAAAGGCTGGCTATATAATATCACAATCAAGAAGAAAACACAGTAAAAAATATTAAAATTAAATAAGGTCAAACACTGTAGCCCATTATGAAACATGAACTATACAGTTGAAATGTGAGATATTTTGTAGAGTTCTCACAGAAATATTAAATTATGAACATTTTAAAGAAATCCAAACTATTTCATTCAAAAAAAGGCAAACAAGTTTGTAGAGTAGGTTTTTTTAAAATGTTTGTATTATATAGTAGGCATAGTAGTACATTTGTAGGCATTGCTTTATTAGTTACCTTTAGTTTAGGTTTGTAAGTTACCAGAGCACCCAGATGAAAAGTGAAAAGTGAAATTTTGGAAATGGAGAGAAAGGAGATATTCCATTAACCATTTTTTCAATTGATAAAGTAGTACTATGCACACATATCTTTCTACTGGATCCCTCTTGATACCCTAAACAACATTGTCCATAATCACACATAAGGATGATGCATAATTATTTCAATGGGCTATAAACCACTAAAGATGCCCTCAATATGAACCAAAGACACATATGAAAGGAAGAAATTCTGAAAGATTCTTTCTTATTGAAAACATGTTGAATTATAAGAGCTTCTTTTATTCTATTAAATGCAAGTATAATTATTCTCTTGTTTTCCTGGTGGCGAAAGGGGTTAAGTCAGCACTGTGAAGCTATAGGTAGCCACTGCAGCATGCATTTGATCCCCAGCCAGAGGAGCTAATCCACATGTTGCAGCAGACCTCTCCTGTCTTGCCTGCTGCTCCCCTCAGCAGTATATTTCAGTTAATCCACCTGTTCTGCTACACACTCTGTCTCTGGTGAATCCTTTCACCCGCCCCCACCCTCGCACCTCTGGCCTATACCCAGCTCTTGTATGCATAAATAAATAAAATAAATCTTTTTTAAAAAATAAACAAATGCAAGTACAAGTTGTAGATTTATAATTATTCTCTTATTTTTCATAAAGGAAAGTCAAAAAGAAAAAGAAGTTTAATAATAACAGGTATACCTCCTGTGTACATGGGAGAGAACTTTCATGACTGAATAATTCTCCACATGACTTCAGACACCATCTGAAGTAGCTAAGACAAAGGAGGTTGGTGAGAAGAAAAGGGAGGATCAGTTAGGGAGTTTACCAAAGAAGACAGAGTAAACAAAGGTATACAGATTTAAGATCTGCCTTTTCCATTGAAGAGAGATAAGAAGATTGGGTCTTCACGGGAGAATCCCTATAGAGAGAAATTTACATATAAATGTCTTCTTCAAAAGCAACCTCTACTGGGGCCTCCCTGGTGGCCCAGTTAGTTGAGCTCAGTGATGTGAAGCTGTCCACAGCCTGGGCCAGCGAGATACCAACATGGCACAGCAGACCTCTCCTGTCTCTCCCGCTGCTCCCCTCAGCAGTGTATTTCAGTCAGTTTGCCTGTTCTGTTCCCTGCTCTGTCTCTGGTGAATCCTCTCACCCTCCTGCACATCTGGCATGTACCCCTGTTCTTATATGCATAAATAAATCAATCTTTAAAAAAAGCAACTTCTACCAAGTATTCAGAACCTCCCATGAAATAAAACTTTTGTCAAAAAGAAAGATTTTGGGGAATGGTAGATTTTTGTTCCCCTACAGCCACTGATTTATAATTTTCAAAAGTAAACATACAGGTTTGTAATTGGAGCTCTTATTATTTGATCTTATCAAAAATATTTCAAACTATAGTCATATAAAAAAATCTCAGTCTGGTATTGATATAAGTAAGACTTCAACTTAAAACAAAATGCTTTAATTTGGTGTTTTTCTAGCAGATGGTTTGATTCTTGGACAGTTCTAGATTAAACAATGTCTCCCAAAAATCAGGTTTACCCATTACCTTAGTATGTGACCTTTGAAAACAGGATCTTGCAGATATAATCAGTTCAACAATACATATTAGATTATTGTGAACAATTATTGGTGTCTTTGTAAGAGAAAGGGGAGGACAATTTGCACATAGAGACACAGATATACAAAGGCAAGATGGCCATGTGAAGATAGGAAGAAACTGGAGTGATACAGCTACAATCCAAGAAATGCCAAGGATTTCTAGCAATTACCAAAAACTAGAAAGAGGTAAAGATTCATCCTAGAATCTTCAGAGATAAAAAGGCCCTGAGAATTCTAGCTTCCAGAACTATAAGATAATAAATTTCTGTTATTTTAATCCACCCTAATTTATGGATTTGTTACTACAGCTATAGGAAACAACTACAGGGGAAATCAAATCACAGGATTGTTACTGGTCACAGTTCTCACGAGAAAGACAGCAGCTCTGTTTTACTTGGAATAATCAAATGAGCGTGCTATGTCCAGACAGTCGTGTTGATACCTTGGTTAACCTTTCAAGTCAGCAAATATGGAAAAAACTGTGGTTCCTTGATTTCAGAAAAAGATGCTTAAATAGATTGCTTGTTTGCTGTCAAATCTGTTTCATGAAGCACAGACTCTGAGCTATGTTTTCAGATGATTCCCATGTTTACTCATCAAAATAGTCAACTGATCAAAGAAGCTCAAAACAAAAATCCTACTCTACTATTAACATCAATGTTATGTGTTACATACAGCATTCCTCCGTTTTCCCCCACTGATAAAATTTAATCCCATATATTTCAGGTTACCTCCATCTTAATGAGCAAGCCACTGTTTATAAAAGGGGCCATGTGTCAGAAATGGATCCGGAGACTTTCCAGGAAATATAGTAACTTTAGAAACACTGGCACCTCAACTTAACTCTAGCTATTGCCAAAGAATTAAGCATTATATAACAGAATTATTTATAATAGCCAAACATGGAAGCAACTTCAGTGTGTATGAGTGTGTGTGTGTGTGTGTGTGTGTGTGAACATCTGTGTGCGTCTGTGTGTGTTCACTATCTCTATAAAGGAATAATACCCTAGGTTTTAGAACCATGTACTGGGTTAATATGTCTAATCATTACACAAGTTTTCATGTAAGTTTATTAGTATATCCAGATTTATCAATGGAAAATTGCTGCCTGTTAAGCCAGTATTTTAGAGTTCTCCCTGTAACTTCACTTAGAAAATTTTTATTTTGAAATAATTTTAGAATTAGAGAATAGTTTCAAGTTAGTACAGAGGGCTGCTGTATAGCCTTTACCCAGTTTCTTCAATGTTAACATCTATGAACATAGTAATTGTCAGAAATAAGAAATTGATATTGGTACAATACTCTTAACTACATTATCATCTTAATTTGGATTTCTCCAGTTTGTGCTGTAATGTCTTTTTCCCAACTGGGATCTGATATTCCATTTTAGTTGTTATGTTTTTGTAGACTCTTCAATTCTGTGACAGTTTCTAGGTCTTCTTCCCTGTTTTTCATGAACTTGACATTCTTCAACAGTATTGATCTGGTATTTTGTAGAATGTCCCTTACTTTGGGTTTGTCTGATGTTTTCTCATGTTTACACTGAGGTTGCAGGCTTAGGGAAAGAACACCACAGAGCTGAAGTGCCCTTCTCATGACATCATATCAGGGGAGGTGACATGGTAAAATCAAGACTGATCACCTGGAATGATAACCTTGATTACTTGACTAAGGAAATATGTCAGTTTTCCTCATGCAAAGTGACTCTTTTTCCATTTCATACTCTATTTATTAGAAATGACTGATGTTGATTGTGAAGAGGGATAATAATACTATTCTTGAGCATCTAGAGAACCTAGAAGTCATCTTGAGATAAACTAATTGTTCGGTGGTGCCATCTTGTGGTTCACTGACTATAATATTGTGTAAGCTGTTTTGTGATGAAGGCCATGTTCTCATGAACAGATTGTCTCCCTAAGTGAGATGGTGAACAAGGACCTGCAAATCCAATTCCTAGTATGTGTCTTTTTTTTTTTTTCAATTACATTGTATGTTTTATGAGAAATTAATGTAATACCCTATTTGCTGAAACACACATAGAGAATGCTCAGAAAGGTGTTTGGGTTTGAATTCCAGATTACTAAAGTAATCTTATGATTCCCACTTGTCTTAGTGAATGTTACAAAGGAAAATCACAAGGAAAGCCTTCCAATATAAATGTGGTATTTTATTCTGTTTTCTCTACCATAATAATACCATTAATATCATATAGAAGCCACTAGCTGCACTGTATTAATCTCTCTTAAATATAGTTTGTATGCAAAGGGTGAACTTTTAATTCTCAAGCATCACGATTTTCTCAGGGGGAAAATTCTCCTAGCTCTCATTCCTGTCATAAGAAATGAAACTGCTGTTTAAATCTTTTGTGTGCGTTCAAAGGCCCACTCTTATTTGACTATCAGAAGATGTCATGTAATAACAATGCTTTGTTGCCATTCCTGACTCAAATATATTTACTTTTGGAATCAAGTAGTCTATATATCGTCATCTCAGACAACTCTTTGTCTTGTCATTCAACTTAATTCAAGTTTAATTATTAATATATGCAACTCATATAAAATGACTTTAGAGACAAAAGAAGGTCAGCTACTGGGAAAAAAAAACCCTCCCACAACCTTTGCCAAATTATAAGAATCACTCATGATATACTCCATTTTATTAAAATAATGAAACTCCGTGATGATTCAAATGTTAACTGAGAGAAAGACATGTTATTTGTCACTAACACTTAAGCATGAGCTAGATTATTATATAACTGCAAAAATGACAATGAATAGGTAAATGTTGATGAAAGCAGAAGGTGGAAGAAGGAATAGGCTAGAGTCAGGATTTTCAGGAGAGGTTGTTCCTCAACCACACAGAAGGCTAGCAGGTGCCTGGACTGGGGAGCAGGAAAAAGACGAGTTACCGGTATTTTTCAAAATGTAAAGTGAATGAAAAGAGCGCATAGGGGTATGGGAGATGGAGAGTTGAAAAACAAGTGAACAAGTCACAATTTCATTGGAGGAACTGACAGTTTTTGAAGATAAATACATCTGAAACAATTAGAGAATGAAACCAAAAGCAAAGACTGGTTAACAACATTGATTTTTGGGCCCCAAGTACAGTTTAAGTATAGTTTAAAGGATTGCAGAAAATGAATATAGGATACCACATGATGGTCTTAAATATAGTCCTAAAAAATTTCTCTGAATAATTTATGTTCTCACAATTATTTTTCATGCTTATAATTTTAAATATAGTAATTAGGACAAACAATTCTTTCAGGCCCATTTGAAATTATTCAGGAGAGAATATAAATTCCTCAATGTATTGATTTCAATCTGGCAAGGATTTGCATTCTTAATTAATTTAGATAATCAACTAAGAAATACTATTTAGTCTGCTTCCCCCAGAAAAAAACAGAATTTGTTACTATGCTATTGCTTTTTAATTCCAAGTTGAGTATTAGCAATCTGGATCTGTCTTATGAATAGAAAATGTGACATGTCCCTGAATTTAGGATACCTGTTGAAAATAAAACATTGTTAAAAGGTATGCACATCTGCTTAAACAAAAGCAATTAAAAAACATGTTCATCGGGGCCTCCCTGGTGGCACAATGGGTTAAGCACCGCACTATGAAGAAATCCACAGCCTCTGCAGCATGAGTTTCATCCCCAGCCAGGGAGCTACCCACATGGTGCAGCAGACCTCTCCTGTCTTGCCCGCTGCTCCCTTCAGCAGTGTATTTCAGTCAATCTGCCTGTTCCCAACTCTCTCTGGTGAATCCTCTCACCCACCCCCACACCTCTGGCCTGTACCCCAGCTCTTGTATGCATAAATAAATAAATCTTTTTTAAAAAAAGTTCATCTACAAAACAAAAAAAAAATGAAGAAATAGTCATGAAAAAATACTCTATTTTACAAATGAACCTCTATTAGTATTCATTAAACACCAAATTTCTCAAATTTATTTTTGGAAAATCAAAGGACCGCATTTCAGATTACTTCCAATTTGGGCGAATATCTCCAAAGTAATAAAACAAGGTCAACTTGTACATTGGGAATCCAGAATCAAACTAAAAGTTACCAAGGACTGTAGAAGAAAATTACTATCTATCAATATCTTGGCCACTACAGACTTAGGTTTGCTGACTTTTCTTCTTTTCTTTATTCCCTCAAAACCATCCTTGGGTCGCCTTGTCCTTTTCCCTCTCTCCTCCCTCATAACCTTGGAGTCGTCACGATGTTTATTAATGTCCACTGTTTTTTTTTAAGATTTATTTATATATGCACACAAAAACTGGGGAACAGGCCAGAGGTGTGTGTGTGGGTGAGAGGATTCACCAGAGACAGAGTGGGGAACAGAACAGGCAGACTGACTGAAATACACCGCTGAGGCGAGCAGTGGGCAAGACTGGAGAGGTCTGCTGCACCATGTGGGTAGCTCCTTGGCTGGCCGGGGATCGAACTTGTGCCGCAGAGGCTGTGGACAGCCTCACAGTGCTGTGCTTAACCCCTTGCACCACCAAAAGGCCCATGTTCACTGATTTTTAAAAGAGTTATATGTTATCAAATTTCCTGCCCCACAAATATCCAGTATCTGGCTTTATTGTTGTGACCTATTTTGCTGCACATTATTCTCTCAAATTCCTTACATTTTGTTGAAAATGGATGTATTCCATCCATTCTTACCACTATAAAATACTCTGTGGTGTGGATATACCACAGTTGATCTAATCATACGTCGATGGGCATTTAGGCTACTCCTAGGTCCTAGTTATTGTAAATAATGCTGCTATGAACTTTGTAGAACATATGGGGGTTTTGTTAATGGGTTCATATTCTGTAAATATGTGCCAAAGAATGGGATTGCTGGGATGTACAGAATTTACATTTTTAGTCTTTAAAGGTAAATCCAGATAGCTTTCCATAATGGTCTTACCAGTTCACATCCCCCTCTAATACTGTAATAAAGTTCCTTTTTCTCCAACACATGTTGTTAGGTTGTTTTTTTTTTTTAATATGTGTCATTCTCATAGGTTTGAGATAGTATCTCATTGTGATTTTAGCCTGTATCTTTCTACGTAGAAGTGATGATGAATATTTTTTTCATGCTTTTTGGTCTTCTGGATGTTCCAGTCTTTGCAAATACTTTATAAGTACAGAACCATAGTGACACTGATAAGCAAGGTACATGGGTAAATTTATATACAGACAATTACAGTGGCAATGATGTCTAGTTTTCAAGTATACTGCTATATCAAGGATTTAGTTACTCCATCAACAAAGTCAGGTGAAACAGAAAAGTTCTACTCTGGGAATAAATTTCTTTCCTTTTGGTATCTCAAGTGCCTAGCACAGTGCTGGTTACACAGGCTAGTCACAGTGCTGATTATATACCCTTTTAATGAATATTAGTTAATCATGAGTAGAGTAATTGGAAAGACTTCCTGGAAAAAGTAGAATAGCTACTGGACCATAAAGATGGCATTGCATTTGAACAGCTTCTGAAAAGCAGGTGGACCCAGTCAGTGACACATCACAAGCAAAGGCTATGAGGTGGTGCTGAGTATGTTGGCACAGACACTGAAGAAGAAAAAGAAAAAGTGGGAGTAACCATAACCAAGAGAGAAGAACAGGAAAGAACGTGAGAGTATATACCTTTTCTGTCATGCCAGAAATGTCAGTGTGAAAATTTTTTAATCAAATCTTGTTTAAAGAACATAGAAGTGATCACTGAGAAATTAGTCATTAGTAGTTTAGCACTTTTATGACTGGATTTTGTTAGTTAATTGTCTGATGCAAAGCTCAGGGTAGTTCAGACACTGGAAAACCAGTACTGAATTGCAGTAATGATCAATTTCTTGGGGATTACACATTTTAAACCATAACAAATGATTTAAAATAGCAGTTGTGACAGCTGCGTTGGAAAAATCCATCATTCCATGGCAGTTAATTACCACGTTTTTCCCTGGAAAGAATATACGCTAGTCCTTGATGGCCTTGTAATTCTTATTAGATTATAAAGTTTATTATTTATTTTGTTTTTTATTTAAGTGACATTACATTGTATCATATGTTTCAGGTGTGCATCACTGAGAATCCACATGTGTCTCTACTACATTAAGCTCACCACTAAATGCAGTGGAGAAAACTGCTGTGGAAAGACTGCTGACCATTCAGCAGTTCCTACATAGTTCTTCTAGTTATTTGCTTTGCCTCTGTTGGCGAATCTAAACCACATAATTTCCAGGGCATTCTTTCATTCTTTTCAATTGGTTTTGTGGTGGCAGAAGGCCACAAGGCACTCACTACACTCATGTCTGTTTGTTAACCTTGATTTTCATTCACACAGCTTTGTCTTTCTAGTCATTCGTTTGGGTGCCAGCTTTTCTCCTAGGAAATAAACCCAGTGATGCTTCAAAGCCATTATGAGTGCACCTGTGAAAAGCATCCAGGAGCACTTTGTGTTGCACTGTGGAAGGATGAGATAACATGGCTAGCAGTATAGTTTTTGTCAGCATCGTGTCTATGCAGAAAAACAAAGGTGTATGGCTGGAGAGGGCTTTTAAAAGTTAATAGTTCATATCCTGCCTCCAAGAAGGGCCCTTTTCAGAATTCCTCACCACCAACAAGCTCAACAAGTCCAAAGAGACAGATGGATTTGGAGCAATTAGACTTTAGAGGTGTGGTTGAGATTGAAGAGGGCCTGACATAGATTGGTAATAGTGGTGGATGGGTAGAGTTGGGGACACATAGGGAACATATCAATCACCCCCACCTCACGCTTTATCCATCAGGAAAATTTACTTATTTCTAAAGATTGCCAAATGGAGGCAATAGATTTCATTTTTAGATTTGTTTTTTAAAGTTTTTTTCAAAGATTTATTCATTTATGCATAAAAGAGCTGGGTTGCAGGCCAGAGATGCGGGGGGTGAGAGGATTCACCAGAGACAGAGTAGGGAGCAGAGCAGGCAAATGGACTGAAATACACTGCTGAGAGGAGCAACGGGCAAGTCAGCAGAGGTCTGCCGCGCCATATGGGTCACCTCCCTGGCCAGGGATCGAACTCGTCCTGCAGTGGCTGCAGATAGCTTCATAGTGCTGAGTCTTAACCCCTCACATCACCAGGGAGGCCCTGTTTTTAAAAGTTTTAAGGAACTCACAGATGTGTAGATGTTTGATAAGTGCTATTTGATAACTGACAAGTTTATTAACACACTTTTTTGTGACTCCTACAAAGCCTACTACAGTGCTAGGCCACAAAAACTATATTAATTACACTTGATTGAGAGGTAAACCATCAAACTGAAAAGCTTCTGTACAGCAAAAGGGACATTAAGCCAAACAGAGAGACACCCTACTTATTGGGAAAAAATCTTTGCACTTTATTCAACTGATAAGGGACTGATCACAAAGATATACAAAGAACTCACACAACTCAACAAAAACAAAATAAACAATCCAGTCAAGAAAAGGGCAGAAGAACTTAAAAGACATTTCTCCAGGGCCTCCCCTGGTGGCACAGCTGTTGAGCGCTGGGCTGCAAAGCTGCCTGCAGCCTCTGCAGCGCTGGTTCAATCCCCGGCCGCTGGTGAGGGTCCCACATGGTACGACAGACATCTACTGCTGCGCCCGCTGCTCCCCTTAGCAGTGTATTTCGTCAGTCTGCCTGTTCTGTTCCCAGCTTTGGCTCTGGTGAATTCTCTCACTCTCCCGCACTTCTGACTGTACCCAATGCTTGTATAAATAAATAAATGAATAAATCTTTAAAAAAAAAGACATTTCTCCAAAGAGGAAATGCAAATGGCCAACAGGCATATGAAAAAGTGTTCAACACCCCTTATAATCAGGGAAATGCAAATTAAAACCACATTGAGATACCACCTTATACCAGCAAGAATGGCACATATAGAAAAATAAACAAGCAACAAATACTGGGGAGGATGTGGTGATAAAGGAACTCTCCTACATTGCTGATGGGAGTGCAAACTGGTCCAACCACTATGGAAAGCTGTCTGGAGGTTCCTCAGTCTACTAAAAATGGAGCTATCATACTATCCAGCAATTCCATTACTAGGGATCTACGCAAAGGACACAAAAACATTGATTCAAAAGAACACCTGTACACCTATGTTTATTGCAGCACTATTTACAACAGGTAAAACCTGGAAACACCCAAATGCCCCAAAATAGATGACTGGATCAAGAAGATGTGGCATATATACACAATGGAATATTATTCAGCAATCAAAAAAGATAAACTCATGCCATTCACAGCAATGTGGATGGAGCTAGAAGGAATTATGCTCAGTGAAATAAGCCAGAAGGAAAAAGAAAAATATCGGATGGTTTCACTTATAGCAGGAATATAGGGGAACCAAGTAAGACATGAGTGTAAAAAAATAACAATACAGAAAACAACAAAGCAAAAACAGACAATTATAAATCAGAGACCTACTGCAGGGGAGAAGGAGGGAGAGGTATCAGAGGGAGGGAGGGAGGAGCACAGGGGACTGAGGTGATGGTGTACTGGCACATTGGTGAAGGAAATTCTATGGGGACTATACCTGAGGGGGTAGGGGAAACAAATATTGTTTAAAAATGAACAGTGATGTAAAAAATTAAAAAATGAAATATTAAAAAACTTACACCCTAAAAAAAGTCATTTAGCTGCCAAACAACACTAAAGAGAGCCTCACATTCAATATTTGTGTGACCAGCCCATCTTCACAAAGGTCTTGATACAACCAGTATATCACAGTTGGAAAATTCTCTTTGGAGAAAATGTATTTTTTCTTATTTGCATAGAAGAACTGGGGTATAGTCCAGAATTGTGGAGTGTAAGAGGATTCACCACAGACATAGTGGGGAACGGAACAGGCAGATCTACTGAAATACACTGCTGAGGGGAGCAGTGGCTGAGACAGGAAAGGTCTGTTGTGCCATATGTAGGTTAGCTCCCTGGCCAGGGATCAAACTCAAGCCATAGCAGTGATAGTGCTTAACCCCTAGGCCACCAGGGAGGCCCATGGAGAAAATTTAGAATAAGCAGGAACAGATATTTCTAGCTTTGATAAGATGAAGTCTGGGGTTAAATAAATACTATTTTAACCTTCACACCTTAGGATTAAGGGCTTCTACAATTAAGCTGCTACAATTTTCAGAGCAAACAGTGCCATTCAGAGTGGGAAATTATAAGAAACTATTCTTCCTACAAGAGACTGCTGTGGACTTTATAAATATTGTTTATGACACAGTTGTCACTTTTAGGTCACTATGAATAAGTGTCATAAATATATCATGAGAGTCAATTCATATCAAAAGTGTTTGATCAATGTAAACAAAACTTACATTGCAAGTTGGTACTGTATATTCCTGAGGCCTTTTGAATTCCTTTTACCTAATCCATCTTTGCTAAGAGACTGTCAGCTCCCTAAGAGCAAATTTACTCTTTATATATCTTTAGAGTCTAGCACAATGCCTGGCACATCACCAACACTCAGCAAATATGTTGAACTAAATCAAATCAGTCTCAACACAGAGTAAATAGAAAAGGAGACAAATGGGCAAAGGCATGTGTGTAAATGTGTGTGAGAGCAGGAGGCATAAATACAATTTTATGCTAAATTATGTGGGAAATGATTTTGAGAGAACCCAAAGTGTAATGTGCCCCATGATACACAGGGATTTCCTGACGAAGACTCAAATGCTGCACTTTGGTAGAACACTCCAGGAACTCAAAGGCCATTATATGTCCATAGATGAATTGGGGTTTCTTTTAACCCTATAATCCCTATAATTCACTTTGAAGCCATTCAAACTTCCACACAAATATCTTCAGAGTGCCTCAAGGTAGAAGTTATGAACTAGTCAAGGTTAGAGAGCATGAGGTCACAAAAGTAATCGAAGTACTAAGATTCTTGCCAAATTAGTACAAGTTTTGTTTGTCAGGTGACAGGACTTAATTTGTCTCCATGCGTCCCTCCCCCATGACTACTGTTCCCAACACTTCTTCAACAAAACTCTGCTGTTTTTGTTCCTGGTGGTTATATCAACTGTGAGGACATGAGGCGGTAAGAGCTCCAAGTTTCTCACCTCTTTTTTCTTAGCAAACCTTGACTATCTGGAGCCAAAGAATCCGTACCGAAACAGAAAGCTACTGAACCACCAGCATAATACAACAGAATAATGTTTTTCCTCATCCAGAAGTCTGGGATAGTCATGGTCATGCTTATTAGAACTGTGAAAGGAGTCAGAAGAGGGCCTTTGTGGTTTCAGCGGCTTTGTAGTTTAGAAACAGCCCTGTAATTTGAAGCAGTTATGTGTGCTTATACAGCAGCTTCAACTGAGTTTTATTACCCTTGTTATTACTCCTGCAGGGAAAAATAGGTCAAAATATGTAGTAACATCATTTGCAAATGGAGCTGCTCTCTAATGAGCTACAGTGTTCAGAGAATTGCACAAAATGGACAATAAAGTTCGATATTCTAGGCTGCAAGATGCATCCGCTATTTGTCAGAAAGAAATAAATAGGTACTAGAAGGCAACTAAGGCAAGTCATCAAGACACTGTTAGGTGACAGGCACATTATGATCTACAGGGGACAAAATGCATACATTGTGCAAAAATGAAAAATGATGTAAGAATTATATAAAATAAAATTTAAAAAAAAATACAAAGTCATTGAGGGTTGGCGCTACAAATAGGTGACATCATAAAACCTTCAATGCTACTTACAAATTCTAATTTAAACCCACAGGCTGTCACTGTGCTCATGCTGACGAACTACATATGAACTCTGTGAGACTAGGGTGCATACTATGTCAAAAATTCAGAAACCCTCCCAAGTAGCTGTACCTATAGGTAAAGTGAGAGATGGCGATTTAGTTTTCCATGAGTAACTCTTCCCACAATGATATCTTTAATTTACCCTCTGAGGAACCATATGATACAAACATAAACAAGATCTACTAGAAGTCACCTTTGTACTTAGAGCCTCTCCCTTTCCCTTCCCATTTTCTCCCATTGTCACTCGTAGCGCACTTTTCCCCTTTAAGGTTGACCTAGGCTTGACCATGGTGGAGTGGGTGAAGGCATTGTTAAGGTAAAAGAATCAAACCTTCTACCTGCAAACAGGTATCAGCACAAAACAGATAATGCTTCACTGCAATGTCATAATGTTTTAACACAGATCACTTTCTTAATGCAATGCATGCATCCGTTAACACTCACGCAAAATGCATTCCATCTGCTTAGACAGATGCAAGCTTCAGTGTTTCCAATTCTATCAAATAACACAACTAGTTGAAAGAAAAGCATTGAGACAGATAGGTGATGGGTAAGTAGAGGCACTCAAGCAAAAGACGGAGCTTTGATTCAAAATATACCAAATGAGGGTCTTCCTGGTGGTGCAAGGGGTTAAGCACCGCACTATGAAGCAATCCACAGGCTCTGCAGTGTGAGTTTGATCCCCGGCGGGCCAGGGAGCAACTCACATGGCGCAACAGACCTCTCCTGCCTCGCGCGCTGCTCCCCTCAGCAGTGTGTTTCAGTCAGTCTGTCCGTTCTGTTCCCCGCTCTGTTTCTGGTGAATCCTCTCACCCCCGCAACATCTCTGGCCTGTACCCCAGCTCTTGTATGCATAAATAAATAAATCTTTAAAAAAATATACCAAATGAAAATAGGATTCTCAACTTTTTTAGTCCTATCCAGAGAGGTACATATGAAATAGATCTTAACCTAAAGCTAAGGTGGAGAAAATGCTGATGTCTTATAAAAAAAAAAAAAGTCCTTATAAGTGGAATTGTGTCTAAAATCTACAGCAGAGTTATTAGCAGTTCTCCAAGGGGCACCTGAGGAGCACCTAAATTTCATTGGCACTTAGGGAATGCTAGGCAGGAGGAAAGAAGTAAAAGGAATGAGTAGCAGGGGATGTGAGGGAAGAGATAGGGAATAGAGTAAGAGACTAAGGCAACAGTTAGGCTGAATGACAAGGATGAAAAAACTTTTAAGACCAACATCTACATTTACTTCAATAAAATCTTGGTGTATGTAGGTATGTGTATGTGCACATGTACACATGTGTGGGAGTGTTAGCTTGGAGCAGTATGTGCATGTAGCAATGACAATTTCCAGATTTGGGAGAAAAGAATGAAAGAGATCTAAAGGATCACGGGAGCATGCAGAGAAAAATTTTGCCATCTTCACAATTTTGAATTTTTCTCCCTTCCTTCAAATATTTTTGCCATTTTTCCTGCTTTATTCTCTGCCAGTAGTCCCCCAAATTAGTAGCACAGTTGCAACTAAGCCCAAGACTCCTTCCCCTCTCTGGCACTCTTCAATCCTTCATACAACCGCTATATTTAAGAAATATTTACTAAATGCTTCCTATGTGCCAGACACCAGGTAAGGCATTATAAAAATTAGTTATAGTTTCTATTTTAAAGGAACTTTTAGTATTGTAGTAAAGATACACAAACTACAATAATGCAAGAGGCAATGTGGCAATTTTCATAATATGGGTACAAATGAAAATGTACAATATCCTTGAAAGTATTATTATTCAAGATTTTCCTAATGAAAAAAACTCTCATAAAAGAAAAAAAGAAAAAATGCCACAAATGCAGACCAGGATTTTCCCATATTAATGAGATTCTATATACATTGATATTTTTCAAATTCCCTGTATATATTTGTATATTCTATTAGGTCATTGGTTCCATATGGGCTCATATTCATTGCAATGCCATACAATCTGTTATAATCATAAGTTCAGGATGGATCCACAACTACAATGGTGCAAACTGCTAATATTTGGTAGATATAAGGAAAACTACTGCTATGATAGGCTGATTGAATTTTTTATGTTTTCATTTCTACTCACAATGGAAGAGCAGGTTTCATATATAAAGATCTCTGTGAAATAAAATGCTGGCACAAATGTGCTGCCAGAGTTAAACATTACCATGGCTACTTAGGTGTTTCTGTGAGAATGCTGGGACTACTGAATAACAGAAATATACTTGATGAGATTTATTTTCAGGGTGAGCTTGTATAAGACAGAAAGTAGGGCCTAATTCTTAGTCTGGAATTAGGTTACTACATTTAGTAGTAGAAAGTTACTACATTTACTTGTTCAACTGCTTAGCTGATCATCAGACCTTTCAACACTGCTATATCCATAACTGACTGAAGGAGCAGAACATAGCATCCAGAGAGCAGATTTCACCCTTACCTGACTTCAGCAAGAAAGTATCTATGTGTAGCACTGACAGTCATTTTGCCTTTTTGAAAAGCTTAAACAACTATACTACGTTTCATTAATTCAGCAGAATTTTAAGAAAGGTCAATCTGAGTTACTTTAAAATATTAATTGAAATAAGTTCAATATATTGATCCAAGTTGCCTAGTAGACAAATTTAGGGAATCTACTTTAATCATTGGGTAAGAGTGATTTCCTACTTACTCATCAAGGCCATAATGAGGAATAGTGCTTCACTATTTTTTACTGCACACAATCCAACAAAAATTAATTAAATTCCTTTTTGTAAAAAATAAGAATGATAATAAGTAGGCAGGCCAACTTGTCTTGGCTTTCCTGGGACTATCCCAGTTTTGGTTAGATTTTTTCCTGTTGTTTTGTCTTTATAACTCTTGAGGACAGTGACTCCATACATGGAAACCATGATTTTAATTGAATTCCTGTTTGTAAGACATTGTGCTATGAACTGTATGATACAAAATCCCAGTGCTGGCAAAGAACTTGAAAAAAACTATCCTACATAGATTAATCTTTTTATGATTTTCTTTTACAGTCATTTGCTCAACAATACTTTTTTTCTAATTAACCAACAAGTGTTTCTGAATTATCATGCTTTATTTTTTGATATTTTGCTTTACTGTTTGAAGTATTAATTTTATTCTTTGATATTCATGGGAAATTTAAAATAATTTTTCCCCACTTAATTGAAGGTTTTATTAGATTGGATAAATACTTAACACTTTTATTAAATGTATATTATTAAAATATTCATTTTTCTATGAATTATTTACTTGTTCAACTGCTTAATGTATGGTGATTTTTGGTGCCATTTTGTTGTTTATTTCTAATTTATATTGAATTTTGGTGAGAGAGTATGTTCTGCAGGATATGGATTCTTTGGTATTAAAGATTTTCTTTATAACCTAGCATATAACCAATTTTTCATAATGTTTCTTATGTGCTGGAGTATTTATTCTCTAATTGCTGATTGTGAATTCTACATAGTTCTAAGAACTCAAGCTTGCTTCCTGCATTTTTATTAACTTTTCTGCCAACTTGACAGTAAAATTCTGAGATAGTTGTCAGAAAGTCTTCCTGTCCTTGGTATATTTGATGATGATTTCAGAGTCAATAAAACTTACTTTATTCCTTTTAATTTTAAAGAATTTAGAAACTTCCAGTTCAAGCAATAGTGGGATATTTTTCTTATAAATAGCATGAGTGAATTTGAAGAACTGACCAGTTATAACTGGGCAGTGGCCCATAGATCTCTTAAGATCTCCCCAATATGGGCCTCCCTGTTGGTGCAGCGGGTTGAGCGCAGCACTGTGAAGCTATCCGCAGCCTTGCAGCATGGGTTCGATTCCCGGCTGGCCAGGTAGATTCCCACATGGCACGGCAGACCTCTCCTGTTGCGCCCGCTGCTCCCCTCAGCAGTGTATTTCGGTCCTTCTGCCTGTCCTGCTCCCCACTCTGGTGAATCCTCTCACCCTCCTGTGCCTCTGGCCTGCACCCTAGCTCTTGTATAAAAATAAATAAATCTTTAAAAACAAAGATCTCCCCAATGTTTACAAGGTAACTAGATGTACTACATAGAATTATAGGCTAAATATCTGTGCTTTATCTGTATCTATTTAGATTTTTGAAATTAAGCAGCACTAAGAACTGGGGGACCCTTTTCATAAGGATTTGTAACTACACTCTACCCTCGAGATATATAAATTGAACTCAGTCTCTTCCTGCAGTGTATATCCTAAGTAAGGTTAGAGCAATAGAGGAAAAAAAAATTTAATTCAATTTTATGTCTCTATCTGAATTACAACTTTATATTGTTAGGCATAACACTGAATAACTATGGATAAAAGAAAACTTGGAAGATTGCCCTCTTGCAAAAAAAAAAAAAAGACTCAATTCGTTAAACAAGTTCTCCAAGGTTAATGACCAAATTGACTCCAAAGGCAAAAGCGTTTAAGAAACGTCTTGACATGAGCCTTGCTTATATATCAATAGCTGCAGAAATCACCATGTGCAGTAGGAAAGGATAGCCTTGGAAACGTCAAGGTGAGAGATGGATGTCTCCTAGTTAGGATACTCAGATTGTTAGGTTCCCTCTTTCATCTGAAAAAGTACAAAAAGCAGACTCTTCTGAAGAAACTCTATTAAAGTAAATTTGAGCATTATCTTTTAAAGAGATGAGTACTCTCTTACCAAAAAAGAATAACAGATATGGTTGAAGTGATAGGAAATGACTTTTTCTAGAAATGTTTGGAGGAGTTACAGTTGTTAAGCTGACAGGAGACAAGGTTCAATGGTAACTTGGAAAATTATCTTCAAATATACAGAAGGTCATTGTTGTTGCTGTGACTATAGGAATTTATGAAAACGAAATAGACTTTAATTAAGCAGGAAAAATTTTAATTAAACATCAGCAATAATTATTTTGACAATTAAGATGATAACACATGGGAATGGGTTACTTCCTTTTCAGAGAGACTTAAAAATTGTGTGTGTATAGGGGGGGTGTGTGTGTGTGTGTGCATGTGTAACAATCTAGCCTGAAAGTTTGAAATTTGTACAGTTTAAATAGAAGGTGTTGGAACAAAAGTATGCACTGGTAGAAATAACAATCAATAATAAAACTGGCTTCTCATCTTTTGCGACTTCAGCATCCCTAGAATCATCCCTAGTGTACTCACAGCGACTTTCCTCTAGCCTTTCTTGAAATGCAATCAATATGGTATAAAATCCTGGGCTAATGTTTCATAAAAATAATATATCATACTATACCATAGCATGACTACTATTCCTTGTCCACCATTTATACAATTTTGGTTTTGTTTTTTCCAGGCCTATCCCGGAGGATAAACAGAATACAACCTCACCTGCTACTTTCTAACTTTATTGACTAAAATCCTAATCTCAAACCAGCTACTCACTGTACAGAAGATTTAAGGACAGCTAAAGTATGAGTTTGCTAAGCACTGCACTGGGCCTCTCTGCCACAGATGTATTGACGAATGGAAACCAATTTAATGAACTAGCTGAGATACAGTAAGAGCGCAACAAACACGAGCAGTTCCATCCTAGTTTTAACATTCACCACTAATTGTATCCATCATAAATGTTGACTCAGGAAAGGTAAAGCCACAAACACACCCAATTTAAAAGCAACTTTTTGTCTCTACAGTTTGTACATTAAACAATCCATATCACAGTATCAAAATATTTGGTCACCCATTGCAATTCTTTGAAACAAATCTCTGAATAATCTCAGCCAAATGAAAATCATGAAGGAAGCACTTCAAAGACTGTATGGGTAGAGGGTTTTTTGTGGGTGATAAAAATGTTATAGGGTAAAGTAGTGGCCATATTCACACAAATCTATGAATACTGGTATTCCCCACATTTTGAGAGTTCATCTTAAACCACTTAACTTTTATGAAAGAACTACATCAGTAACTCTTTTCACTAACCAAAAGTCGTATTAAGAGGATTTTGCTGCTGCAACAGAAGGTGAAAGTATCATTTAGTATTTATTTTGTAGCTGCCTTTCTAAAGGCAGTGCCTACTATCAGGGAGTAGAACTGCCAAGTTCCTTCCTTAGGAACTACTATATGCAGGATGTGTATTTATCCTATCATTCCTGCTTTTACTACGTGTTAGAGTTAATTTAGGTTTTACGCATTATTTGGTTATGTTATTCTGGGAGTCTGGTAACGCTTTTTTTTCCCCCTATAAATGAATGGTAATTGCCTCTTTACTTCATTTCAACTCAAAAAGGTTTCATAGGAACACTCTACTTTTGGATAGCAGGGGAAACCTGAATACTAAAAAATCACTGAATTGTATACACTTTTAAAGGGTGAATGTTATCTCAATGAAAATATTATTCAAGGGCCTCCCCGGTGGCACAGCGGTTGAGCGCTGGGTTGCGAAGCTGCCAGCAGCCTCTGCAGCGCCGGTTCGATCCCCGGCTGCTCCCCGGCCACCGGAGGAGGGTCCCACAGGGCGCGCAGACCTCTCCTGCCGCCCGCTGCTCCCCTCAGCAGTGTCCTTCGGTCCTTCTGCCTGCTCTGCTCCCCGCTCTGGCTCTGGTGAATTCTCTCACCCTCCCGCGCTTCTGACTGTACCCAGTGCATGTATAAACAAAAAAAAAAAAAAAATATTATTCAAATATAAAAACAAGTTAAATAAGAACTGTGGGGAAGTTAAGTGTGAATTTCCTGGGGTCAGAACAATTTAACCCAAACGATAGGTTAATAATAATTACTAATATATTAAATTAATATATTTATTAATTAATTTATGGCTATATCTCTGGATAGTGAAGCAAGCTCTGGCATGGTAGAAAGAGTATTAGCTCTTACTCTGATCTTTGAATTTCAGCAGTTTACCATTATCTAACTATATGATCAGCTATTATGATCTTCCCGAGTCTCAGTTTCTTCATCGAAAGATGGGAATGATGATACATGTCTCACCAGAATGTTTGTGAAATTAAAAGAAATAATGCACATGAAAGGAGTACAGTGCCTGACACATAGT
Source organism: Talpa occidentalis (assembly GCF_014898055.3). Classification (NCBI taxonomy): domain Eukaryota; kingdom Metazoa; phylum Chordata; class Mammalia; order Eulipotyphla; family Talpidae; genus Talpa; species Talpa occidentalis. The sequence goes on from NW_023601543.1 coordinate 29,920,085, forward strand.
AAACACTAAAAAAGTATAAAACTAAACAGAATTCATTCAAAGGAAAGCATTGCTGGGATTGAACTTCAAAAACAAAGGACTTCACCTCAAGAGTTTCAGATCCCGCTTAGCTATTAAAAAATTACTATCATTTTTATTATTTTTAGAAAATTTCTTTATGGCAAGGGATCCCCAACTACTCATTTGCCCTCTCAGAAATCTTTTTCCTCCTACCCCTCATTCTCACATTTACGATTATGGCAACATCAAATAGGATAGTGAAAATAATTCTACCTATGACTCTCTCTGCTAAGTGAACACCATAAAATAGCAGTGACTGCTCACCAGGGATATCTGTAATATATTTTTCAAAGTTATTTTACAATAGAAGCCTGGCTTGAACTCACTCTGTTGAGAAACACATTCCAATGTGTTTCTGAGATATATATTCAGAATTCTCAGCTGCTGCAATTCTCTACGTTCAAGCCACATTTTCTCTTAACCACACCCTCACTGGGTTATGAGTCACTAAAAGCATGCTGCTACTGGCTATATACTATGATTTTACAAGTCATTGATATAAAAGTACTCTAATTCATCACTTTTCAAAATTGTCATTATCTTATTAACTATTTTATGTAGGTGTTTTTGTGCTTGGAAATGGAAATCCAAGTCTCCCAAACATAATCAGGTTATATTATAGCACATATTAATATTGCTCCACGAATTACTCTCTCATGTTGTACATGTATGCACTCAATGTTACTGGAGTTTTCTCCTTTAATTGAAAGTGATCTATTTGAACAAACAATTACATGAAAGCAAGACAGTAAAATATTCATATTAGAGGCAATCTTTAATATTAATATAATTCTCTTATACGGAGAAAAACTTTATTAATTCACTTTCCCTCTCCCTCCCATTAGCTCCCAAGAAACGATTTTACAGAAAAGCAAAGAAAGCGAAAACAATCCTAAAAACTATAAAACTGATAATAGTCTATTTTTTTTTTACACAGGCCCAAATGTCTTGGGTCAAGTAGATTCTGATTTCGGCAACCTGATATATCACTTCAACCCAGGTGGCTCCATCTTGACCCAGACAATGCTATAGGGGAACAGATGTTTCTCAAATTTCACATGACATTATCCATTCCACCTGTTTTTGTGACAGATGATTTACTTTCTGACACTTAAACAAATCTCCCTAACCACTCCTCCCACCCTCCCCCCAAGTCAGGCCACCTCAACTGCCTGAGCTTAATGAGGTTCTAGTCCAACCCCTTAAGTTTTAGCGTCAGAAACTACCTCAAGAAAGGGAAAATAACTTTACTGGTGTCACTTAGAGGAGGGTGTAACCAATGGTATGGCTAAGCCTAAAATTATGCCTCTGAAGACTCAAGAGTTTTCCTATAGTTACAAAATTTTATCTCTGTAGCATTTTCAGTATCTACCCATTCTTCCATCCATCTATCTTTAATTCTTCCCTTTCTAGTACAAGGAATAAAAAAAAATTGAAGAAGGTGCACATCATTTTTTGGGGGTCAGGTTTACTGATGTATAATTTACACTACTAAAATTTACCTCTTTTAGGGGCTATTTCTAAGAGTTTTGACAATCCCATGCAGTCATGTAACTACCACCACAATCAAAATACAGAATAGTTTCATTATTCCAGAAAATTCCCTCAGGTAACAATTTATTCTTAGTATACTGACAGCGCTAGCAATGGACTTTGCAGTTAATGTAAAGTTCTGTTTGACTAAACATTTAGCTTAACTGTGAGGTAACCAAAAATACTTTTTGTCCCACATTTGCTGAAAATATTTCTAAAATTTCAGAGTGCACTTACTGCCTTATTAAATAGAGAAGAGAAAGGCAGGTGAAAAAATAGAGATAAATTTACTTCATCACGTAGGGTTTCTCAGGCAACAAACCTAGGAGGTAGTCTACCTTGTGGGAAGGAGGGAGAGAGGAAAGGAGGAAGGGAGGGAGGGAGGGGGGGAAACAGCAAAGGAAATTCTGCTTATCCATATATTTTGCTGAGTAAGTCTTGGAGGTTGATATAGACGGAACACTTGTGAAACCCTGCTGAATGTGTACCCATGTGCCAGCAAATGCCTGGAAATAGCTTTTAAAACTTGTTATGTTCCTCACAATTATACAAATTGTTTATGGAATAAAGTCCCAGGTATATTAAAGCTTTCTTTGGTTGGGCTTAACCAATTAAAATATGATTGCAATAAATTTGGTTTATTTCTAAAAAAATAGTTATCTACAAATTGATATAAATACTACCACGGTTCTACGCTGTACTTTTTTTTTTTTGGTCCTGGATGTCAGCAAATCCAGGTCTTTATTATTTAACTGAACTCATTTTCTTATCTTAGATTAGGTAAATTATCTTATTCTTCTCCTAATTGGTTTCTGATCTCTTACCTTGATCTTAACAATGCATAGTAACATTATAAATTACTTCAAATTCCTCTGACAAAAGGTGGGGTTTAACTTATAAATTATTTACATCTGGTTGCTTGGTAAGTGACTAAAAAGAGTAATGTGAAACATGGATCTGTACCAACCTTTTGCTTCTTAAATGATAGCCCATGGTCTTGGAGGTGTGTAAATCTAATCAAAGATTGTACAGAGTAATACTATTTTCTTAATAGTAGATTAGAACAATTGAAAAAATGATTGCTTAAAAAAGGAAGTGAATCAATCTCAATTTCTTCAATATGCTGGTTATTGTCTCACCATTACTCCAGGACAAAGAGTTACTAGACTCAAAGAACTAATGACAATGACAAAAATATGTTGTAGATGACTTTCTATATACTAAGTTCTGTTCTAAAAATTGTTACATATATAACATTACTTTATCACTATTCTATGGAGCAAGTATGTAGCATTATTACACCCAGTGCGCAGATGGAAAAATCAAGAGGTTAAATGCTGAGATCACTTAGGTATTTATGCAACAGAGCCAGGATACAAATCCAAAAAATCCAGATTCTATGTTTTTTTTTGGTTTGTAATAAATTGTGTTTATTGAGGTAACATTGATTTACAACACTGTATGTATTTTAGGCCTATAGGTTCACACCTCTATAAATTTATGTTTTCATACCATGCCCACAACTAAAGGCCCAGTAGTCTTCTACCATAGTCCACTGTGTCTCCTACTCCCTTTGTACAGACCACCCAACCTCCCTACCTTCTGGTAGCCTTAGTTCCACAGTCAGATTTAAGGGTTTGTTTTGCTTTTGTGTGTTCCTTTGTTTTTTTTTTTTTATAATCCACATATGAGTGAAATAATTTATTTTGCTTAGCTTAGCATAGTCACCTCCAATTCCATCCATATTGTCAAAAATGTAAAGATTTCATCTTTTTAACAGCTGAATAGTATTCCATTGAGTATATATACCACATCTTAATCCACTCATCTGTCCTTGTGTTTTTAGGTTGTTTCATCATTACTACCAGGGAAAAGCAAGTTAAAACCACAAGGAGATAACATCTCACACCTCTGAGAATGACTTACATCAAAAAAGACCAGAAACAACATCAAAAAGACCAGAAACAACAAGTTTTGACCAGGGTATAGAGAAAAAGGATCCCTTGTACACTGTTGGTGGGAACGTAGACTGATCTAGCCACTATGGAAAACAGTGTGAAGGTGTCTCAAAATATTAAAAATAGATCTACCACATGATTCAGTGATTCCACTCCTAAGTATCTACTCAAAGAATGCAAAAGTACTAATTTGAAAGGATATATGCACTCCTATGTGCATTGCAGTGCTATTTACAATAGCTAAGTTATGGAAACAACCTAAGAGCCTCAAAATACGTATTATATTTTTAATGATTACACAATACTGTCTTTCACTATTTGCTGAGTCAAATATTTTTTAACTGAACCTTAACAACCCACTTACTGATCAAACATATTTGATTTAGTCTGTATTAGAAACAGCTTCAACTACATGGATAGTTATCTATATCTATATCTAGGAAAATCAGGTCATTTTCTCTCTACATTTAATCCTGAGGTTCTTGTTTTGTTCCCAAATAGTCAATGATCCCATCACACTAGTATACTTAGTCTGGAATACTATTTTCTTGTATTTTATTTTACTGGAAATGCCTACATAAATAATAAATGCTGATGTTGTCCTCTACAGCTGTTACATCTGTGAAGATTCTTAAACAACAAGCAAGCATGCAATATCAAAGTGATGCTGTAACATTCAAGTGTTGTCAAATAGCCAGATGTTTAGCATCTTATATACATGAACACTAACCCTATGACATAATGGACTAAAATGAGATTTTTCATGGCATTCCAGGAGCATTAGTGTTACTTTATTACAGACTGTTTACATACCATTGAGGATCAAGTGGCAAAAGTGAAGAATAAACACAGTCCCAGAATTTGGAATTCCTTTAAGAACAAGAATTTTAGTGAGAGTTCTTTGTTAGGTACCTATGTACTTCCTCAGCAGCAATTTTCTCATGAATTTCTTGGTTTCCAAATATGCTGTAAGCAACTCTTAAGGTATCTAAATAGTACATTTAGATATATCTTCATGAGGTATCAAATTCAAGTTTGACTATTGTCCAAAGTGATTTCTTTTTAATTAAAGAAGTAATGATTACAGAAAATATATCACTAGAAAAAACAAAAATGATATTACCCCAAATTTTCCTTTTAAGTGTGCTTGATAAACATAAAACTTGAAGAAAACTGGTTAAGTAAAATTATTTTTATGGATCAAATGGCTCACAAACTGTAACTACAGTTGATCAACAATTAGTATTGAGTTACTATTTATCCCAATGGTCCTTAGTTTATTAAATTTGCTGTCCTCTAATATTATTTAGAGTGGTGGCAAAAAGTGAAGCATGAGTTGATATGCTAATAAAATATTTTATCTTCCACAAAAATATGTATCTACAGAGGTTTAGTGTATTTCAGATTCTTTCTGTCAGAGTTGGAACACAATTTTTAAAAATCACTTTCTCAAAAATAATAAGGCATTACTATCTCTAGGTCCCTACTCAATAATTTTCCTTTACCCTTTTGTTTTATACCTTAAAGATCATCATTCAGAGAGTAGGCAACTGATAATCTGTTATGTATGCTGTAAATTCATACTTGTCTCCTAATCAGGTAAGAGGGCATGAAGAAGAGGAGAAAGCTTCCAGAAATCCCAATTTTCTCAATTAGAATAATTTCAATATATATCTTCCTACTTTCCCATAAACCACCCATGCCATCTGTAACTCTCTTGATAGTTCTTATTACAGTATACCCTATATTACAATTATTTCTGAGTACTTACCTATTTAATTATGAAGATACAATTCCCTCCTACCCCAATTCTGGTTTTTACTTCTCCCTCAGATTTCTGTGCTTCAATTCTGCCATTTGGTATCTTTTTCTCTATAGAAATCAAACTGATTTTTATCCTTGTTATTAAATCAGAGCACAGAGAGACCAACCTCAGGCCCTTTCCCTTTATCTTCCTCTCTATTCAACAGCTTATATAATGCCATATGCACAGTTCATGACTGATTCTGTCAGGAAGACAAACAGTATACTCCCTCCAGGTCATTAGGAGAACTCAGTGTTTATACCTCTTAATTAAGATTAGATTCTCAAATGTAATTTCAGTCTTCTGTTCTGAAGGGGGTTAAACTAAGACTTTCTCAACACTTCTTAAATGCCAGGCACTGTGTCCTATGAGGTAAGTATTAGCATCCTTAATTTTATAGATTAGGAAACCTGAGGCTCAGATATGTTAAATAATTTGCCAGAAGTTATGCAGAAAGTGGCACAGTCAGGGTAAAAACCCAGGTCTGAGTGACTCCAAAGTTCATGCTTTCTGCAATACACTATGCAGCTCCACAAGGCAATCCAGGTTGTATTTAATTAAAATAAAAATAAAGATTGCTAACACAACTGAGGATTCCTTTGTAAATACTGGAAATCAACCTCAGAGAGAGAACATTTATCATATGGCAGGTGCACGTCTCTTGTTATATATCACACCACAGTGAACCTGGGTTGTCAACCTGGCTGCAGGTTAAATGCAATGTATATGAAGTGTATTAGGGTAAAAAAGGCATGGTTTTTCCCTGTGACTTAAATGACTAAATTTCATCTGAAGTCCATTAAGCAAACATAAAATTATATTCATGTGGCTTGCAGATGTTAGTGTTTCCTCAGTTTCTAAATAGGAATCTATCAAACTTAGTCTGTGTCTTGAGGCTATGTGTCTTGAATGAAATAACCAGCCACATATTAGTAGTTAATTAAGAGTTAATTTAATTGAACAACTAATGTGACAAATTTTCTTTTTTATCATTAAATTGATTGACCAGGTTGACTGGAATAGACTGATCTACTTGGCAGCAAAACAACAAAAGTCTGCAAATCATCTGCAAGATATTTCATTCTACAAATCCAATGAGGAGAAGTTATCGTATAGCTGTCTCCATTACCATCTGCCCTTCCTGAGAAATCTTATCCAGGCTTCCAGATCTGAAAGTTCTGGAGAAATATTTAGTGAATAACAAGCCATCATCACAGGGAAATTTACTGCAGAATGCTGTTATAGTCCTCCAAACTATGGCACTAAGCTGCCACCATTAATTTGCCAAGAAAGAACTTTGTGAAGACAACCCCCAAGTGCTACTTAATTATGTATTAAGATGTAAGGAACAAATTGCTTAAGTTTCCAGTTCAGTAACAGGTTTCATATGCAAAATAAGGAAAAGTAACTAATTCTATAATTAAAACCAGGGCTACATGTATTTCTAAACTTTTAGGGATTTGTGTTATGGGAATAGAGTCAGGACATTTGCTTTAATCAAGGCCCTCAGACGTTTTCAGAGTTTATAGTTCATTTTTATTGTGAAAGAGAGTCTTACATACCTTCCTCATGTGTATACCATTTAAGAAATTAATTTAAATAATAATCTTCATAAATGCATATGCCTAACATGGGACTGTAGTATTTGCGACAGCACAAAAGAGCACCTTCAAGGATGGCATATAACTAAGGAATGTACGAAGGCAGTGGCTCTCCAACTTGGTGTAAGCATTAGAATTATCTAGTTTGTTAAAATAGATTGCTTACCCTCACAACTGGCACTGCTTCCCTAGAGTTTGAGTCTCTGATTTAGTATTTGACGGGTTGCAACCAAGAATTTACACTTCTAACAAGTTCCTGTGTGATACTGACGCTTTGGGGCCAGAAAGCCAAACTTTGAGAAACACATATGATGTTGAACCTGTGAATCAAACACTTCAAAAGATCACAAAATAAAGACTAAAGAGCATTCCAAGGATGACTGTAACCACTGTACTGAATTTTACAGGAAGAAACTGGTAAGACAGAAGAGGGGGGAATCTATATTCATTAACTGGCTGATAGATTCAAGTTCACAAGAGTGTGATATGGTATTCAAAAAAATTTTAATCACCATACCCCACCTTCCTTTGACACCCAAACCTTTAACATTTTAGGGATGGGGGGGGGAAGTTTGAGAATACTTCCACTAAAACCATAGTGACTGGGTTTTAATTTCACTATATTTTCTGCGAAGACATCAGTCACTTAAAGTTTTCCCAAGACTGGCAAGATGGCAGTGAAGATGCCAGGCTAGTCTCCTCCACATAGCCACAACTAAATTGTAGCAGAGCAAAGTCAATAACCCCTGAAAGATACTACAAAATGCATTACTACATAATGCATCAGGAGCAATGGTTTGAGGGAAAGGGTTGGCAAAACTATAATTGAACTGTATTTATAGCAATACCATGGCAGTAAAAATTTCAAGAGAGAGGGATGGCTGCTATATGGGCCCCTCCTATAGTTGTTGACTTAGGGGCACATATCCACATTGGGGACTTCGGAAAATTGGAATTATTCTGGATAAGGGAGTACAGAGAGTTAGTGTCTAGGGCTGAGGATACCTATTGGAGAATTATAGGAGCAGCGATGCAAAGTGATGATTAATAGCTTGAGCCTGAGGCTCCCAATATAGAACATCTGGAGCCCAAACCTGCAGGGAGAGCCAGGTTAGATCACCTGTCTCCTCAGTGAGAGGTTTTATTTATAGCTTGAGGCTGTGATATTTCAAACACCTGCCTTATCCCCTGCCCAAGACCAAAAACAAGACAATTGAAAGCTTTCACTAACAAATGTTTAAGCACTTGGATCTTAACAGCAGATCCAAGCACCTCAGGGTAAGGCTTTTGTACTGGAAAAGCAGAGATCAACTCCCAGTTTGTGGCCCTGTGTCAACTACAATCCATTCCCAAGCCTGCATCTAGCACTCGAACATAGCCTAGAGCCTGAGGTAGGCACAAGAGTATATGAGACATTCAGGCTGAGGAGTGGTCTAGGGGGATGGGGTCACTGCAGAACCCTACCACACAATTGGTACACAGAGCACAGTTGGAAGCTTGGATCCTTGAAGCTCAAGGGAGGGTATCCTTCAGTGCCCTACTACTCCAGTTCCCTTCCACCTATTACCCTTTTCCAGTATCAAATTTCTGGCCAACTGAACAGGTGCAAAGGCAGCAGTCTGAAAGCTTATCCCTCTTAGAACCCATAAAAACTAAAAATGAAGAGACAGAGGAACATGTCACAAATGCTGGAGCAAAATAACCCTGAGAGAAGTCTCAACCCAGCAGAAATGCAGAATAGGCTCGAAGAGTAGTTTAAGATAACAGTTATAACACTGCTTGCTGAATTAAAAAAAAAAAAAAAAAAGGATGGTGAAAAAGGGGATGAGAATAAAGATCAAGAAAATATGAGGCTGTTAACAATTAAAACTAATGGGTCTAAAAAATACTATAGCCAAATTTAAAAATGCACAGAGACCCTCAAGAGTAGACAAATACAAGTAATGGAGAGAATTAGTGAGTTCAAATACAGAGTATCAGAACACAAATAGAACAAAGAAAAAAAGCACTAAAATAGTATAAGATATTTTTTGGATAATCTAAAGAGAAATAACATTCATATCATGGGGGTCCCAGAAGAGGAAAAAGAAAAAGAAATACACTAAAAATTTATTTAAAGAAATAATTGCTGAGGATCATCTCAACCTGGGAAACAAACCATACATCGTGATCCAAGACAACCAAAGAATTCCAAGCAAAATAATACCAGACATAAACACTCCAAGACACATAATAAAACTGTTGAAAGTCAATGACAAGGGCAAAATGCTAAAAAAAACTTTGAAAGAAAAAAGAGTAACTTATGAGGGAATGCCAATTAGACTGAAGACTTCTCTGCATAAACCTACAGACAATAAGAGAATGGTAGGAGATATTTAAAGTACTCAAAGAAAAATATTTCCAGCCGAGTCCTTTACCCTGAAAGATTAACATTCAAGACAGAAGGAAGAGTGTGGAGCTTCACTGAAAACCAAAGGGTAAAAGAATTTACTAACACCAAGCCACACATAAAAGAAGTTCTAAAGGCACTATTATAAAGCAAGAGAACAATAAATACAGAAGAGACACCAAAATGATACAAAATGGAAGGGGAAGAGAGTAGCAATTTGGCCCATCAGAGTTTAAGATGAGACTACACAACAGGCCACATAATAAATCCATCATATACTAACCACAACAGACATTTCAAATAAAAGTGAACAGGAGTAACATATAAGATAACGGAAATGGAATCTACACAAAACATAAAAGGAAGATATAAAAAATAAGAAAACAAAGACAAACTAAAAAAACATTAATAAAATGGCAGTGAGCACTATGTTTCAATAATCACCTTAAATGTAAATGAATTCAACAGCTAAAAGGTATAAAGTGGCTAAAGGATTTCAAAACAAAGTCCAACTTTCTGCTGTGTATAGGAAACCTATCTTACTAACAAAGAAAAGCACAGACTTAAAGACTGGAAGATAAACCAACAAGCAAATGGAATTGAAAAGATAGTCAGGAACAGATACAGTTATATTAGATAAAGTAGAAAATTATTAATAGACCTAAATAGAGATATTAACAACAACACAATATTACAAGGGGATTTCAATAACCCACTTAAACCTTTGGACAGATCAACAAGACAAAGAACAAATAAGGAAAACAATAGTCTTAAAATGAGGAGCTAGGCCAAATATGCTTAACAGATTATCTAGAGAACACTCCACCCAAAAATTACTGTATACACATTTTTTTCAAGTGCATATGAAACATTTTCAAGAACAGATCATATCTGGAGACACAATTCAATTGTCAATAAAATGACAAAGATTTAAATCACACTAAGTACTCTTTTGGAGCATAATGCCATAAAGCTACAAATTAAGTATTAAAAAAATAATTAAACCCAAAAGGTAGATGGAGATTAAACAATATACTTCTTAAGAGCTATTAGATAAAGGAGGAAATTAAAACAAATCAAGGAGGGCCTCCCTGGTGGTGCAGCGGTTGAGCGCTGGGTTGCGGAGCTGCCCGCAGCCTCTGCAGCGCTGGTTCGATCCCCGGCTGCTCCCCGGCCACCGGAGGAGGGTCCCGCATGGCGCGCAGACCTCTCCTGCCGCCCGCTGCTCCCCTCAGCGGTGTACTTCGGTCCTTCTGCCTGCTCTGCTCCCCGCTCTGGCTCTGGTGAATTCTCTCACCCTCCCGCGCTTCTGACTGTACCCAGTGCTTGTATAAAAAAAAAAAAAAAAATTAAAAAAAAAATTAAATAAAAAAATAAATTAAAAAAAAAACTAAAAAAAAAAAAAACAAATCAAGGAATACCTTGAGACTAACAAAGAGGAGAATACAAGTTCCCAGAATTTTTATAAATCAGCAAAGTGTTCTCAAGGGGGAAGATAATTACAATACAGGCCTGCATTAAGAAGCAAGAAAAATACCAAATAAACAATTTAATAATATACCCAAAGCAACTTGCAAAAAGGAACAAACACAAGACCCAAAGTTAGTAGGAGAAAGAAAATAATAGCAATATGAGTAGAAATAGATGAACTAGAGCTCAAAAAGATCAAGGAGTGTAAAAAATGGTTCTTCAAGAAGGTAAAATTAATAAACCTCTAGTTAGGTTAACCAAGAAGATAGAAAAACATTAATAAGCAGAATCAGAAATAAAAGAGGAGAAACTACCACAGATGGTATAGAAATACAAAGGATTGCAAAAGATAACTATGAACAATTATACGACAATAAATTTGACAATCTTGAATAAATGGAAAAATTTCTAGATCAATATAGTTTACCAAGACTAAACCAGGGAGAAGCAGAAGAGCTAAATATACCAATCATATGTGTGGAAACTGAAACAGCAATAAAAAAAACCCACCCTCTGAAAAAAAGCCCCAGGTCAGATGGTTTTACAAGTGAATTCTATCAAAATTTTAAAGAGGAACTTATGTCCATACCACTTAAATTACATCTAAAAATACAGTAAGAGGAAATGCTCCAAATATATTTTACATGTAACTAACAATATCACCTTAATACCAAAATGAGACAAAGAGAGCCCAAGAAAATTATAGACCAATATCTCCAATGTACTTGATGAAAAAATCTTCAACACAATACCATCAACCTGGATTCAACAATAAATCACAAGGATTATACATCAAGTGGGATTTATTCCACATAAACATAAATCAATTAATGTAATAGATTATATCAACAAAAGTAAAGATAAAATCCATGTAATATCAATAAATGCAGAGAAAGCATTTGATAAGATTCAGCATCCATTTATGACAACAATTCTAAATAAGATAGGAGTGAAAGGAACCAGCCACAATATAATAAAGGCCATATATCACAAACCAATAGCCAATATATTATAATTAAGATTTCCCTCTAAGTTCAGGAACAATACAAGGAGGCCTATTGTTACTTCTGTTTATTTTAGTATGAGGTTTGAGCTAGAGTAGAGCAATCACACAATGGGAAATAAAAAGAATCTAAGTTGCAAGAGAACTGAAGATATCATGATTCACAGATTATATAATATTATATATAGAAAACCCTGAAGACCCCATTAAAAAAAACTATTAGAAACAAAAGCTACTAGAATACAGCAAAAGTGGCAGGTTAAAAAAAACACTTACAAAATTCCACTGCATTTTAATATACAAACAATGACTTAGAGGTAAATAAATATAATTCTATTCAAAATAACTTCCAAAATATTAAATACTTTGCAATTAAACTAACTAAGGAGGTAAAAGGACCTATAAAATAGAAGTGAAGACATTAGTAGGGATTTAGATCAGGACATAAAGATATGGAAAGACATTCAATGCCCATGAATGAGGAGAATCAATATAATCAAAATTTTACATAAACAAATATATTTAACACAGTCCCTATCAAAATACCAACTATTCTTTAAAGATACTTATCAAAATACATTGAAATTTATAGGCAACCATAAAAGGCCTCTAATAATAAAAGCAATCCTGGGAATAAAGGAGAGAAACAAAGGTATCACATTATATGACTTTAAGTTATACTACAAAATAACAGTAGTAAAAATAATATGATATTGGTATGAAAATAGACACATAGATCAATGGAACAGAATCTAAAGTCCAGGAATAAATATACACACATAGCAATAGCTAATTTATGACAAAACCATCTCAACCCTACAATGGGAAAAGGAGTCTCTTTAATAAATGGTTCTGAGAAAAATACAAGGCCACATGTCAAAGAACGAAGTTGGATTACTATATGTGCAAAAACAAATTCTAACTGAACTAAAGATTTAGATAAAAGTCTTGCAGCAATAAAATACATTTAAGAAAGCATTGGTGATATGATCCATGACATCAATGATAATGACGTTTAGTAAGACTTGACCACTATTGGCAAAGGAAACAAAAGCAAAAATAAACAGTTGGTATTATCCCAAACTAAAAAGCTTTTTTAATACACAGTGAAAAAATATAAGTAGGTTAAAAATACATCTTACTGATGGAAAAGCTATTTACAAATTACACAACTGACAAGAGGTTAAAATCCAAGATAGATAAGAAAAATGTATACAATTCAAAACAGCAAACTACCCAATTAATAAATGGGCAGCAGATATAAACAGATGATTCACCAAAGAGGATAGTTAGAAGGTGCGCAGATACATGGATAAATGTTCACTATCACTTTTAGTAAGGGAAATGCAGCTTCAAACCACAATGAGATATGATCTCACACCTACGAGAATGGTAAAAAAAAAAAAAATAAGGTGTGCCGTCTTCTTTTTGACAATGTTTTATTTCATATTGAATCAACATCATTTTACAACATTGTACACGATTCAGAGGCACAAGATCACACCCATTCAAGATGGATTTACCCCCCACACTCAATAGCAAGGCACCCACAGTGCTCCACCATGGTCCATTGGCATCCTTCATACTTTGGTATCCATGGTCCCCTTGTCCTCTACTAGTCTCAATTAGACAGTCAAATTATTAGGGTTTGTTATCAGTATAGTTTTGTCTGACCCTTTGTTTCCTTATATTCCACATATAAATGAAACCATCCAGTATTTTTCTTTTTCCTTCTGATTTATTTTGCTTCGCTTTATCCTTTCCAGTTCCATCCAAGTAATGGTAAGAGTTCATCTTTTATTATAGCAGAGTAGCCACTGTGCAAATATATTACATCTTAATCTACTCATCTATTTTTAAGTACTTGCGTTGTTTCCACAGCTAGGCTACTGTAAATAGTTTTGGAATGAACAAATACTGTATCCATCCCTTCAAATTAGTTTTCCTTTTTTTTTTTTTTAAATTCTTTGGGTGGAAACCTAGGAGTGGAATTGCTGGATCTATGGTTCATCTATTTTTAATATTTTGAGAAACTTCCATATGGTTAGCCATAGGGGCTGGAGCAGTCTACATTCTGAGGAACAGTATATGAGGGTTCTTTTTTCTCTACATCCTCACCAACACTTGTTTCTGGGCTTCTTGATGTGAGGCATTCTCACAGGTGTGAGGTGGTATCTCATTGTGTTTTTTTCACATTTCCCTGACTGTAAGTGATTATGAGCATTTTTTTTTTTTATGTTTCCGTTGGCCAGCTGTATGTCTTCTTTGGTGAAGTTCCTACTTAGCTTTTCTGCCCATTTTTTGATTGGGTTATCTGTTTTTATTGTTGAGTTATATGAATTCTTTATAGATTTTGGATAACAGCCCTTTTTCAGAAGTATGGTGTATAAATATTTTCTCCCACTCAGCAGGGTGTCTTTTTGTTTCAGTGATTATTTCTTTCACTGTGCAGAAGCTTTTTAGATTGATGTAGTCACAATTGTTTAAATTTTCTTGTTTTCCTTGCTGTTGGAGATGAACCCACAAAGACATCACTGAAGTCTATTTTGTGGAGTGTACTGCCTATGTTTCTTCTATGTATTGTATGGTTTCAGGTCTTATGTTCAAGTCTTTCATCCATTTTGACGAAAAATTACCATACAAATATTTTTTGAAACTTTTTTATGAAAAATTTTTATGAAAAATTACCATACAAAAATTACCATAATTTTTGTAAATGGTATGAGAGGGTGATTCAGTTTCATTCTCTTGCATGTGCCTCTCCATATTTACCAACAACCTTTACTGAACAGACTTTCCTTTCTTCATTGTATACTCTTGGCTCCTATATCATAGATTAACTATCCAAATCAGTGTGGGTTTACTTATGGGCTCTCATTGTTCTATATGTTTGTTTTTGGTTCTGGTACCAAACTGTTTTTATTATTATAGCTTTATAGTATAGTTTGAAGTCTGAAAGTGTGATGTCACCATTCCTCCATTTTGCCTGGATTGCTTTAGCTGTTAAGGGTCTTTTGTGGTTCCATAGGAATTTCAGTAATTTTTGCTGTATTTCCTTGATGAATGCCATTGAAACATTTTTAGGGATTACACTGATTCTATCTGTATATGGCTTTGGAAATGATGGCCATTTTAATTATATTAATTTTTCCATCCATGAGCAAGGGATGCCTATCCATTTTTTTTGTCTTCTTCTATTTCTTCTAACAATGACTTAGAGTTTTCATTGTATAGGTCCATCACCTCCTTTGGTGACTTTACTCAGGTATTTAATTATTTTCTGTGCAATTCTAAATGACATTGTTTTCTTGATTTCTTCCTCTTCTAGCTCACTGTTTACATATTTGAGCACAAGTGACTTTTGTATACTGATTTTTGTAACCTGTCACATTGCTGAATTGAATTATTGTTTCAGTTAATTGTTGGTGGAGTCTTTAGGGTTTTCTATCTATATTATAATGCTATTGAAAATAATGATAGTTTTACTTCTTTCCCAAATTGGATTCCTTTTCTATTTTTCTCTTGGTAACTGCTCTAGCTAGGACTTCCAAAATACTCTGAATAGTAGCAGTGAGAGTGCATATTCTTGCCTTGTACCAGATCTTAGTGGAAATGCTTTCAGTTTTTCACCAATGAGAATGATGTCAGCTGTTGATTTATCATATATGGCCTTTATTATGTTGAGGTATGTTTCATATATCCTCATTTTTCAAGGGTCTGTATCATAAGTGGATATTGAATCTTGTTAAATGCTTTTTTTGGCTACTATGAATATGATCATATGATTTTTAATCTCTCCTACTGTTGATGTGGTGAATTGTGTTAACTGATTTTGGGATTTTTTTCCTATATTTATTTTTCTTGACAAGATTATGCTTATTCCTCAACCATATCATTTAAATTTTATATTGTTTTTCATACAAATCCTTGTGTATCTTGAATTAATTCCACTTGTATGATCCTTTGAAGCATTGTTGAATTCAATTTCCTAAGCTATTGTTAGGATTTTTACATCTAAGTTCATCAAGGAAACTGGAAAAAAAATTAGAAAACTATTTTTATGTTTTTTTTTTTTTGTTTTTTTCTGGTTTTGGTATCATGCTCATGTTGGTCTCATAAAATGTGTTTGGAAATAGTCACTGCTTCTCATTTTTTTTTTTTGGTAATAGTTTAAGAAGGATAGATAGATAGTAGCTCATTTTAAAAAATATTTTTATTTATTCAAGCATACAATAACCAGGGTATGGGCCAGATGTGCGGGAGGGTGAGAGGATTCACCAGAGACAGAGTGGGGAACAGAACAGGCAGACTGACCGAAATACACTGCTGAGGGGAGCAGCAGGTGAGACAGGAGAGGTCTGCAAATATTAGCTCATTGTTTGGTAGAACTCACTAGTGAAACTGTCTGGTCTGGACTTTTGTATTTTAGGAGACATTTGCTTACTATTTCAATTTCCTTGCTTGTAATTGGTCTGTTCAAATTTTCTATTTCTTCCTGATTCAGTCTCAGGTGGTTGTATATTTCTAAGAATTTGTCCATTTCTTCTAGGGTATTCAACTCATTAGCATGCAAATAAACAGTCATATTGTTGGCTCTCTGAATTTCTGAGATGTCTGTTGTAAATTCTCTTTCATTTCTGAATCTATTGCGTTTTCTCCCTTTTTTCTTTGTGAACCTAGCTAGAGATTTGTGTATTTTGTTGCTTTTTTCTAAAGAATCAGCTTTTATTTTTTATTTTTTTAATATTTATTTATTTATGCATATAAGAAATGGGGTGTAGGCCAGAGGTGCAATAAGCGAGGGATTCACCAGAGACAGAATGGGGAGCAGACCAGGCAGATCTCCTGAAATACACTGCCCATCAATAGAAGACTGGATCAAGAAGATGTGTATATCCATACTATGGAATACTATTTAGCCCTAACAAAAGATAAAATGTTTCTATTTACAGCAAAATAGAAGGATTTTGAGGCAACTAATTGTGGTAAAACAAGTCAAAATGATAAATACAATTATTACATAATTCCCAAGGTGATAATTTAACAAAAAATCCTTACAAAGATTAGCAGTCATTAATAAACAAATGAGTTTTCTGAGTTTAAGAGGAATGGCGGAAGATAAAGCATCAAAGGATATATAAGGGGTTGTGGTGGGGAAAATATTTGCTCCGACTTTTTTGTGGAGAATAAGCATTTCATTTTTCTTGTTTAGGAATTAAGTTGAGGACATGGGGTGGCTCTTCTCCTATTAAAAGAAGCTAGTGTGAGGTCATCTACTCAGTAGAGAGCAGATGGCGGGGCAGGGCAGAGGCACCTGAAAAATAAATAAATAATAGTGACTATGCCATCTGTCATTTCTGACATGCTAGGTATTCTTATAGTTCTTTTTTATCCTAAAGATTTATTTATTTATACAAGAACTGAGATACAGGCCAGATGTGTGGGAGGGTGAGAGGATTCACCAGAGACAGAACGGGGAACAGAACAAGCAGACTGAGGAAATACACTGCTGAGGGGAGCAGTGGGCAAGACAGGAGAGGTCTGCCTCGCCATGAGGGATTCTCGCTGGCTAGCCAGGATCGAACCCGTGCTGCAGAGGCCACAGACAGCCTCACAGTGCGGTACTCAACCGCCTGCACCACCAGGGAGGCCGTCTTATAGTTCTTTTGTTCCCAGTTTTAATTACTTAAAGACAGGAACTGGGTCTTACATTTCTTTATACCCACTACAGTAACAAGCACAATGTGATGAAAATAATAGGTGTTTAATACATAACTGTCCTTTAAAAAACCAGTGTTACTATTAGCAAAGAGCAGAAGCTTCTAAAAGCAAAGGAAAAGAAAAAAGAAAATTGTCCACAATCATGCCACTTTAGCTGACTTCCTTAATTGAAAACATTGCAGCTGCTTTAGGAACTGGATACTAACTTGCAAGAGCGGGGGAGGTGAGGAGCATAAGGGAGTGTAGTAGGAAGATTTGGTATGTGTCTAAATCCCTCTTTTACCTGTGAAATATAACGAAGAAAAAATAATGAAAAGTCCAAGACTCAAATCATCTTACCAAATAGCAACTGAATGATCCAAGCAAGAGTAGATGAATCAAAACCACATTTTTAAAGGGTAGTAATCTCTTAACTATATGTTGCTCAGGACATTGACAAATGGTCCTTATTGATATCTGGAGCCATAAAAGTCATAAGAGAATTCATGATTACCCATGTCCCAAAACTTCTTTATCACCCAGACCAGAACTTTCACCATTTCACTATTTTTCAGTTATTTTAAAACAGCCAAATCTACATGATCATTTCCCACATTCTATAGATCTCACCTTCCGTCTAGTTCCCTGTGCTTGTTACTACTTCAATATTATCAACATACTGAAAGGTTCTGAGTATTTTTTCTTTCACCCAGAAGTCAGTTCCCCAATCTACCAGAGGATTTAGATGGCCCCACAACTCTGGCTGAGGATTATGTGAGCAAACAGAAAATGGCATATTTAAAAAGACTGAGAAAGTTGTTTCTCCATTTGTCTAACACAGTTTGTTTTCCCTAAATGGACAAATAAACAGTTGCTTTGAGTGTGTATGTGTTTTCTTCACCAAATAGGCCAAATCAATCAGCTGTTTAGTACTGAGTAACTTAAATGGTAGGATTAATTCCCTCCAGCCTTTCTCCTTTTGTTGCTTTGCATTTAAATGAACCAGGGTCAGTGAACGGTCATTCTAAGCAAGAAAGACTAGAGCCTATGAAGAACGAGAGAAGCAGGCTCCCTCCATCAGGGGCAAGTGGATAATCTCTGGAAAAGTATATTTTACCTTTATCCCCTGCCCCTCTTCCACTGGCCCTCTTCCATATTGCCCTTAGGGCTCTCTTCTCTTACAGAGGTGTTACATCTGGCTTTGCTTTCCTTGGAAATAACTCTTCCATGTTACAAAACTGCCCCCCCCCTTTCAGTCATCAAAAATAATTTACCTGTCTCGTGCCTCATTTCCTTTGGGATTAAGGTGAAAACTAATCTCATCTGTGCTAAAGTGTTAATTAGTGTTTAATGTATTACTTAATTTATAATATGCATGGGAACAGGTGATAGCTAGTAATAAGTCCAAAGGAATGAGTCTCTAATGGGAATTTCAAGGAATGTGGCAGGTATGTCTGTGGGACTTATGGTCTGGGATATCTGTCCTGAAAATCACACCATTTTAAGTTAAATCTCTGTTCTCCTAACACATATGCTTAATTTTTTCCACTTATGAAGAAAGTAATAAGCCCTACCTGAGATTTCTATTTTATGTCTAGAATCTCAAGTTCAGCCAAGCACCGGTTTCTGGTCAGAATCTCTTAAAGTGGGCCTTGAATACTTGCATTTTCAAATGATTCTCCAGAGAATTTTGATATACACTTCTGCTTGAGAACCAGGCAGATACAGCAATAAGAAAGGAGCAGATCCAGGCCTGATATTGCCTGAACTCATAATCCTCAAAATGTTCCTTAAACCCAGTTTCTCAATTAATGTCAAACTGTGGGTTACCCTGGAAAAAATGCAGTGTTGAGATCTATGCTTATATAGTCATTCATTCATTCATTCTCTCTCACTACCTCTCACCCTGCTGCATATGTATTATCAGTGGTTATTTCACTTTCTGCAGGGCCATATAATGAACAATACAGAGAGAAATTTTACAGTGAGGCAGGTAGGACTTGATTTCAGTGCTTTTGGATGTTCACTGCCATCAAATATACCTGGGGCAAATTACTCAAAATTTTACCCAATAATACAAAACCTACGGAGCTAAGCACAGTGGAAAATAATTCTGGGAAGTCAACTAATACATTGTTTCACATTTATCCAGATTTTTCCTCCCCATAGCAATCAAGGTCATTTACCACACTTAGAATTGTTAGTAGCTAAAGGAAAAAATAAGGAGAGGGATGTTAAACAAAAATAAAAGAACTTGACAAGAGAAGACATGTAGTGTAGTGCTGCTGTGAGCTGAAGTGAGAGAATTCATTTTTCAGTGACTGCAGTAACTAAAGCCTGATTTATGAAATATTTTTCTCCTTGCATTTTGATGAATGCCAATAAGCCAAAAAGCCTTCTTAATGTAACTGAATAATATCCTCTACTCAAAGCTGTCACTCAAACATTCTAGAGGAACACTTGATTCATCATTTCTGATTTCAAAAATGTTATAGTTTCACTGGTATAGTAAGACAATAGCAATTGCTATAAACTTGAATTCTCACCCCTTTAATTATTTAAAATCTGGTATGAGAGGAGAAAATATCTCTGGTATGAGATATTACACCTTCAACTTCCTCAGAAACATAGGATACTTAGGCACTCACCACCTAGAAATGCTACCATCTAAGAAGTCTTGAACACATTGAGTGTGAATTAGCAAGATGTAGGAACAAAGTAAAAGTGAGGCTTGATATTTTCAGTTATTTGACCTTAAGCAAGTCATTTCTAACAGAGTTTGCGTTTGGTCATCTGTAAATAAAGCATTGATCTATGACCTCTGGGGAGTCCTTCCAGCTCAGTAGTGCAGTAGAGTTTGATTCTTCCTTATTTGCCTCAGCTTTCTGAATAGTGAATAAACTTTATATTAAAGAAAGGCATTCCTCCATTAATTCCCCCCACTGTCAGTAGTAATGACATTTTTAGGTTTCCTGTATTGATGAAAGGCTTTTTGCATGCTCTCTCATGGGGCAAATAGCAGCTACACTGCAGAATGGGTTTTACTGTCCCATTATTTTCATATAACTGAAGCTTAGAGATGTTAAGTGACCCACGTCCTGGTCACTCACCTCATGGAGTTCAATTCAGATTTGTGTGACACCAAAGTACATGCTCCCAAATGGCATGAGACCAGGTGGCAGGGACCAGGCAGACTTGATTATATAATGATAAAAGATGCATACTCCAAACACATGTCAAAATAAGTCCCCACAAGAATTTTTAGTTGATTATTGGGAATCTATTACATGAGCCTAAACTGACACCTTCCTGGAAAGGGCTCCCATGAAAGGTATTTGTCTTTTAAATAATATGTGGCTACTATCTAGGGTTTGTTTTTTTATTATTATTATTTTGAGAGAAGAGCTGTCCCTCTTGGAAATTCTATAGCACAATATCAATAGCATGTCAAATTTATTTATTTATTTATTTATTTTATTTTATTTTTTTTTATATAGAGGCATGTTTTCTTTCTTTCTTTCTTTTTTTCTTTGTTTTTGTTTATACAAGCACTGGGTACAGTCAGAAGCGCGGGAGGGTGAGAGAATTCACCAGAGCCAGAGCGGAGAGCAGAGCAGGCAGAAGGACCGAAGTACACTGCTGAGGGGAGCAGCGGGCGGCAGGAGAGGTCTGCGCACCATGTGGGACCCTCCTCCGGTGGCCGGGGAGCAGCCGGGGATCGAACCGGCGTCCTAGAGGCCGCAGGCAGCTTCGCAACCCAGTGCTCAACCGCTGCGCCACCGGGGAGGCCCAGCATGTCAAATTTATTTCTGCTCTGACCAAAATCTGTTTTGTACACCAGACACTTTGCTGTTGAAAGATTTTTATATAATATTCTTAAAATAAAAGCTAGCTTTCAGTGAGAAAATTTAATTGAATCCTTAAATATTTACTATTTAGAACAAGCACTTCGTGAATGGCTAATTTCGCATGTCTCTTTTAATATTTCTCCTAAAATGTACCATGTAATTTGGCTTTGTCAATTGACTGAAAATATAATTCTTTAATTCTCTCTGTCTTCATCAGAAAGGCTCTTTGAGGTTGACTGGAGGAAAACAATACTATTCCAGAAACTTGGAGAGTTGTATAAACGGGAGCCTCATCATAAATACTCCTTGGGGGTATACTGGAGCCACCTTCTAGGTCCTCACTGATCCAACTCTATCCTGTAGAAAGGGGTTTCTTTTTGTACCTAATAATCCATTTGTAGTTTTTTATAGCATTGTTAAAAGTGAGGGCTTTGCAGGCCAGAGAGATCTGGTTTTCAAACTAGATCTGGCTTAGCTACTTACTACATTACCTTACACAAATTATTTAACATCTCTATGCCTCCATTTAATATACAAAATGAAAACAACATTTATAAAAGCTACCTCATGGGATTTCTATGAGTATTAAATGAGTTAATGCCTATAAAGTAAATAGAACAGTGCCTGGTATACTGTAAGCACTTAAGGGTAATTTGACTTGTTATTGCTAGGATTCAAGATTGATTTGATTGCTACATTACAATCAATCATGGTCATCCCCATTTTTTAATTAGGGACTACATCTGTCTGACGTACTAGAAAAAGTTCATCACAGCAGAAAGTACAGCAAATGAAGTCCCTGAGAGAGTGGACATGGCATTGTTTCTGGCTCTGTTTCTCTCTACCGGTACCATCAGCAAATCCAGAAAGAGCAAAATAACAATCCAGCATAACTGGAAGCCCCCACTATGTTGATGCCCCTTTTGGAATCTTACTATGGTTACAGAAACATCCTTCTCCTGCAGATGGTCAGCTCTCCTTGGGGGAACATTCTTTACAAAAGGAAAAGAATAGATAGTACATTCTTTGGACGATGCTGAGGGAAGTAGGAACAGTGAGATATGATGGTTGGATTTAAACAGTTGTGCTGGCAGAGTGCCTCTCTTCTCCACTGTAGATCAGTCTGCCCCAGGCATCCTTCCTTAAAGTAGTAAACCTCTCAGTGCTACAGGCAAAAGTGTGAGTGATTTAACTCACAACTCACAATAATGCACCTACAATGGGGCTCTAAACTATACAAATAATCTTTCTGTGAACAATTTGTACGCTGAAGCTACTGATAACCTGTACTGTGAAGCAGAATGTGAGGCCTTTAATTACAAAAAAAATCAACATCATCCATTGATATGGATCGCAATCACTGTAGGTGTTTGGACCCATAATAGGCACATTAAAATGAGGAGAGACAAACCAAGTCACCAATCAGAGCCCTTCTGCTTCTGGAGCAAGAAAACATGACCTTGATTCTCCTGTCCAGTCCAGAGGCCTGAGTAGGCAAAATGCTCTCCATCGTGTGTGAAAGAGAAAAATCTCCTTTCATCTACTCAGCTCCTCAGTATGGAATAAATTATTTACTTGGACTCAGTAGCCCCTACACCAGCAAGCAGCTTTGCTATGGAGTTCTGAAAGCAGCAACAACCATCTGCCAAAAAAAGTGGAGAGGAGCAGCAACTGTTCTAGGACCGGAAAACATTATCTTCCCCATTCTTTGGCAGCTTTTTAGGTGGCTGAACCAGCATTCTTTGTCACACTACAGCAGGTTGCTGGGTTGCAAATCTGTGATCCAGGTAAAGTTGGTTCTAGATAAGGTTAGCAGATGAAGTACAGGACAATCCTAGTGAAATTTAAATTTCAAGTAACTGATTTTTAGCATACAGCTATACCATTGGGACATACTGAAACTAAAAAATTTGCTCTTTGTTCAAATTTAACTGGGCAATCTATTTACATCTGTCAAATCTGGCAACACTAGTTCTAAGGTCTCCCTTGGGGGGCATTTCTTTCACTCCCCTATTTGATTATCAGGGCCTTGGAATATAAGATTTGAGGAAAAAACCCCACAAAAATACAGAATTAATCAACAAAATTTGATTCAGCACAGTGCCACCACATTGAGATATTAAAGAAGCAATGCACATGGTTTTCTGTGCCCTCATAATGTTTTTAGAGTGAACAGTTTGAGTGGGCCAAATGAGGCTGGTTGGAACCACATCTCATTCTACAAGTTTTAATGCAAATAGAGGGAAAGTTGAAGGCTTAAAGACTCAAGTATGTTTTAGCTTCCATGTAAATCTGAGACACATCCTCTGGTACTGTAATTCATTTAAAGTGCATTAAAATGCCCTACCAACTGTATAATGATGCATGTGAGTAGATGGCAAGATAATTCACAGCACCAAAAGAACTCAAAAGAAATTAACATTTGTAAAGGAGTGAGAGCACATTACTATATTTACCAATTGCTGCAAAGAGGGAGACCTTTTGCTTTATTTAAACACACACACACATTCCCCTGATTTGTATAGAGTGAAGGTTTTATAACTCAGTATAAATGGAATCATGGAAATAGTTACTATGCTATATATTTCTTTAAATGTATTTTTAAATATAATTAACTGGGCATATTCTCACTGGTTTCTGTAAACTCTCTCTCCATCCAACTCGCCTATCTCTCATGCCACTGCCAGATCCTAAAAGGTCTAGGATATGGAAAGAGGTTAATCTGGCAAATTCTGGTCTCATACCAGAGTCTCCTATTTGAAGGGTCTTAGGGAGGCAGGCTGACAGTGAGATTTGCTTTTCTAATCTCCCTCCCTGAGTCCAAGCATTCAAATGTGTCTGAGAAATCCCTTTAAACAGAATTTGGGATGCAATGAACACATCCATTTTCCATTTCAGTAAGGCTATGTACACTAGATGTCAACAAACATTTGGGTCATTTCAGTCAAATAACCAGTCAACTAATTTTGTCTGTATAAGCAGACAAAATTTGAAGCAGGGATGGTGGTGTGGAAGAAATCACTGAAATCAATTTTCATATTGCACTGGCTGTGGTAAACACAGACCTGCTTCCTACAAATACCAATACTCTGTCTTCCAGTTTTTAAAAACTAATTTGCACTTTTCTACTCACATCTGTTACTTCTGCTCTAAGTGCAGTTAAGGGGAGGAAACAACTACCTCTTACACAATATATTGCGTGCATGAAAAGGCATAAATCAAGCATATGCATATGGACTGATGGAAGTTTCCTAGGACATGGACTAGAAAATTACCGAGCATACCAAGGCAAGCTGGAGTGTGTTTGTGAGTGTGAGAGTGTTGTGTGTGTGTGTGTGTGTGTGTGTGAGTGTGTATGTGGGTATAGGACCTGCGGATGTTAAACTTTTAAAGAGTTTAACATTTTGGTCATTTAATTTTTTAAAACTAAAATACAGCAACTGGGAAGCTTGGGTAGAAGGCTAAGAGAAGCAAGGACATTTGTAAGCTCTTATTTATGTGTTTTTCTTTCTAACGGCTGCCAATCTTCCAAGTCAGGAAATATTTGCACATGTTCTAGACATCTTCCTGAAGGTATGAGGCTCTCTTGAAACCATCTTTACACTTGGCTGTGCCAACAACACTACAGCAAACTACAGTACCCCAAGAAAAAATATACTCTTTCAAGCTTCCTAAATGACTCATTCAGCAGAAAGTAATAAAAAAAAAGTAAGGCTAATATTTCCATCCTTTGGAAATATTTATCTCTACACAGTGCCACCTTTTTTAATAGTCAGAATAGAAAGTTACTTAGGTGGTATAATTTTGAAAGGCCAACCTGTCTCCAACATTGGCTGAACAGGGTGTCATTAGTCAATCCTTTCCATCAAGGCACATCGGCAGAGAGCCCCTGTTAAAATATGTCATTTGGGAGGGGGTCATTTTTGCACACATCTTTTTATTTTAGTCCTACCAGAAATTGTGCCAAGCACTCATATTTATACGTATAAGGCATTGTGCTAATCCCAAAGAGATTACAAAAATGACTAAAATAGATTTTCTGGACATACCTTTTTCATATTACCTACTTGTAGAGTGATAACACCAATAATAATAGGAGAAAATTGGTGTGGGCAATAGAAAACATACTAAGAGGTTTACATTGCATTTTTACTTGTAGGTCCCTTGTGCCTACTAGGTGCAAGACACTTTATGAGGTGCTCAAGAGATACAGACAAAATAAAAAAGTCCTGGTCTTTGCCCCTGAAGAATTCTGCAAACTAGTTTTAAAAACAGATTTTTTAGGCATCCACTGCAAGTCTTATTACAGCTGGATTTCTACTGTCACTGCAACACTTTATTTGTGGCAAGGTGAGAAGAACTCAAATGCTCACAAAATTCTTATAGAGGTTAGCCACCAGGAAAGCCTCAAGTTCTAAGTTCTGTTGAAACTTGCATCCTCATCAGATGGAACAATATAAGGACAATTTTATTTAAGCAACACACTTGATATAAGCCTCCTTAGCTCAATGCCAAACCTGCCTCCATCCACCTGTTCTGCCCAGGTCCTCCTCTATTCTCTAACCCTCCAAGTTATAGTCACTTAGCCCTGACATGTCATTTATTCTAGTCTAGATTCTGGGAAAAGTTCTGTTCTTAGGCAGAGAACAAATAAGGGTGACCTATATGTTATACACACAACTTTAAAATGTTCACCATGTTCTTAAAAATTCATTTATTAGAAAATACACATATTTTTAATTTGTTAAATTTTTAAATCCTCACCAATTAGAAACCAATCATCCACAAAGGAGATGCTTAGATTCTGCTTCTTCTTTGAGAGGCACTTATTTTCAGTGATCCTTCAATATCTCCCTCTTCCCTGGGGCTCTCAGTAGGAGCAATTATTGAGGCAAAATGCCTCTGGCTCTGAAGATAGGCCTCTGCTCACTCAAAGAGAATAAAGGCGTGACAGCAGGCACTTCTCTACCTTCCAGGGCTTCTAAAAGTCTGAATAGGAATTTAGCCATGAGCTTCAAGTATCCTGTAAAGCCCATCTGCTTATCCCTGTCCACTTCTGAAATTCTACTAAGTCTCAAAAAAAGCCCCTGAGATTAGAATGTGACTTAGTGCCCAAAATAAAGGGTATGACATGCTGGATGTACCCATCATAAATGATCTTCATCACTAACCTCAGATCTCCAGTTTCCTATAATCTTTTTTACACAGACAGATAATTTTTCAACTGGCTTATCTAGTTGAATGCTTTTTGATTCTGACTTGTACATAGTAAGCTGGATATAATACAGTAGTTAAAGCACAGACCTAGGGGGGTCAGGCAAATTTTTGTTTGGCTCTGCAAACTGTTTAGTAACTGAAGTTCTTGGATCCTCAGTTTCCTCATTTAGGAGGTGGTAAGATTAAGAAAACAATGGCACCCACCTCATGACACTCTTGTGAGCATAAATGATATAATGCAAATTAAGCACTAAGCACACTGTAAGTACCCAGAAATGTTACCCATTTTTTAAGATGTTGAACTATCTCTGAAGCGACTAACATTTATATCTTCATTTATTTTTTTCTCAGCCAATTTATAAACCAAGGCATTTCATTTAATTTTTTTTTTCAGAGTCAAGAAAAGCTAGCCTTCTCTGAGGACTCTTAGACTTGTCCTTTTTGATCATGGTGGTGTTTTTGTTTTGTTTTGTTTTGTTTCTCTTCAAAGTTAATGATTTATACAAAATGTTACTGGCAGTGCTTAGAATATAATCAATCTTCTTTTCCCTCAGGGGACCCTGAATAATCCAGCCTCCTTTTCCTAGTCATAAAGGAACTCGGCCTACAAATGACATACCTAAAAGGAGATTAGTTATTTTTCCACCCAAATTACTAATAAACCACCTCCATATCATTATTTCTCCAACTGAAATGACACACACTTTATATCTCATTGTTCCTCTCTTTCTCTATGCTCTGGTAGAGGAGGAATTTATAACCTGGCTATAGTTGAACAAATAAAAATAGACTTCAGATTAAGGAACTGGTTATGGCGCAGTGGTTGAGCGCTGGGCTGCGAAGCTGCCCACAGCCTCTGCAGTGCCGGTTTGATCCCCAGCCGCAGGGAGGGTCCCACATGTCACTACAGACCTCTCCTGTCTCGCCTGCTGCTCCCCTCAGCAGTGTACTTCGTCACTCTGCCTGTTCTGTTCCCCGCTCTGGCTCTGGTGAATTCTCTCACCCTCCCGCGCTTCTGACCGTACCCAGTGCTTGTATAAATAAATAAACAAATCTTTAAAAAATACTTTGATAGTCTCTGATATTGTAACATAGCTTTACTCATAGACCTCTTTGTAAAAGCTGGCATTCAGTGTAGCACTGGCAACATAAAACTGTAAGAGCTTGCACTTTTGCTTTGACACCTCCAGAGAGCTACAGTGGCAAATTAATCTCTAAATGCAATTTTGGCATCACCCACAAAGGTATCTTAGACACAGATACATGAATTTGAAAGAATGCTGAAAAGTTCTCAAACCAAGTTTGGAGCCATTCTTTTTTCAAGAATGCGAACTGCCTAAATGCTGTTTTCCTTAGTGACAGCTTCATGAGATATGGTGAGGACGTAGCTAACTATTAGAGAAAAAAAGCAAGAAAAACTCTTGATACTTCAACCACCTTTACTAAATTTCCTGAGAATTTGATAATCATTAATAGATACATATATACACATACATATATACATATACATGTCTTGTGTATATATATATCAATATGCAAAATATAAGAGAGTGTGATTTTTAATATATCAGATCAAAAGTACATTAGTGTTTCTATCACTGTCCTCTTCAACTCCTACCACTCTTTAAAATGGTTTATAAATGCCTGACGGGCCTCCCTGGTGGCACAAGGGGTTAAGCACACCACTATGAAGATATCCTCAGCCTCTGCAGCAAAAGTTTGATCCCCAGTAGGCCTGGTAGCTACCCACATGGTGCAGCAGACCTCTCCTGTTTCGCCCGCTGCTCCCCTCAGCAGTGTATTTCAGTCAGTCTGCCTGTTCTGTTCCCCACTCTGTCTGTCTCTGGTGAATCCTCACCCCTACCCCCCGCATCTCTAGCCTGTACCCCAGGTCTTGTATGCATAAATAAGTAAATCTTAAAAAAATAATGCTTGTCTACTTAAATTTTCCTAGGACTGTTAAGTTAAAAAAAGTTTTAAGTATATAAACTGAGCATCAATTAGGTAATTATGTTTATGTATTTTTAAGTACTGCATTATTCCTCCATACCTAGAAATTTAGACTTATATTTTATAAAAATGTTTATAATTTGGGATGCTTCTATCTGATTGACCAAAATCACCATGTTATAGTTTATTAGTCTTGGCTTTTATTTCTAAATATGTATTTGTCTCCATACATTTCAATTTATTTTTTCTGCCCTAGAACAAGTTTACAAAAATCAACTGGATTAAGTAACTGAAGATAAGAAATCATGATATTTTGATTAATCCAACACACCAAATACAGAATCAGAATTATTCTCCATGTATATCACTGAAATTATTAAATAGATTAGTGTAGTTTAATTTAACTGTGGTGTCATGGGAGCATAAATCCCACATGACTTTGATGTTCACCTTTCATTCCTATCAGACCACTGCTTCTTTTTCCCTCAAGATTTATCAGGATGGGGGCCTCCCCTGGTGGTGCAGTGGTTGAGCACTGGGCTGAGGAGCTGCCCGCAGCCTCTGCAGCGCAGGTTGGATCCCCGGCCGCTGGCGAGAGTCCCACATGGCGTGCAGACCTCTCTTGCCATGCCCACTGCTCCCCTCAGCAGTGTGTTTTGTCAGTCTGCCTGTTCTGTTTCCCGCTCTGGCTCTGGTGAATTCTCTCACCCTCCCGCACTTCTGACTGTACCCAGTGCCTGTATAAATAAATAAATAAATCTTAGGAAAAAAAAAAAGATTTATCAGGATGTGGAAGTAAATTCAGGTTTAGCACTGAAAGAAAAAGACAAGCCTACAACGCAGAGGCCTGGGTTATTTTTCACAGTTGGAGAGATGTCATGGCCATGATAGAAATATTCCATTTTATCCAAGGCCTTCAAGCCTCAGCACTTTTCACTAATTTGATCCCCTGAGTCTCAATTTATTTAGCTTATGTTGGTTCTTTTCACCCCCTTTGCAAATATTCGACCTCTGTTCTCTTACTGAGGGAAAATTTGTTCCTTGGGTCTCAGTTAGAAGCTTCATTAGACATGCTTTCTACATCCAGGGAAAAAAGAAAAACATGACATCCTTATTTCCTCCTTCCTTTTGCCCAATCTCAACCCAACCTCCCTTTCCATCCTGTTATCCATCACTCCCTCCTTCAATGTAGAGTCCACAATCACGGGAGTAATAATCTCCTTCCTTATGTCTACTAAAACTAAACCAATAAAAATGACTCCCTTCACCTCTGAAATGTTTTCTGACCATTCTAACTTGCACCTAGTGCCTGACACAGTGCTTGGAACATAGTGTCCATTCTATAAATATTTTCAACCTTTTTATTGTGGAAAATGTTAAACATTCAAAGCACTGTTTTTATTTAACGGATAAATATAATGTTTCCTATGTTAGAGCACCCGAGTGTTATTTAAGAAAGACTAATTCCTACTTTTGCAGTCCACTATCACAAGGGGGCGATGTCACAGGAAGAAGGTGGAACCAAGAGATTGCTTGGTATTTACGGTACTACACACACCAGCCTAGTAATAAACCTATGGTCTCAGCTCAGCTTCAGCTGCTGCTTTTGAGGCTTGCAATGTATAATAAAATGCACAGTGTTATGCACTTTATGGGTGCTCAAGCAATATTTGTTGGCTGACTTAATTGAGCTATATTTGCAAAATGGCAAGGATGTGAGGAAACTTTCCTACCTAAAAAGAAAGCATTCACAGTGCTAGACATTTGGTAGGCAAATAAACAGTATAATTTCAGCCTAAAAGGAAAAATACTCAAACCCCTATCCAATAGGCCTAGTGGCTAGGCAACCCAAATGTCAGCACCATGTTTCTGAAACTTAATTTAAAATATCATAAATTGTATGTCATCAACTCTGAGGACAACATTTCTTTCCTGCCTTGCTGTTCCCATTCCCTGCCCCAACTTCAAATCCAGAAAATGTAACTAATAAACCTAAATCTCACCTGTCTGGTAAGGTTTCCAAGTAAAAGCAATGTGTTAAGCAGCCAATTTAAAAAATATATCAAATTTAAAAGTGATGTATTGGACAGTGTTTGAAAAAGAAATTTCCATATTTAATGGTACACATCCAGCGTTGAAGCAATTTAAGAGTTTGCTAGTGATTGTGAAATCACACATTCATATATCTGACAATCTGCTGACTACCAAGGGACAAAGGCAAATGCTTACTTATGCCCAGGGTGTGTTTTTTAATTTTTGAACAATAATATATTTGGAGCAGTCCTTTGCTTCCACCAGCATTGAGTTCTAACTAAGCATCAGGCACATGTGACAATTAAGTTCTAGATCCAATCACTGAAATTTACGCTACTTCAGGTGAATTTTTTCTCTGCTTAAAGTAGCTGCCTTGAATCTTTGTAGTGTTTTGCCCTCATCACCTGCAAATGGCAAAGTGTAAATAGGAGGCAGAGATTAGGGGTTCAGCCAAGAGTTCATGAAGGTCAAGGAAAACTGGTTCATTTTAGAGATTCAGTTCATTGCCTTAGCCCACTAGTATTCTGCTTAACAAAATGGTGGTAGATAACAGTAAGATATGATAAAGAATCTCTTTCTCCTTCACAATATAACTAGTACCCAGTTTTACCTTTGTACTGGGTATCATAGTAGCTGCTGAGCTAAACATTAGGTCTCACTATCAGGTGACAAAATAGTGGGGAAAAATAGAAAAACGTTATTAAAGAATATTATTGGGTGAAATGTGGAATTACTCCAACTAATAGCTAATGATCAACTTCTATTTTGCAAGGTGATGAAGGTACTACAGGATAACTATTATTACACTGATGATAGTAAGAATTACAACAGCCTGCATTTTAGTGAATTCTAAGGGCTGTGCTAGATATATTGTACAAGAGCCAGAAGAAACACTGGAGCTCATCTAGCTGAATGCATTATTTTTATAGTTGAGGAAATGGACTTAGAAAAATCAAGTGACATGTACAGTATAAGTTAGCGGGAGACTCAGGTTGCCACCCACTGTGCCAACCTAAAGGGTCTTGGTCTCTTTCTTAATATTTCATAAAATAACTGTGGTCTCTCTGTGTACTTTGCTCTTTGGGAAATTATGTATTTTTAATAATACCATTAAAATGAGTTATAATTCATTTTCTTTTTGATAATATTGTCTCACGTGGGAAAATTCTAAATAGTCCTCCAATTCAAATGACAACCCTTAGATTGAGTGATGAGCAGCTCTAAGTGAAGTATAAACTATATTTTATAACTACTGGGCGAAAGAGGGAAGAGCAGTACTTCTTTCTCCTCAAGAGAAAAAGAAAATCCACACTTTTAAATGAGGTTTATACTGGCATAGAGGTGGAAGAAGGTAGAAGGATAGGCATCTAATTACGAAAAAGAAGGAAAGATAAAGGATTACAATGTGGAGTGTGAGGCTCAGCCTTCATTTCAATATGCACAGACCTCAGCAGACATCTGGAAACCTGCCAGCAAACGAGGCCTTGGAAACAAGCTGGAAGACATTGGAGAGACTTTAACCAAAACAAACACCAGCAGGGGATGTGGTTGGCAGCACTGAAAAAGCAAAGGATTCTATGAGTCACTCTGACTTTAATTTTGAATGGTATCATGCTTCCATTTTGTTGTACAGGTATTTATACAGCATTTGGTATGGTCTAACATTATATGTATACTTTTAAATTTTTATTTACTGTTGGCTTTCAAAAATATGTGAGTTTCAGGAGCACAGTCTCACACCTCAAAAACACATGTATACTAGTCACTTCACCCACTACAAAGCTTTAGTGCCGCTCGAGTAATACAACACTAGAAAATAGAAAAAATATAGAATAGAAAATAATACCCAATATCTCACTATTCTAACCACTTAATTAATCACTTTTCATGTGCTTGTTCTAACACAGCTGTAATCAGAGTGTATACATGTAACATGGAATGATTTACTTAATTTCTTAAACATAGTTCTATACTGCTACATAACTCCAGAAACACTGTTTTTTAAACCAATTATATATTTACTGGGTATATGAAAATTTACTTTATCTTATTTTTTTGAGAGCTAGAAATAAAGATTCACAAGGGATAACTCAAGAAAGGGTAACAGCCCATAATAATATGTCACTGGAGAAAGTGGAAGGAATTATGAGGCTACACCATTCACCTCAGGAACAGGAAATTGTGAGAGTTGATTGGGGTTCTATCAGTTTGGTTTGCCTATTCTATCTGTGCTTCTCTTTCATCATTTTTTCAGCTCTCTACCAACCAGCTCTTTGCCTACTGTGAGCACTTTTTCTTTCTGAAGCTCCTGCTTACTTTCAGTCATGTGTCACTTAAGAGGGATACGTTCTAAGAAATGTGTCAGGAGATTTCATTGTTATGTGAACATCATAGAGTGTAATCACATAAGCCTAGATGGTATAACCTACTTCACACCCGGACTATCCAGAATAGCCTATTGGAACCACCATCATATATGCAGTCTGTCATTGATCAAAATATCTCTAAACGATGCATGACTGTACTTATGGCTCACTCAGAGTTTCTCCTTTACAACCACTAATCTTATGGATTTGTTCATCCTCAATCCCACTGCTAACTACACAATTCTCTGTGCATTCTTAATTCCAACATTTGAGGATGAAAATCTCTCTGATGTAATTCATACCTAATTATATAGATGTTTTTCATTGATTATTTCATAGGCTATAGTTGAACTATTAAATATTTGTCTTTGATGTTCAACTTTAGACCTATCTGTATGGGTTAGGTGAATAGTGTTACGTAATAATAAATCCTGAAACCTAAGGCCATCTTATTTTTTACTAGTTATGGTGTTGCTGAATTTGTCTTTTTTTTAAACAAATAATGGCAACAAAAATAACAATATTAATAGCTACCTTCAAGAGATATGTACCTTTCAAGGTAGATATTATTACCTCCATTTCATAAAAAGGAAATTTATACTCAAAGGTTAAGTGACTTTCTCAAGGTCATAGATAATTAATGACCAAGTAAACATTGAATCATTCTACCTGGTTTCAAATCAGGGCTCCTTTTCAATACAATATGCTACATTTTTGCTAAAATAAGTATCTTTCCATATTTGGGATACTTATTACAGATGTCCAAAAGTGGTATTATTGGTATAAGGTGTAAGAACATTTCAAAAGCATTCATTACATACTCAAAATTGCTTTCTATGAAGGAGATATTGATACACAGTCCCACCGCTTCAAAAACTTTTACAAAGGAAGTTAACTTGAGGTAGAAAAAAAAAAGAGGTAACATCAATGAATGACAAAGGAAAACCTGTCTAATGTAAATAAAATGTCTGTAATTATCTACCTTCTATAACAAAGTTTACCACTCTGATGATCTGATGATAGGAAGTATTCTATATCTCTAGATATGGATAGGAACATATAAAATTCTTAGGAATAATAAATGTGTATAAGACCTAGCATATGATAGATGCTTCATGAAGATTCATTCAGTTAAAAGGAATTGACAAGAATTTCTGGCTCTTGATGGGGATGTGAAAAGCTAAATTGAGTGCGTCTCCCACCCTTAAGACTAAAGAAAAACAAGTACTTGCAAAGAGAGATGGGACATGAATACCAGCTCACCTGTGGCCTCTGGCAGAAGACAGGCTCACCATAGAAACAAATATATATATATATATATAAAAATTCAGCTAAGTTCTCGAACTGCTAAAATCCAAATGTGTTTAACATGAAAGTACAGTATTCCCTGGAGCCCCAGACACAAGAGAAATTTTTACACACTTGCAGGCCTTTTTTGCACAGAATCATGGTACTGACCTGGTGGAGAAAAATCATTACAGTAGGAAAAGTATAAAACCATGTCAATTTCTTTCCTCCCAAGGAACAAAAAGGCTAAAGTCCTAGGGGGAGGACAGAAAACCCAGTTCTGTGCAGAGCAGAGATAAAGACATACTGCAGCTTGGGGAAAAATTAAAGAATTAAGTCCACGACTTCTGCAGTTGGGGTAGAAGTTATTCCTGGGTACACACCATTAGTTGTGTCTCTGCATTAGCAGAGGAGCAGGGTGACCAAGAAAGCCCCACTCCCATGACCTTGAGGCACAAGACATATACTTAAGACTGAAGTGGAATCAAGGAAAGAGAGAACTCCCTCCTACCTTCCCCACACCACCAAACTAACAGGTGCTTAGTAAGAAGCAATAGCAACATACCTACCACTAGGGGGGGCACAAGAGCCTGGAGAGACTATCTCTAAGGCACAAATGCATAGGGAAGGATGAAAGCTGAGGGTAGAGCAGGGATATTGAGAAAAAAACATTCCACAACACAACCCCCAAGTTAAGCACAAGGTAAAAGAAAAAACTGAATCTGGTGGTGAACTGAGGGTAACTACAGTGACAACATAACTCAAACATAACTCATCTTTTAATCAGATTGTCTCAACCACCCACCTTAGAGAATCAGCAGAACAAGTGTGCCCATTTCAAAGCATAAATACTATTTATTTCAATCTCTACTTGTCTACATAATATGTATGGTGTTAAAAGAAAAATTTTGAGAAACAGAACAGCAAACAAACAAAAAAAGCACACTCTCAAGAGACAAAGCAATCAATACAACCAGTCTCAGAGATGACTTGGGTATTTAAACTCTGAAAAGGAAAATTTAACATAACAATGACTAATATTTGAGAAGATTTAGTGAAACATGTAAAATATGAATGACAAATGGGAAATTTCAGCAGATGTTAGTTATGGAAAATGTCAAGCAGAAATGCTAAAATGAGAAACAGTAAAATAATGCCTTTGAAAGTCTCATCAGTAAGTTCAAAGCAGCCCAGAAAGGAATGAGAGAATCTGAAGGCAGAATACAACCAAAACAAGGAGAAGAGTAAATGAACATACACACATGCAATAGAGAGCATCCATTAACTATGGTTAGAATCAAATGGTCCAACACATATGAAACTGAATTTCTATAAAGAGAGCAATGCAGAAGAAATATTTGCAGAGATAAAGGTCAAAAATTACCCCCACATAATAATATATGTCATATATATCACATATCCACAAGGTCAAAGAACCCCAAGGATGGTATCTACCCTATCAAGCATACACAAACACCCCAAAATCAAAAACCATAGATTTCTTATATTTATATTAAGAAAAAATCTTAAAGACAGTTAGAAAAAAATGTAAAAGAACAAAGTCAGGAATGCCAGCACTGCAGAAACTGCAAGCCAGAAGATAATGGAGTGGCATATTTAAAGTGGTGAAAGAAAAAACATTGTCAACCCAAAACACTATATCCAGTGTCAATATCTTTCAAACAATGAAGGAGAAGTAAACATTTTTTTTTAATACAAAGGCTGAGAATCATTACCAGGAATCCTGCATTATAAGAAATGTTTGAGGATGATCTTCAGGCTTAAAGAGTATAAAACCAAATAAAAACTTGGATCTACACAAAGAAGTGAAGATTCCAGAAATGACTCAAATGAATATAATTTTCATCTTTTTAACTGCACTATACGATAATTGCCCAAATAATATGTAGCAGTTATTGAGTACAGGGAACAAACTAGTAGTACTATAGATTATGTCATATGCAAAGACAACATGTATAAAACTGTAACCATAGTAAGCAAATTGGGGCAATACACAATGAAGTGGCAAAATATTACTTGAAAGGAGATTGTGATTCATTTTAGATTCATATGGAAAAGTCTTGATTGTAGTGGTAGTTACATTAATGAGTGTACACTTAAGAAGGTGGATTTTACCAAATATAAATACCTCAAAAACTCAAGGTTAAAAACTGGAATTATCGTGTACAACACACTTACCTTCTCACCCTCTTGACTTTTTTTCTTTTTATAGCATCCCAGTTCTGATGACTGATAATGAGGAACCAGCTTCTCGTGTTATATAAACTTACCTTCGCTTTTTACTTATATGACTGAGGTTTTTATTCTTAAGATCTGGTAGTGGAGAGAGCACTATACCATTGAATCTGAACAAGTATATACACACACCCTAGCCAGGAATTAAAACATGTCAATAGCCATGGAGATTATAAATGTGTCATAAAGAAGAGGAACTTCTATACAAAAGGTGTAGTATCTACTATCTATAAGGTGTAGTATCTATGCATGAGGCGAAAATCACTTACTTCACACAAATGTCAACTAGTAATTAAGTCTGGGATGCAGACTGAGGTAATGTAACCAATATTCTATCATGTCACAATTTATAACCTATTGGTTCTGTTTACAAGTGAGGTCAGAATGGTTAGCAATGACTTTTGTCTATAATATTGTCATTCTCTCTGTCTCCTAAACTCACCAAGATTCTTTCTGCTTTTAGTACCCTTTCACAATGCTATTTCTACTCAAGTTCTATGTCAGAAGAACTGTACTGCTCATTTAAAAGATCTCTCCCATCCCAAACTGGGTAGATGAATTTTAAAAAAAGCACTTTTGGGCAAATGCAGTCCTCAAGGTACAAGGCTTGGCAAGTAGAGGGCCCCCTTGTCCAAACTTCTAGAAAGAAGCCCCTTCTGCTGGATATGTCACATAAAACCTCTACACAATCCATATGCAGATGACCTGTGTCCTTTCTACTGTAAGGATCAACTTCAGAACTGGCCCGGGGAAGACAAACACTGCATTTGTATAGAACTATACCAGACTCAGAAAATGTCTGTTCCACTATAGATTGTGGAGGAATGGGACCTCCCTGGTGGTGTAGGAGTTAAAGACACAGCACTATCAAGCTATCGCCAGCCACTGCAGAATGAGTTCCATCCCCAGCTGGCCAAGGAGCAACTCACATGGCGCAGCAGACCTCTCCTGTCTCGCCTGCTGCTCCCCTCAGCAGTGTATTTCAGTAGATCAGCCAGTTCTGCTCCCCACTCTGTTTCTGGAGAATCCTCTCACCCCCCACACCTCTGGCCTACACCCCAGTTCTTGTATGCATAATAATTAAATTTAAAAAATAGATTTTGGAGGAATGGCACTTTATCAAGGTGATAGGACTACTAAAGGATCCCCGTCTTCAAGCCAACTTTTAATACTTTCCCAGTCTCTAGCTATTCTGCATTAACAACATCCTCCACAAGTACACCTTTGCTTGGTTTTATCATATTTGTCTTCCTGGTATCACTTAACAATCACTTCCCCAGGAAGGTTAACACTGACACGGCAATCTAAATTTCTATGCTTTTCTGTCACTAAGGATGTTCTTAGAAAGAATATATTACAACTGCAATTATACAGCTATTTGTGTGCTTATTTATGTAATCTTTGTGTGTTTATTTTATGTAATCTCCCCAAGCACCTATACACACACACACACACACACGTCATCATTTACATTTCTAGGCATTAGAAGAGCAGAGACTTTGTTTCATTCATCACTTTATCCCCAGAAACTTTTATAGTGCCTGGCACATACCTGATGTTTAATAAAGAATCATTGCATAAATGCAGGTTTCTTGTCAGATTTAGAAAAATCTAAACATATGTGCACATTCATGTAAATAGTATGACAAGGGACGCTACGAAACTTACCTTTCTGTAACATTCAATTTAAAAGTAGAATGTGAGTAATTATTATGGTATGGATATATAATATAAAACAAGTAATATTTTTATTTGGGAAGATCTTATCTGAATTAGTTCCATTTTCCATTGGTGATGTTATTACCTGCTAATAATTTTTAGATCTTACATTTATCCACTCCTTTTGTAATCATACTCACAGATGTCGAATACATTTCTTGAAGTGAAATGTTGTTATTTGGCATTGTTTTTTTAATAGTGTATGGTTTTGACTGGCAATCATTATTGTTATTAGAAAATGAATGAATGCATAATCTAATCCCACTCACCAAATAGATCCTGCCATAAGTACCAAGGCCGATGGTTTTATCCAGTGAGAATATTCCTGTTGGATCCTGTAAGATATAGAACAAAATATGTCAATCTCGTTATTAAAATAGGCAAGCATTCAATTATTTAGAATGATTTTTCTAATCTTCTTCACTCACTTGAAATTTCTAAAAACCTAAGTGTCATTTTACCAAAAGAATGGACATGTTACAACCCCCCTGGACTGAGTGTAGTCATTCATAAAAATGAAATAGTATGGACATTAATTGATTATATAACTAATTGTCAGAAAACTACAATATGCATGCAATTGTGTCTATCTATGGCATATACACAATGTAATTAGAAACATTATTAAAATAGAAATAAGTTCATTTACTTGCAGCTGAAGTACACTCTTAATATCCATATTTTGAGTGCTAACCAAGCAGACAGAAACTTTAGTATACAACAATAATGAGCAGATGCTGAACATAAAATTTAGATAATTTATTTGTATAATGATTTGCTATAACTAAGTGCATTTTATTTTTTTTTTGAGGAGGGTAAGAGTAGAGTGCACATTAAATTCTAATTTTTTTTCTTACAACGTTGTGAATTTTTGGGTAGTATTCGATTTCTTCCTTCAGGTGTAGTTCCCATATTTCTCCCACCACCACAGCACCTGTGATGCATCTTCCCTGTCTCCCTTGTGCTCTTTCTTCCCCTGTTTTTACCCCTTCTCTCTGCCCCTCCCCTGCTGTATGCCTCAGATCTATGGTCAGCTTGCAAGTATACAACTAATTCTTAAGAATGAAATATATCTCCAAATATATATGATAAAGCAATATCATGGCATGAAATGAGCACTGTTTTTAAAGAATACTAGACAAATTTGTTTTATGTTTATCTTTACATCAGCTGAAAAATTTTCCTTGGAACAAATTCTTGGTGCTTTTTGTGTCTTAATTTTAAATGTGTCATGTTAGGAGACAAAATATAATATCATGTTGACAGATTCCTACAGCTTCCATATTCATTCTTAAACATTGTTTGCTTACCTAAAATTAAGGATATTCCTTTCTTGCTCACCACAAAACATGTTTTCTTGAATTTTATCATTGCTTTAACTTTTAGTCTAGCAGCTTATTTAGCTATTTTAGTGAAACATATGAGGTCTGAGTTAATGCCAGATTATGCATAAAGTGGTAGCAACACTGGCAGATTCTAGGAAATTCACATGCCTTATAGAAAGCATATTTAATATATACAAACTCTGTTTAACCTTGTTTAAAAAAGTTTTATCACTGTGACAAATGTAAGCTAAACAGAAAAACTACTGAGCAAATGCAATGTATATGACTGAAATTACAGACTCTTGAAAACTAGTGTGAGATTTCTGTAATCTAGCAAAACTGTCATAGGAAAATGACACAGCTCTGGGATGACCTCAGTGAACAAGCATTTAACCGGACAGAGACAGGAGACTTGAGTTTTAGCTCAGCCCTGCCATTAATTAACTATATGACTCTGGGTGAGTTATTTACTCACTTGGACTTAGTTTTCACATATGTAAAATGAAGGTACTGTGTTAGGTAATTTCAAAGCTATAAAATTCTGTGTGAAACTATCAGATTCTACTATTTAAAAATCTATAGGTTTCCAGTGGAATGATAGGAAAATTGTTAGAGAAAACAGAAAACTACTTTCTTCAAATCATCAGCAAAATCAATGCCAAGATATACACAATAGCACTGCAATCAAATAATTCAGCGACCATATTCTCAATGAAAATATAAACATTATCTGAAATGATAATACTGAGTGTTCAAGAGAAGTAAAAATAAGTTATAATAGTGGCCTTGATATTTGTTATATATCATTGAAAATTTTATGGAAAAAGTTAACCAACAAAAGTTGATAAGGTTCTATTTGAAGGCTCTATCATTTCAGCATATTTATTTGAAGGATATTATTGCAGAATTTATAACACACAATATCAATTCTAGATAAAGAACGTTTGGTTATATGTCAAAAGAATCAAGTACATTAGCTGATTCCTGTTGGTAAATCACTCTTTATTATAGGTAATGCTGCAGTTTAGCTGAAAAATATGCCATATATTAGAGAATTGCTGCACAATCTGACATTACTTCTGAATCTTTGAGCACAACCTTAAATTTCTTTAATACTTCTTCCAGCCTTCAGTAAAATGGACACATTACTTAGATTTGAATTGAGGTATCTAATTACCTAAAAGAGGAACCAAGGAAATGGAATGGCACAATAAATGCTTGTAGAATTAACTGAAGTTTTAGTTTATCTATGTTCATGCTGTTAGGAAAAATGTTCCAGCGCACAAATGACCAAAATATCTTAATTTTCCTCATGTTCACATTTAATAAAAATGATTTTTAAATTTCTTCTTTTCTTAAACGCATCTCAACTTAGTATTCATCTATTTGAAGAGTGTTTTTCCTTAGTTTTATGCAATATTTTTTGTTCCCCGTCTCTTTACCATTATCCTTCAAGACTAAATAATTGTCAACCTTGGCGGGGGGGGGGGGGTGGTTGGGGATGAGGTTGAACTACGCTAATTGCTAGGCTACTACTACTCAATTTCTTATATCTGAATTGCAGAAAAACATGTATTCTGGCCTCTGAAGGAAGAATTAAAAGGGACTTTTTTTTTTTCTTGGTCATTGTGAAACTGAAAGGTCCACATTAAAGGGGTGTCTGCCACCCAGAGATAAGAAAACCAAGAGAGGAAATATCTTTGAATCTATGACTGCTATACCAATTTGGAGATTATGTAGTGGTTTCATGTGCTTTGATGGTCCATTTGGGTAAAAAGTAAGGTGGTCAGCAAACAAGAATCCTAACTTGTAAAACCTTTTCTCAAAGGAAATTAGTAAAATTCTAAGTCTTAAAATATTTTTGAATCATTAAATGTTGGGCAAATACTTTCTACTTTTTTGTATTTGTCTACGTATCTAAATTGTCTCCTGCAGTTGAAAAGTCCTGGTCTTGTTGCCCCTTAAACCCAGAATTTTTGGAAGTTGTTTCTGTCTTCTGAATTCAAGGCAAAGGGGAAAGTATGAGCACCCGGGGAATCACTGTATTAAAGGCAGGGGGCAAGGGTAACAGGAAGAACAAGAACCACTAGAAGGCAGTGTTTACTGGTCACTTAAGAGATTCAAAAGTGGAGGATGAGGGACAGAAAAAAGTACAGCAGAGATTAAGAACAAAAGGGAACCAATAAATGATCAATATGGGTAGCAAAAAATGACAGATTTAGGGTAGCAAATAAGTAGAAAAAGGAAACACATTCTGGTAGTCAGGCAGCAAAAGGAAGGAGATTGCAGAAAGATTACCTAGAAAGAACAGTGGAGACTTTTCTTCTTCTGTTTTTTTTTTAAATATATATTATAAATAGTAACTTTATGGAAAGAGATTCTGAAAATGGTGGCTATGACACAGTAAGTGCCAGGGTGAGTTTCAGAGATGGTGGAATGAACAGGCTTCACCACGCAAGTGAAGAATGTAGAAAGGAAAATCTCTCTAGACTGGTGTTTCTCAAACTGGAAAACATGGACTCTCCCTACATGAGAATCATCCAGGAAATCTTATTTAAAACAGATTCTCTGTCCCTATCACAGAATTATGAAATCATAATTTCTGAAGATGAGTCCCCAGATAACTCTTGTGCAGTAACATAAAACCCACTGCTCTAGAAACTGGCAGAAAAAAAATATTGAGAAAATGGACTGAAGTACAATGTCATGTTGAGGTGATGCTCCAGAATACATAATGGAGGATATGTTGAGTGTTTCAATCCTTGTTGACCAGAAAGTAAAACTACTTCGAAACAGGAGACTAAAGGACTGGATAATGTGGGACGGGTCTCATAACTAAGTGTGGAAAGCAGGCTTGGTCCGGGTGGTGGAAGCCTGTGAGAGCTGGTGGTTATATTTAAATATAAACCTAATGCAATTCAAATATAGTTTTTGGATCATGTGCTATTTCAGATCATCTGTGCCACTACTGTCCTGCAGGCCTGTCTAATCCTGACCCCAATATAGATTAGGACTACACATGGCAGTATCAAATACTGAAGGAATGTCATACCATACTGGGCACAGAAGGCAAAGGGGACAATCATAGTGAAAGACATGCCAGATATGAAGATGAAGAAATAGTTTCCACTCTCAAGGATTGAGTGACATAGGGATACTATTTAAAATACACACACACACAAACACACAGCTGGATTGCTGCAGACAAGGTGAAATATATAGATATATACAGATAGATACAAAGATATAAGGCTTTACAATTTTCTTTTCAAAAGGAAGCATAAAATACTTTGTTTTTTGTTTTGCAACCTGTAAGAAATATTTAGTTAATAGTCAATCAGAAAAAAATGAGAGCAATCCATTAAACAACAAACAAAATGTAGCTGACTCGTCATTGTCTGGTTATTATATTGGCTCGCTTATTTTCTGCCTCTAGCTATAGGATATTATACCAAAAAAATGTTATGTAATTTCCCCCTCTCTCCTGCCTCCCTAGTATTCACTCTTGTTTACTATTTTAGGTTTAAAAACACTATCCATCTGATAAGAAAAAATATCAAATAACCTTCCACAATTTTCTTTAAATCCCAATTTGCAAAGGAAGCCTTGGCTTATGGTCATTTAGCTGGCCAGCCATACAAAGGACATGAAGTATCAATCTTAAACTAGACCTTATTTAATAATTCTGTACTCTGCAAGGCTCTTTTTTTACTTATTGCGAAACTCCAAGGTCTGAATCTCCCCTCATTCTCTGGCTGTTGCCAAACTGGCATACCTGATGATGACAGATGCCAACTTTCTAATCTTCATATATATCTATGTTTACACAGATATATATATATATATATATATATATATTCACATTCAATTGAGGATAATTATTGCAAGGGATCCCACAATTTGCAGACTTCTTTGCTCACTGTATTATCTGTAGTTTGCATCAAAATGCAAAATTGCAGCTACCCTAGATGTCTCTCTTGACCTCATTTACTTTTACTTCCTCAGAGGCTCAGAAAATAAGTCAAATGCAACAAAATCCCAAATTACTAAAATACACCTCTGTGCCCAAAAAGTAACTGTGAATTTTTCACATTTCTAAGAATTTGGCGTAAGAGAATTTTTAAAGAGAGCGCTACTGCTCTGCTAGATTTCTGAGGGTTTAGACTGGATGTTTAGAAAGAATTATGCATAATTTGCTGGGATGGCGAAGACCTCCACAAATGAGACAAAACGGCTCCTCTATGAGAGTGATTTAGAAATTGTTAGAAATTGAGGACTTCATAAGGTTTTCATGAAGTCTGCAAAATGTAGCCAAGCATCAGTGCCCTGAGGTTTTGTCTTCTCCCTACTGTTCCCACATTAAAAAAACAACCTCATTTTTCTCCCTTGCACACCCCCATCAACCCTCAGAAAACTAATAGTCCGCTGAACTGCTTTATAAAGATTGCAGCCTTTCCCCTTATCTCCTAGGCTCTCACCAACTTCTTATGTCCCAGGGCCATGACCGGGTCACTTAGTCTGAGCCATTTCCCCCCATTTTTTGTGGCAATAAAACCTTTTCTTTCTCTCCTTGGGTTTGCAAATCCCGGCCCTATCATTTCTATGAGGTCTTTCCCATGCCTCTCCTTAGTCAATTTTAGAAAATAGTTTATTTCAGCTTGCCCATGTGTGGTTTCAAGTATTTGCCCTAGTTTGCTTTTTTCCTCTTTCCCCAATATGCACAGAAAAGGTTAGAGGAGGGTAACATTTCATTCGCTGGTTTTACACTTTTATTTGGGAGCAAATCTAGTCAGAATATGAAAGTTCTGTTCAGAAAGGAAACCACCAATTGAGGCCTCCATGTTCCAGAAATTTCATGTAGGCAGTGGGTGTATGCAGGGTGGAAAAATATTTTAATTTTAAAATATCCTGTGATTTTGTTTTATGAAGATGCATCAATAACCACTATGCTAATACTGGTAATTCCGTTTGTTTGTCTTGAGGTTCCTTTTTTTAAAAGTCTAAGAACAATTTGCTCAAATTTTACCCACATATATCACTTCCTCCTCCACACCATTCCAGTGGAAACTATATAGGTGAGGCATGGGCAATGTCTCATTTTTGAAGGGGACAGACATGTGCCATCAGCAAGAGGACAGTCTTTTAAGTGCCAAATATGTATAAAATTAAGGCACTGCGACTTTGAATAGTCCTATAACCTCAAGGTTAATATTTAGCTTTTCGCCAAGCAAGCAGGCCACTGCTCTGAATTACAGTTGCCTGGCGATCATTCCAGCACGGTGCAGGCTTATTGCCTTTCAGAGTCCAGGGCCCTTTGCATTCAAAAGAGGGTGCGAGTGAAATGCCAATCTAAAAAGGGAACTTGAAAAACGGATTTGGGTGGGATCCAATATCAGCCAGAAACCAGATGCCAATGAAATAAACAGCGCTGCTAAAATAATAAAGTCTACTAATAATGACAGCGATAATAGCTCA
Source organism: Talpa occidentalis (assembly GCF_014898055.3). Classification (NCBI taxonomy): domain Eukaryota; kingdom Metazoa; phylum Chordata; class Mammalia; order Eulipotyphla; family Talpidae; genus Talpa; species Talpa occidentalis. The sequence goes on from NW_023601543.1 coordinate 29,965,080, forward strand.
CCAATCAATTATAAATGGAGGAGAGTTGGGCATTCGGAAAAAGGGGAATCCACAAACGAAAACCACGAGAAAAAGCTAAATCTGGTTAGCTAGTGCTAGCAATACTTTTTTTTTTTTTTTAATGGGGTGTGCAGAATTCACTTCTTCCCCAAGCGGCGTCGAGTTCTTTCGCTCCCGCAATACTAAATCAGGAACAGTGCCCTGGCAGAATAAGAAGGTTTTAGGAAGTACTATTAGAAAGTGAGAGAAATTAGACTCCAACACTTTGATTTTCTAGGCTGCTGTCGCCTAGAAGGTCACTGCGCGAGTGGTCACCTCCGCTGGCAAAGGAGGCGAACGACGGGGCGGCGGGGTGACAGGGAGGAGCGCTCTCGGGAAAGCACCGCGGTCGCGCTCTCTGGCCTCTCCTGGCGCCCCGCTCCAACAGGTACCCGAGCGCCGCCGCTACACGAAACGGGCGACATTTAGAAAACTTCCCGCAGCTTAAGGTCCCACGGCCCCCCACCACCGCTTGCCCCCGCGCCTCACCCCCGACGTCCCGTCGCTTTTCCGCGAGTTGGGCGCGGCCCGGGTGCCAGGGGCGCGCCTAGTTCCGCCAGCCCGCTCCCCGGTGCCGCGGTCTCCTCCCGCACCCGCCGTCCCGTCGAAGTTCTGGCCTAGCGCGGCCGGCCGGCTTCCGGTCGCGTCCCCGGGTGCTCGGAACCTGAAGAAGAGGGCACTTAGGGGGTGAGGGGGGGCGGGAGTCCTCTACTCACCGGCAAGTGGCCCAAATCCGTGACCTCCTTGTCCCTCCAACCCCCAGGTCCCGCCATGGCTTCGAGCTTCACCGGTGCGGGCGACTGAGTCAGGCACGCTCGGGAAGTCTGAGCTGCCAACGGGCCAGACGTGGAAGTGGGGACAGGAGACGGGCGAGGGCTGGGGGAAAGGATGGGGGGGCCGGGGTTTGTGGCGAGGGAGGTAGAGGAGGGGAAAGTGGAGGGGGAAAGAGCTGGGAGTGGAGGGAAGCCTGAGCCGGAGAAGCGGGAAAGCGAGTTGAGCGAAGGCGAGAGCAGAGCCTGAGCGTCCGTCCGTCCGTCCGTCCGTGAGACCGAAAAGCCAGAGGGGTGCTCCGCAGGCGAGCGCGCACAGTCTGCCCCCGCGGGGTGCGCCTCTTTCAGGGTGGGGAGGGGGGCGGTGCAAAGAGCCCCCCCTCGGCAGCCGCTCGAAGGCGATTGGTGCAGCGTCACGTCGCCAGGTGGGCAGCCGCGCGGCGGGAGGCGGGCTAGGGGGCCCGGCGGCCGAGGGAGGTGCCCGGGTCTGTAACGGTCTGCGAGTCGGCCTCGGCGGCCTCCGCGCTCCCACCCCCTCCCACGGCCACTGCAGCGCCCGCCGCCCCCGCCCCGCCCCCGCCCCCGCTGGCGACTGTTCCGCAGGAAACTTTTTCCAGGCAGCTGCCAGCCCCGGAAAACCGGTCCCGCTCCGCGCCGCTCCCAATCTGGGCCCCACCGCTGTGCCACAGTCCAAACAGCCCGCGCCCTCATCTCCCCACGAGACACTTGTGACTTTTCGACTTGTCTATTTTCTCTTTCCGCGCCTCCGATTTTATGGCTCGGTTTATCGCAAAGCCCCATCGAGTTAAATGAGGAAAAGACTGGCCGCCGGGTGAGGGATCAGATCTAGGCGAGCTCCGGTGTGGGTGGGGAGCGAGGACCCAGTGCGCCGCGGGGCCACCGCAGCTGGGCCTTCGAAGCCACTAGGCAGCCGAGGGCAGCGCAGCGTGGACAGGGTCGCTGTGAAGTCCCCTCGAGGTGAGCCGCATCTGCTCTGGCTCCGGGCCGACGGGTACCGGGCCCCGGCCGCGCAGTCGGAACCGCACCTGTGAACAGGTGCTAGGGGTTAAGAGAGGCTGACCGAGTCTCCCAAGCCCCGGCTACCCCGGATCCTAACTTTGCAGATTGCCGCGTTCGCGTGGCAGCGGGAAAGTTCCTGCGTCCTCCCCAGTCTCTAGCGCGCGGGCAGGGGTTCATTCATTCGCTCTTTCGTTGCAAAACGTTTCTGGACGCCCAGGCTGTTCGCCTTCGTTTGCTCGCAAAGCACCGGGGGTGGGAGACACGGGGGTCCTGACACAGTGTTTAAAAGAATCTGATAAACGGCAATTTATCCTTGAGAAATAAAGCACCTCTTCAAGAGTTTATGGGAAAATGAGTCGGTGCATAAAACTAGTCTCTTTCTAAGACCGTGCACTGCAAGGAGCACTTTAGAAAATATCCTGAAGCTACTCACTTTCCCTGCAGCGAACCGACTGCGTTCAGTGCACCCGCACTCCCGGGTCGGAACGCGACGTAGTGGGGGTTTGTTTCCTGTTTCTTTTACCATTAAGACATTTCTGCCTCCTCTAGGAAGATTTACACGAGTAACTCTTCCCACCGACATCGAGCTTATCATTTCTGACCCACGCCTCAAACTTTTGTAATTATTCTCTTTATGTATTGGTGGAATTTGTCATTTCGTGTGTTTGAATGCCGGAGATTGACCTCTTTACATTCCTTAACCTTCGAGCCTCAGTGACTTGCAATGGTCACAGCCCGAGAAACCCGGTCTCGTTAAATAAAGAAAATTCTCTGTTAACGGGTGCGGAGAAAGCCAAACACCTCCTGGCCCCTAAAGCAAACTCCGGTGTTCTGGATTAAATTTTTGTGAAATTCAAATATGATGAAAGCCATAAAGAAATGACATTTTCCAAGAATTCAAATCTTCACAACTCCATTGCACAAAATCTTGCCCCTTTATAACACAGCTTGAGAATTCCTGGATGGTCAGTAAAACTCTTCTGGGTTTTGCTAAATATGATTCTGAAAATAACATTTCAAAACTAGAGGTGGGCAGGTGAGCTAGTTAATCGAAAGGTACACTTTTATATTCATATTCAGTTTTTAGAAATGAAGGCACGAGGTCACCAAATACAACATTTAAAGGAATTCTTTGCTATAGGGAGGAAACGTTTATAAGCAGACTTTTTTTTTTTTTTGACAATGCGATTTGCTGACGGTAGGGTGTGGGGAAATGCCCGGTGGCCCCCCATGGCAAAGACTGTTTTAGCCTGTCTAAGGGGACAAGTCCAGACCAGGCAAAAGAATCCAGGCTAGATCGTTGGGCTCTCTAGTTGCAAGTCTCCGTGGGAGGCTAGCGGCTTCCTGACTCCATGGGGATTAGCCACATCACCGGGTGGGACCCCCTTCGTGGGGGAGGGGCAGCTAGGTGTTTGACCAGAATTTGACAGAGAAGCTATACATTTTGTTAAACTTATTATTATTTTCAAGGAAAAGGGGGCATGAAACAGCATGGAAACTTTGCCTTGTAAGCTGGCGTTATGGGGATTTTTGTGGCCGGCTTGGGGAAGGTCACCCTGGCTAGTAGAACAGAAGACAAATAGATGGCCCCCAAACATGAGGCCCAGCGTTGAGCAAAATCTTGAAACAGGGTATTTGTTTTCCAACTTTAGGACTTCTTTCCCCCTCACCCACAGCCATCGCTTCCCCTCCCCCTTTCCAGAGTGTTCTTTTTTCCTCTCTTTCTTTCCTGACCTCAAACTGCATAAAAATAACCCCAGTCCATCCAGGGTCTAGGAACTTGTCAGATTGTGTTTTATTCAGAAATAGTTTCTCTGCCAGCACTTATATGTCCCATATTTATTCCTTTCCTCTCCAACTCATTTTGTTATCTTAAGGGCCTGGGTGCTTAGTAACTTTTGATTGTTGGTTGCTTTTTTTTTTTTTTTAATCCTTGCTATATTCTGGACTGAATGTTTTTTTAATATATTATCTCATTTAATTTGTGTCAACAATTCTTCCAAGTTTTTAATTATTATCTCCATCTCAGAAACAAGAAAATGGAAGCTCAGAGAGTAGAAGTAACTTGCCCACAGCCTCACAGCTAGTAATTGGAGGAGCCTGGCTTCCAGCTCAGGGAGTCTGACTCCAGAGCCCACTTGTTCCTTAGTACCTTGATTGGTGGGTCCCTCCCTCCCTTGCTTGGTAGGTCCATGACTGTTGAAGGGCTGCTGCATATTTTGAGACTGTGTGAAGAGGAGCCAAATTCAAAAAAGCCTCAGGGTAGGAGAGATCGGATGACATTAGCTAGGCCCCTGAGCTATCCAGTTCCTCTTTCTCCCTTGCAGCTTTCAGGCTCTCCTAACAGAAATAACAAGGACTTTATAAAAAGAAATGGAACCCAGTCATAGCTCAACAGTAGCAAGTGATCTGCCTAAGCAGAGATTACCAAGTAGATCACCTCATAGAGAAAAATCATGGATTTCAAGCTTAAGAAATTTCCAGAAGGGGGAAAAACAGCAATTTTCAATGCTTTAAAAATATTAAAATCTATTCCTATTCCTTCAGGGGAGTTTTTCTGGCTGAGAACAAACCTTATTCAGTGAAGGCTTGAAGGAGACTGTGTTTGTGAGCAATGGTGCTTAGCAGACCTGAGATGCTAAATGGCAAGGTTACAGCCAGTTAGCTCAGTTGGTAGGAGTACTGAGACATGGTGCCAAGGGCATGGGTTTGATCCCCTAGAGGGTCAGTGTGCATCTGTCTACTCTGGTCTTTGATAACAACCCCTTTCTGGCCAACCAAAGATGCCTTTTTGGAAAAACAACTCCAAAATCAATACTTTCATCTTCGTATACAAATAACTGCACATTTATTTTATTCATCTAAATAGCTAATCACCGTAATCTGGAAAAATTATACTGCAAGAGCATCTGTCTGTCATAAAAAATATATATTCAAAAGATTCTAAGTTTTTTTAAAAATGTTTTTGCTTAAAAATGTTTCTTTAAAATGTTTTGATTGACAACACATATCTTAATAGATACTTTAAAAAATGAATCTCATAAAATGTTTCATTAAGCTTTTAAGTATACAGAAAGGTGTGTCATTTACTGTCACACATTTATGATTACTAGCAATGAGGGCTGAATATCTCCCCAGTCTGTCTGAAAGAGCCCTCCTTGACAGTGGAAACTCTGAAAATGACCAGCTAAAGACACTTCTTGAGATTTTTCTTTCTTTTCCATGGAGACACCTTTGCAACTACAGGTTTTCTACCACACTCTCCAACACTCTTACCACTACTCCTTTTGCAATTTCCAATGTTCCACTCCTCTGGGGACAATGCAACAAGCCACCTGATGTTTCTCAGGCTAAAGGTCATGCATTAGGCCTTCTGACCATAGTTTGCAAAGCTTCTGTCCCTTGTCATGGAATGCTCTTAAGCTCAGCATTTGAGCTATGCTTGTTTCTAAAATGGGGCCCTAGAAACCTGATCTTAACTGAACACGGGTATCATTGCTATTGAAAACTGGAATGTTACTCTAAAAAAAGGCATTTTTTTGATAAAGAGAACTAAAACAGGGAAATTAAAAGTGAAGTCAGATAAGTTTCTGAAGTTGGTCAATGGACTTCCTTTTTTTTCTGTCTTTCCTCTTTGGAAGCCCTACCATCCTAGACCTGGAATTCCCAGCCCAGCAACTGCATGCAGTCCAGTCATCCTCCCTCACCCAGCACAATCACACACAGGAACACATTTGCCATCACCCAATGAAGTTTGCTTTAAAACACCTCGTCTGCACTTCCAAAGTCCTGGGAGTGACCCATTAATTTGGTATTGACAATTTTTATTCCTTTTTTGAATTGGGCTCTGAAAATTATAAAAACCTCAGGTTCAACAAAACTTTTATTTGGCCATGAGTAGAAAATATATAGAGAATATAATAACGTTGGACTTCGTGTGTGTGTGTGTGTGTGTGTGTGTGTGTGAAATCTCAATAATACCGCTGAACTTGGCATACTATGTGTTGTAATCACAACTAGAAAGTATGGAAGAAAGGAAAACCCAAAGAAGGAAAAGAGGAAAATCACTAAACATTAAGAAAGTATTCATCTATATTGAAATAAATATATCACATAGGTAGGATGGGTATCCTTTTGTTTGAGTATAGAAAAGAAAGAAGAAACAAAAATGATGTCATTATGGGAGTATGCCACAGGCTGATGAGAGGAATCTTATGAGAGATGCTTTCCTAAACCTAGATCACAAATTGGGGAGATATAATAATGATAGAGCATATTTTAATATTTTATAATAATGTACTAGAAAAACAGTACTGATATATGCTCATTGTAATAAGGCAAAGCATTTAGAGGACTTGCAGAAAAATGTCTCTGTTTTCTCTATCTGATCACACACCACCACCACTACCACCACTATGCTCTTCCCCCTAGATGTTAGCAGTTTGATGTATATCCATCTACCTCATTCTCCATGTCCATAAACTTTATGGAAAAACACATACACTCACAAAGGGTCCTCCTTCCATATTCTTCAGTTATCTTTTTTTTAACAAACCTATACCATACTATATCTATTAATTTGCAACTTAACAGTATGTATCAACAGTATTTTCTAGGTAAAATATATAGATATAAGTCATTCTAAAATTATTCCCTTATATTTTTCTAAAAGAAAAAAGAGAATCTGATAAACTCTTAAATTGGCATGCTAAAAATTTCATTTACTAGAAGTAAAAGGAACTGAGAAAATGTGCTATTCTTGATTGAATTTGGATCAATACAGTAAAGGTATGTGGTTATTTGGAAATGACAGAATATATATACGACACAAGAAGTGTGTTTCTTGTTCATGGTCCTGTTTTCAAAATAGCACAATAGAACAGTTGATCAAAGTTTGCAGAGGAGATAAAATGGATACAGAATACTCAGCTGTTGTACTTAAGGGAAAATATCAAGGCTTAAAAAAATGACAGACTGTAAATGAAAACAAACACATAAACAAACCCCTGCAGATATTAACATGGTGATACTTAGAACATTATAGAACAAGTTTGGAAACAGAAAAATTCTAATTTGCAAGACAGAACCAAAAAATAGACTTCAGAAACTATAGACAAGTAAATTTGATGTTATTTCTAGGGGAATTCTACCAGGAGCAAGCAGTAAAACACTAATAATTAACCGTGACAAACTAGTACATTTTCTATTTTGAATGGTGTGAAGTTCAGCCTTCAAGTTATCCATAATAAACTAGGTAACTTCTTACTCATGACATGACCTTGTGTGTTCTCCTCCAACATTAAATTGGGGCTGGCCTGTGTGGCCAATAGAATGGGAGGAAGTGATTATAACTTATAAGGCCAGGTCATAAAAGATATCAAAGCTTCTAGCTCATTCTCTCAGATCGCTTGATCTTGGGGAAGCCATTTGCCAAGCCTGGAGACACTGAAGCCGGTCTCAGGGGAGACCCACAGAGAGAAGAACTGAGGCCCCTGGCCAGCAGTCCCTACCATCTTGCCAATCATGTGAAGAGCCACACTGGAAATGGATTTCCCAGCCCCATTTACACCTTAAGATGCTTACCAGTCTCAGGCAACATCTGATTGTACCTGGATAGTTACAATCCATAGTTCCTAACCCATAGAAAATATGAGCGATAAGAAATGATTGTTGTTTTAAGCTATTAAATTTAGGGATGATTTGTTACAAAGCAATAAATAACTAATCAAATGAGTTGCTCACCAAGAAGACCAGGATGCTACTGTAGTCAATGTACTTTTATTTCAGCAAAGGATCTTACAATATCCTCCATGCTCTCTAGTTGTGAGTTGCTGGTTACACTTAGTAAGTATCAGCGATATTATTGAGATTCTACACACAAGATAGAAAAATGTGGGCTGGCATATTCATGGCTAGTTGATCAAAACAGTTGCCTAATGTATCAATAAAAAATTGGAGAAAGCTTGTAATACTGATACAAGGTTATGCTGAGCATAATCAAGTATACAATCTAGATTAGTACTACTGTCCAATAGAAGTTTCTGTGGTGATGAAAATGTCCTACATCTACACTGTCCAATATGACAACCACTAGAAACATGTAGTTAAGTACTTGAAATGTGCCCAGTAAAACTTAGGAACTAAATTTTTAATTTTATTTAATTTTAATTAAGTCAAATTAAAATTTATATAGACATACATGGCTAGTATCTATTGTATTGCACAGTGCACTCTGTAGGATTAAAAAAAATCAGGATTGCTGAAAATTAGAGGGAAAAAGTAAATAGAAATCTAAGAATAGAAACTCTATAATGAAGGTGGTACAGATTTTCCGTCCTTGGCCCGGTGTTCAACTTATTTATCATTGTTTTATGTGACTACATGAAAGACATGCATATAACTTTTGTTGATGACTCCAAACTGGAAAGAATTATTAATATATAGGTTGACAGAAATTTTCCTGGATCTGGCACTCCAAGGTTAGAGCAGAAGGGGAGTAGAGCTGAGACATAAGGTAGTCTTGGGTTAGTTCAAAGAAAGGTTCCTGAGGCCAGGACAGGGTAAGGGAGACAAGCAATAAATTGGGCATAGGTTTGGGAGGCAGTGAAGCAGACAAGCTGAGAAGATAAAACTAAAGATGAGACTGGAGCTGACAGGAAGCTAGAATGATGAATGAGCAGGGGGTTAGGAAAGGGAGGTAGGGGGCAAACTGAAAAGGAGCAAAGTGGAAGCACAAATGAAGGCCAGTTCGTGCTGGTTGTTGGTTGCCTTGTTCTTCCTGTTGTTTTTGCTTATGGTGTTTTGCATTCCCTCTGGGCAAGACTAGAACATTAAAATAGCAGAGCTATTCTGTAGAGAACCAGACTGTGCAAGAGCCTGGCCTAAACCACCCAGAGGACATTTATAGATATAAACATGAAACTTTGCACCTTCATTTAAAAAACAATTCCATAAGCACAGGAAGTGAAAAACTTAAAAGGATAATATGAATCTTGCATTACAGAGAGACCACGCTGCCTAGTAAAGTATCCAAATCAAGGACAGATTTCTTAGTTACACCCAAGTAAAGACATCTGAAGAGGTGTGATTATTTCAAAGTAGTACATTTTGAAACAAGTAAATAGTCTTCAAGCTAGGGGAAGTAGGATATTAAATAATTTAGAAACCATGGCATATTCAGAAAGATTGAGAAAGCTTAGAGAAGCTCAGAAAGATTAAGATGGAGTAGCTATCCTCACATATTTTAATGGTAAGTTATAAAAAAGAAGGATCAGTGAATAGAAGCTACAATAAAATAAAATTCAAGCAACTTAATGAACATTCTAATAATTATCATCGTAAAGAAATATCTCCTTGATGAAGAAGACAGTTTTCCTTAACTAAAAATTTTCCAAAATGAGAGTAAATGATCATCAGCCCTAGATTTGTATAAAGAACTCACCGATTAGAAAACATTTTGTTCTAAAGCAACTCTAAGTCTTTTCCAATTCTGAGAAGAGGAGCAACTACTAACCTTTCCCTCTATGTATTGTGGTCTCTGGCTATTTACCAGAAGAAATGGCTATTATGTTTCCAACTTAGGGGCATGTACTTTCTTTAAGTCACACCCATGAAACTACAATTTATATAAAGGCACAGAACAAATGCTACACTTGGTTGGAACAGCAGAGACATAACCAGCTATTTTTATACGTAGAGCAAGTGCCAAGCAATGCAAACATTGCCACCACTCCTCTCTCACTTGAACTCCTGCCCACCCCAGGCGTTACCATGCAAAGTGCACCCTCCTCATAATCTGTGAATAGCTACTCCCATCTCTTCTTTGTAGTATTGGAACATACAGAGAGATTTTAGGGTCAGATATTATGTTTGTGTGGGGAGCAGGGGTTGTATGTCATCCCCTGGGGAGTGTGGCTGAGTAACTGCTACTTACAGGATCATAAGTTATGGAACAAATCAATCTATTATTCCTCTTACATCTTTGTTTCCAGGAGGAATCTGTGAAAGAGAATGGTGCTCCATTAGTATCCTTAGTACCCAAGGAGGATACTAAGAATACAAAGATGGTACTTTAAAATATTGTTTCCATTTATTGGATTTTTAAAAATTACAATAATCACACAAACATGTAGTAAAACATGTAGTAAAAAAAGTTCATAATTGCCTCCCCTCGCCTTCTCATACCATTGGGATAATCAGTGTTTACAGTCTAGGTTTTATCTTTCTATACTTTTGTCTTTGCTCATACAAATATGTGCAAAGACACACAAACATAATATCTTTTTCTCTATTTATTAAAATAAAAAGAGTGAATCATAGTATACATATTATGTAGCAACTTTCTTTATTTCACTTAATATACTATAGATGTGCAAACATAAAGATCAAACAATATTTTAAGTGACTGATAAGTTTGCTTACATAAGACCTAAAACATTTACTGCTCTTGGAAAAATATTTGCAACACATATAACCAACAAGTGTTTAATATCACTGATAGACAAGCGTTACTACAAATTGGTAGAGAAAAAGAAACCCTCCAATGGGAAAAATGAGCAAAAGCATTTGCAGAAGATACACAAGTAACTAACAAATATATGAACACTTGCTTGATTTCACATAAGCCAAGGAAATGTAGATGCAAAGAAAAGACACATTTCATAAAAACTTGTAGAAGTAATACAACTTCATCATAAAAAACAGTGTAATAGTAAAACTATATAGTGGTATATAAAGAAAAACATAATAGTTCCACTGTTTCCCTTACAGTCTCACTTCCCATGAGGTAATCCTACTTACTATTGACCATTCTATTCACTATGCTCTTACAAACATAAACCTGTAACAAAGGTTATGTTAAATAAAATTGGGGTTTCCTAAATATATTGCCTTTCAACCTACTTTTCCAACAATTTTTAGTACACTTTCCTAGCCTATGTGCAAAAATCCAGCTCATTATTTTAGTTACATGATATTCCATAGGATAGACCTATTATCATTTATCCAAACTATTGGTGTACTTTCAAGTAGTTTTCAGATTTGCTTTGTGAATAGTTTTTAACAAATATCCTTAGAGATAGAGCCTATGTGCTGATGTTTATATTCTCTAGTACAGATTTCCAAAACAAAAAAAATTCTGTATCAAAGGTTATTCACATTAAAAAATTTTAATAGCTATTTACACATTTCCTTCCAAAATATTTGATAGCAAATGCATTCCCACCAGCAGTTTATGAGTTCTCATATCTCCACACATTTGCTCCATAGATGATGCCAATTTTTTTTCTTGCTTTTTTTTTAAATAGCAGTGGGATTTCCATGCTGCTTGGCTCATAAGGAATTACAAGCTGACCAATATTCATGCATATGAGAATTCTTCTGATTTTATAACAAGCCCAAAAATAAGAGATATATGTTACTCAGCTTCGTATACTTAAAATGGAGGGGATGGTACAGAGATTTCCAATGTACTCTTTGACTCCACACATGCATGGTCTCCCTCATTATCAACATCCCCCCCTCCCAGAGTGGTACATGTGGTATATATATTCCAATTGATAAGTTTACATTGATAGATTATAATCACCCAAAGACTATATGTTAGGGTTCACTTTTGGTGTTATGTAATCGGTGGATTTGGACTTTAAAATGTAACAACAGCACAGATCCAAACGATAAAATTTTGGTCCTTGTTCTTTGAATTATAATGTACTCTAATTGGACTCAGACATATACATGGGAATTTGAGATTACCTTAACCAACAGTTCTTAACTGGGGACATATGAAGTGTAAGACAGCAATAGACACATTCTCCTCTCTTGCTGACAACTGCTGATAAAATCCAATTCTCTTTGATTTCAAGTGGAAAAAGCAGAGGTCCAAGAGGATATATCAAATGCCTAAGGTCATCTTGTCATGAGTGGCAGAAGAGGACTGGAATAAGACAGGACCCCTCCCAGAATAGCATTCTCTCCACCTTCCACCCAGAACCCAAAAGGTTTTGTATTATATAGGCAGACTCTTTACACATGGTGTTGCCTAGAACTTCTTCCTTTCTTCATTCCTGAGTTAAAACTGGCTGTCAACCCTTAGTTTCTCATCTTTTTTTTTTTTTTCTAAATCTCACTGTTACTTTACTTTTTTTGAGATAACATTGTTTTACAACATTGTATATAACTGAGAGATACACAATCACACCTTTCAGGTGTATGTTACCACACCACACCCATCACCACGACACCCATAGTCCTCTACCATAGTCCAATGTGCCCCTCCCAACTTTGTTCTCCCCTTTCTCCCACCCCCTCTGGCATCCACAATAGTACAGTCATGTTTCTAGAGTTTGTTATTGATTTGGTTTATCTAATCCTTTTATTTTGTTTTCCTATATTCTATATGCGGGTGACACCATCAAGTATTTCTTTCTCCTCACTTATATTGCTTAGCATTATCCTTACCAGTCTCACCCATGTTGTCCCAAAAGTGAAGTTTTAATCTTTTTATAGCTGAATAGTATTCCATTGCATTTATGTACCATATTGTCCTATCCACTTATCTGTAAATGGGTGCTTAGTTTGTTTCTATAGCTTAGCAATTGTAAGTAGTGCTGCAATGAACATTGGAGTGCGTATATCCCTTCAAATAAGTTTTTTTTTTGTGTGTTCTTCAGGTATATACCTAGGAGTGGAATTGCTGGATTCTATGGTACATCTACCTTTAATATTTTGAGACATCTCCATATTATTTCCCATAGGGGCCGGAAAAGCCTACATTCCCACCAACAGTATATGACAGCTAATTTTTCTCCACATCTTCACCAACATTTATTTCTGGTCATTTTGATGTTGGGCGTTTTCACAGGTGTGAGGAGTTATCTTATTGTGGTTGTCATTTGCATTTCCCTGTCTATAAGTGATGATGAGCATTTCTTCAAGTGTCTGTTTCTGTTACCCATATGTATGTCTTCTTTGTAGAAGCAACTATTTAACTTTTTTGCTCATTTTTTGATTTAGTTATTTGTTTTGTTTTTCTTGAGTTGTATGAGTTCTTTGTAGATCTTGGATATCAGCCTCTCATCAGATGAATGGTGTGCAAATATTTTCTCTCATTCAATAAGGTGTCTTCTTGTTTTAATGAAAGTTTCTTTCACTGTACAGAAATTTTTTAGCTTATGTAGTTCTATTTGTTTATTTTTTATTTTGTTTCCCTTGCTGTTGGAGATGAAATCACCTAATTGAAACCTATGTTGTGTAGTGTTTTGCCTATGTTTACTACTATGAATTTTATGGTTTCAGGTGTTATATCTATGTCTTTAATCCATTTTGAGTTAATTTTTGCATATGAGATGGTGGTCAGTTTCATTCTTTTGATGTGGCTGTCCAGTTGCCCCAGTACCATTTATTAAAGAATATTTCCTTTCTCCAATGTATAATCTTGGCTCTTTTGTTGTCCATATACATGTAGGCTTATTTACGGGCTTTCAATTCTATTCCGTTTTTCTGTGTGGTTGTTTTTATTCCAGTACCATACTGTTTTGATTGCTCTAGCATTGAAGTATAGTTTAAAGTCTGGAAATGTGATGCCACCATTCTTCCTCTTTTTATTTTTTGGTCAGGATTGCTTTGGCTATTTGGAGTCTTTTGTGGTTCCATTTTAATTTCAGTAATGTTTGTTGTATTTCTTTGAAGAATGCCATTAAAACTTTTTTAGGGATTGCATTGAAACTGTGTATTACTTTAGGTAAAATGGTCATCTTAGCAATGTGAATTCTTCCAATCCATGAGCAGGGAATATCTTTCAATTTCTTTGTATCTTTTATTTCTTTTAACATTGCCTTATAGTTTTCTTTGCACAGGCCATTCATCTCTTTTATTAAGTTTACTCCTAGGTATTTTAATTTTTTTGGATGCAATTGTAAATGGAATTATTTTACTTCTTTACCTTGGATTCATTTTATATCCTTTTGCCTAATTGCTCTAGCTAGGGCTTCCAATACTATGTTGCATAGCAGTGGTGAAAGTGGGTGGATGCATCACAGTTTATTCACTCACCTAATGAAGGAAATCTTGGTTGCTTCCAAGTTTTAGCTATTGTAAATAAAGTTGCTATAAACATCTGTGTCAAGGTTTTTGTACAGATAAGAGATTCTGATTTGGGGGGAGTGTTAAATATCAAGAAGAGCAATCGTTGAGAGAATTTTAATTGTGTCAGAAACCACCAAACCGTGTTCAAAAGAGTCTCTACCATGTAGACTTAGTTTGTCAATCACCGTGAAATAACTGTTGAAAGTTTGATTGGGACTGCATTGAATCTCTAGATCAAGTTCGTAGGAACTGGTATCTTGGCAATTTGGAAACTTCCTATCCATGAACACAAACTATCTCTCCATTTATTTAGTTCTTCTTTGATTTAATTAATCAGATTTATGTACTTTTCCTCATATAGATCTTATACATCTATTGTAAGATTTATGTAGGTACTCCACTGGCAAGGATCCTAATGTAACTGGTATTGAGTTTTAAGTTTCAAATTCAACTGGTTTATTATTGGTGTATAAGAAAGCTGTTGACATTTGTACATTAACCTTTTGTTTTACAACCTGTCTATACTAATTTATAGTTGCAAGAATTTTTCTGTCAATTCTTTTGGATATACTACTTACATTCTCATGTTATCTATGAACAAAGATAGTTTTCTCTCTTCTCAATTTGAATACCCTTGATTTCATTTCTTGTATTATTGCATTAACTTGAGCTTCTTAGAGGAGACATCTTTGCTTTCTTCCTGGTCATACATAGTGAGAAAGTTTCATTTCTCACCATTAAGCATAATGTTACTTTTATGGGTTTTGTAGCTATTCTTTATCAAATTGAGAAAGTTCCTGTCTGCTTTGATTTTATTGAGAGATTTTATCATGAACAAAGTGTTGGATTTTCTCAAATTCTTTTTCTTCTTTTGACTGTTTCTTTCTTCCCCTTTAGGAAGAATAGATAATAACAATGGGCTGGAGTTAAGTATTTCCCTTGCTCCAGATAAGTTAGTTCCTGATTGTACTCTGACAGGTTAGGCTTTGTTTAACTAGCTTCCTGTGAGGTTGAAACTTGTTAAGATGAAAAGAGAATTCTAGTGTATTTCAAAATAGTTTCTTTACCCTTCCTTGTACTGGAGGCATGAGGGTATTTTCCTTTGATATTTTACTATGAGAACCTTTTTGAGCTCCAGGAGGTAAAATTCAGAATGTCATGGGGACCCCTATGACTGAATCCCCCTGCAGATTTTAACTCACAGAATTTTCCAACTGAGCCTCTATAAATTCCTCATATACAGTTCAGGTTTTCCTACTATGACACTGGTTCCTCTGCCAGTTTCCGTTCATGAATCTGTCCCTGAAGACTGCAATACCCTGTATTCACCTGCCTTTCTCTCCAATCTGAGGGTCAGTGGTTTGCCCTGTGTCCTCCCTCCTCTTAGTATCCAAGAAGAGCTGTTGATTTTTCAGTAGGCTCAGCTTTTTACTTACTAGGATACAATGGTGAATTCTGAACTCCTCACATATGTAACTGAATCTTGAATCTATGGGTCTTTTTCTTTCAAGAGTAATGGGTATGGAATGGAGTTTGAATGGTGGGAAGAAGTCTTCAAATATAGCACAATATTATATTATTGAGGCCTATCACTAATTTCATTTTATCTACCTGAAGAATTCTTGGTTTCAATGAATTCCTTGTTTGTGACAATCATAGCACATCTGGCAAACTCATAAGACTTACAAATAACACTGGCACTATGCCAACTATAATTTAGCATCAACATTTTTACATAGTATCTGGCCAGGCTAGCATGATAACCATAGTTTCACTAAAAAATTAAGCTGTTGGGCCTCCCCTGGTGGCGCAGGCGGTTGAACGCAGCGCTGTGAAGCTGTCTGCATTCTGTGAAGCTGTCCGCAGCCAGTGCAGCGTGCGTTCCATCCTGGCCAGCTGGGGAGAATCCCACATGGCGGGGCAGACCTCTCCTGTCTCGCCTGCTGCTCCCCTCAAAAGTGTATTTCTGTCAATCTGCTGTAGTGGCGGGAAGACATGGAGCAGGATCTCTATGATCTGAGCAGATGGGGTAAAGGAGGAGTGAGTCCTGGAGCCCTCGGTGGCTTTTCCGCTTTTATTGGGATTTACCAGGTACAAGGCTGGCAAGGGGTGCTGCGGAGGCTGGCAGGCCTCCTGGCCCCCAGCAAGTCTTTACTCTTTCTGGGCTCTCCGGCCTTCTCTGGTTCTATCTGCTTCTCTGCTCTGGTAGTTCTGCTTCTACTGTTCGTTCTGCTGGCATCCCCGTGATGCTGCCCTTATAAGACCAGTCTCTCAGCCCAGGTATACTCACTTACGCATGCCCACACCATACTCCAGGTGCCCACCTTCAGGCATGCATTCAGGACCGCAAGGATCCACAATCAATCCTAATGGCGGGAGGGCAGAAAAGCCTGATACTTTATTTACCCTACATCTGCCTGTTCTGTTCCCTGCTCTGTCTCAGGTGAATCCACCCACCCTCCCGCACATCTGGCTTGTACCCCAGTTCTTGTTTGCATGAATAAATTAATTTTTCAAAAAAGAATTAAGTTGTTACTGTAGTAATATGCTTTTACAAGATTGTTGTAGAGATTGGCATCTACTGAAAAGATAACACTGGGGCTAATTTGGGGATGAGAGAGTTACAAATATTGAATGGTTTTCCAGATTTTAGCTTAGAGTTTTTGAATTATATGTTATTAAAAACATCAGAATTGTCACACTGAAGCAGAGATATAGGGGTACTATAGCATCAAAGGACAGTGACCAGTTAGAGGACAGGTCACTCTGTGGGGTTTCACCCATAAGCACAATTGCAAGACCACTCAGGCTCAGGGAACAACAACGGTGGGGTTTATTTAACAAACAGGGCAAACAAAGGGTTTCTAAGGGCATAGGTGGCAGGCTATCTCACCCCAGAGAGTGTCCACAGAGTCCAGAAGTCCCAAACCGAGGGTTGCCTGCTCATGATGGTGCTGTCCTGCCAACAAGGGCTGGAGCATGTGGCACACCAGCAAGCAACAGGTCAAGATCCAACTCACCGCAGCTGGAGCTGGTCACAGGCGGGGCCGCTGAGATGATGAGAAGCCCACAGCAACAGTCTGAAAGTATGGACAACACTGGATACCGGGCCAGATAACAATGGAGGCAGCAGCTCTGGGAGGCAGTGCCAGAAGATCAGATACACCCTGTTAACAGCTCTCAAAAGTGACCCAGACACCGTACTGATCACCTGTCAACAGTGCTGGGCAGCACTGGCCAGTAGTGCTGGTCATCTGGTCACCAGAAGCAGTGTTAGAAACACCAGCGTTACAGATGTTTGTGAGTTGTTGGCCCACAGCAGCAATAAATAGCTCTTTGAGACACCAGGCAGTGGCAGCAGCAGGAGCAGAGGCAGGTCCAGCTACCCGGTAGCTGTGAAGCTTTTCAGCTCCTCTCTTCAGAGTTTGGCTGCTGGATACTTCTTTATTTTTTTATTCTATCTTTCTTTCTTTCAAGGCCAGGAATAGAGCAGGAGTCTGGGAGTCCGGGTGATCTAAGTTGCCTCTTGCCCTGCCTTCTATCCTCTCTCAGCTTTCCCCACCTTAGTTGATACTTGCCCGAGGGCACCATTTTCAATTCTAAGTGACCAACTGGAGCATTTTAGGACCAATTAGCCCATCTGGGACTGAAAAATTAACTAATGAGCTGATGAACTTGCTTACACCCCATTGGTCCAGTCTTTGATCCAGGTGCCAAATATAAAAAGGCTAGTGCCCGGCCAGTCATCAAGCCCTGCCAGCACCTGACCTCCTTGTCCAGGAGGCTCTGGAAGGCCTGGGTGCCGCCCTCAGTCTGGGCAGCCAGTGGGAAACTCCCCCTAGGCCTTGCATTCAAACCTGACTGATGCCCACAAGCAGCAACTTCTGGTGCGGTGTGGGCAGGGAAAACTCACCACTGCCTTAGCAATGGCTCCTGCTGCTTAGCCTAAAAGGGAGAGAGGCAGCCTTACCCTGCAGCCCACCTGTGGGGCCCCGGTTTCAACACGGGGCTCTTTCATGGACCATACAGTCTAGCATTTTGTCTCAGACCCAGAAAAGATTATTTGTAATTGCTTTCATTTATTGAATTTTTCAAACATGACAGGCACTGTGATGTTTCACATTCATCATCTCATGAATTCTAGGAGGATACAGCTAATATCTCAACTTTTTGCATAAGAAAACTGAGTCTTACAGAGGTTAAGTAATTTGTTCAAGGCAGAGTGAGGACTTGAACCCAATTTTGTGAAAATTTAAAGCTATTATGATCTATAGCAGGGGTTGGCATTTTTTTCCCTACAGATGGTCATATAATAAATATTTTTGGCTTTATAGATTGTAGCGGCTTCTCCTGGCATCCCTGTGACGCCGCCCTTAAAAGCACAGTCTTAGCTCAGCTGAATCCCATCTACCTATGCCCACACCCTATTCCAGGTGCCCGCCATCAGGCATGCATTCAGGACAAGGATCCATCATCTATTCTGATGGCGGAAGGGCAGAAAAGCCTGACATTTTCTTTACCCTACAGTCCACCCCCTCAGGGTTTTCTGCCATACAGTCTATACATATATACAATTTTCTAAGCAAACAAACAATGCAGCCACGGCCCACAAAAGCAAATACATCAAATATAACAAATACAATATAACAAAATACAACAGAACACAAATAAGTCCAGGCAGGGCACCAACCTAGTGCAAAAGACAATTATTGGTACCAGCAGATGAGCCACCAAATCTGCTGCCAAAGGCACTGCTCATACGAGGGAGGGGAACCACTCATGGCATCTACTGTAACACTCCAGGAGCCGTTAGGCTTCCTGGCCTTCTCTGGCTGTAGTCTCGGCTACAAGGCACACACAGCATCCACCCCCAGGATGCACTAGCTCTGGGATTGGCAATTTTATTTTGTTGGGGGTAATCGCCAACCCTCAGGGTTTCTGTCTGCAGTCGCTCCAACACTCGGCCTTCACAGCCAACAATGCACTCGCAGACCCCTGCACTCAGGCCAACTCACTGCACAGGCACATGGGTCGGGGATCAAAACTCTACATTTGGCTTGGGCTCCACCCCAAGCCACGTTCCCCACCTGTCCCCCAAGGACAGGTTCCTCAGCTCCTCACCCTCACTCAAGAATGAGCAGGGCATCACCCACAGGTGATTTTATGAGACTCACAGTTCTTCAGCATACCCAGGCTGCTTAACAGCCGCTTAGGGCTTCTCAACTTAGCATCAGCACCAGCTTTTGCCTTCTTAGTTGACTTTTCTCCTCCACCTGGCTGCTGGGCATGTGCAGGCTGCTTTTGGCCATCAAGGCCCACTGGCCACCCCCAGATTCTCAAAAAAAAAAAAAAAAAAAAAAAAACAAAAAAACATAACCTGCCAAGGTCCTCCGCCTTCTGGCGGGATTGTCAGTCCAAGTTTATCAGTCCATGTCCATCAGTTGAAGTCCATTGGCCTCTCCCTGCATCAGCACCAGCGAGCGCTGAATCGTGGTCCTCTCCTCCCCGACGATTCTGCTGCCTCAGGGTCATTGGCCGGTCCTTTAGGGTGTCATTGGATGGTTCTCTCGGGCGTCTCCTTCACGCCAGGTCTCGTCCTGTAGCTCGTGGATGTATCCATCTTCTGTACCGCCATGGCGCCTCCAGCGTCGTCACAGGCACACAGTCTGTTCTCCTTAGTCCCTCCAGGTCTTCGGAGGGCTCCATAACCGTCTGCATGGATCTTGCCGACTTACGCCAATTGTAGCGGCTTCTCCTGGCATCCCCGTGACGCCGCCCTTAAAAAGCACAGTCTTAGCCCAGGTGAATCCCATCTATCTATGCCCACACCCTATTCCAGGTGCCCGCCATCAGGCATGCATTCAGGACAAGGATCCATCATCTATCCTGATGGCGGGAGGGCAGAAAAGCCGATATTTTATTTACCCTACAATAGATGAATCAGTCTCTGTTATAACTACTTGACTGCTGTTGTAATATGAAAGTAGCCATATACATTATGCAAACAAATGATAGTGATGTATTCCATTGGACCTTTATTTGCTGACAATGAAATTTATTTTTTTTAAAGATTTATTTATGCATACAAGAACTGGGTGTAAACCAGAGGTGGGGCGGGGGTGAGAGGATTCACCAGAAACAAAATGGGGAGCAGAACAGGCAGATCTATGAAACACAGTGCTGAGGGGAGCAGCAGGGGGGCAGGAGAGGTCTGCTGCGCCATGTGGGTTGCTCTCTGGCCGGCTGGGGATCTAACTTGTGCTGCAGTGGCTGGCCATAGCTTGATAGCGCTGTCTTTAACCTCTGTGCCACCAGGGAGGCCCAGACAATGAAATTTAAATGCAACATAGTTTTCATGTATCGTGAAATATGGTTTTCTTTTTATCAACCATTGAAATATGTAAAAACCATGCTTAGCTTGCTCATGGATCATACAAAAACAGGTGGTGGTCCAGATTTGGTTCTTGGGGCCATAGTGTGCTGACTCCTAATCTATGGCATCTCAAAGGTTGCAGAGACTATCAACCACATAATTGAAAGATTTCATCAGCCACCCTGCTCTCCTTAATAGCTCATGATGGATCAGTTCTTCATGCACACATGTAAGCCTTTTTTGGAGATAAGTGGTCTATTTAGTCTCATATATGCGATGGTTTTATCGGGTACAAAGCTATCATTTTCTAAGGATCTGTTCCATTATTCTAGCATTCATTGAACAAGCCTCTGTTTATTGGATTCTTTTATTTCTTAATCCAGCTTTTCTTTTTTTTTTAAATATTTATTTTTATTTATTTATACAAGCACAGAGTACAGTCAGAAGTGCGGGAGGGTGAGAGAATTCACCAGAGCCAGAGCAGGGAGCAGAGCAGGCAGACTGAAGTACACTGCTGAGGGAAGCAGCGGGCAGCAGGAGAGGTCTGCGCGCCATGTGGGACCCTCCTCGGGTGGCCAGGAGCAGCCGGGGATCGAACCGGCGCTGCAGATGCTGCAGGCAGCTTCGCAACCCAGCGCTCAACCGCTGCACCACCGGGGAGGCCCAATCCAGCTTTTCTTTATTTCACATGCCACGCCAAAGTTTTGTTGACCATGCCAACATTTTATAACATAGTCATCCTCCAACAGCTTAAGGGCATCTTCTACGCAGCAATTAATGACTCATGAAAATAACAAGTATGTAACTTTTTAAGTATTAATAGTGATTGAAGGATTATATCATCATCAATGATTTCAACACTAGCCTTATTATAAAGCTGTTAGACATTATAGTACATTCAAAGAAATATTCTTTTTTTCAATCCCTTCAAACATTGCACTTTTGCAATATCCCTCTCAATCTGAAGACAATAAGATCCATGACAGCAAATGCCTTGCTCACCAGTGCCTAGCACATAGTAGGTGCTTACTTATTAAATGACTGAATCATTGAACTTCTCAGGATAGCTAGAAAATAGATACCCCTCAGATAATGAACCATGAAGATTTTGATGTTACAGCATAAGGTAGCCAATCTCTTCAAAAGATTTACAGGTCACAATATGCTGCAAGAGCAAGGTTTTTCTGAAGCTTTGGGAGGGAGAAAATCAGGAGATGCTTTCAAAAGTATTTAGTCAGAAGAATCCCTGGTAGGCCAGAAAACTTCTTAAGAATGGTACTACCTTATCTTCCACAATTTCTTGTGATTGATGTAATGGAGGGTACCCCAAGTTATTCTATACTTTGAAGATCAAAAGTTGAGTTGGAATTATCATCTGACAAAGGAATTGAAGGTATTTCTCAGTGCCTGTGGGCTTGCCTTTATGCCCTGGATGCTCTGTTATCTGAATAAATGTGGGAAAAATGGTTAAGAAGATCAAAACTGTGGGTATAGTTTCCATGTGGGGTCTTCAGCTTTTGCAGAGTTCCAGAACTGCAGACCACAACATTAAGTATTATCAACTCTATGGTATACCTACACCTTTCATCATAAGTTGGGCCAGGAAAGTGTGTATGAATAAATTGATACAAATCTCTCCTCACTGCTGTAAAATAAGTTCAAAACCTGTATCTTACTAGTGGTGGGGGGTCAAAAGTGTCAATCTGGAAAATATTTCGAAAAGTAAATAAAAGTTAGTGGAGAGTGGTGGAAGATTATTATTTTAGTGAGCAAAATAAGGAAGCTCTCTGTCATATCTCTAAGCATAGATAGGCTAAGGGAAGTAGGAAAAGGTCATGAAAGGAAAATAAACTTTTTTGGAAAGAAGTGGGATATAGTCATTTAAGGAATATTTATGGAACACCTATTTTTTGTCAAACAATGTAAAATAACTGTCTTTTGACAATTGCTAGGAAAATAACAAACAGGAAAGAAGAAAGAGAACAATAATGGGGGGGGGTTGTCCTTATATAAGTTAGTAAGATAAAACCTCAGAGATCGGGTGGCATTGAGCTGAGAATACTTCCTGTTATTTCTTTTTTTTTTTTTTTAAGATTTATTTATTTATTTATGCAAGCACTGGGTACAGTCAGAAGCCCGGGAGGGTGAGAGACTTCACCAGAGCCAGAGCGGGGAACAGAACAGGCAGACTGACGAAATACACTGCTGAGGGGAGCAGCAGGCGCGGCAGGAGAGGTCTGCTGCGCCATATGGGACCCTTGCTGGCCGCCTGGGATCCAACCGGAGCTGCAGACGCTGCAGGCAGCTTCGCAGCCCAGTGCTCAAAACTGCTGCGCCACCAGGGGCGGCCCTGTTATTTATTTTCAAGCTTCATTTTGCCTGATTCTAAGTCCAACTATATTGGGGTGGAGAGAAGCTCTTCTAAATGAGAATTTTTCCCATTAAAGGAATAATCTCTAGAGGTTAAAGAGAAATTAATTAGATTCTGTGCAGAAAGGAAAGGAACTGACATTTGTTTAGCTTTTTATCCTGAACCACACTCCTTACATCTATTTTTTTTTAAGATTTATTTATTTTATTTATACAAGCACTGGGTACAGTCAGAAGCACGGGAGGGTGAGAGAATTCACCAGAGCCAGAGCGGGGAGCAGAGCAGGCAGAAGGACCGAAGTACACTGCTGAGGGGAGCAGCAGGGAGGCAGGAGATGTCTGCGCGCCACGTGGGACCCTCCTCTGGTGGCTGGGGAGCAGCCAGGGATCAAATCGGCACTGCAGAGGCTGCGGGCAGCTTCGCAACCCAGTGCTCAACCGCTGCGCCACCGGGGAGGCCCTCCTTACATCTATTATTTCATTTTTTCCTTATTTAAAATATCTCTAGGAGGTTATATGCTATTATTTCTATATTGTGGGTGAAGAAACTGTGACTCAATGACATTAAATAAGTTGCCCATAGTGCTACCCTGCAGTGTGTTAATACACCAAGAATGCCATTTGTTGCCATTTGTGAGACCTATACTAACAATTTCAGAAACATTATTTAACTTAATATTCAATTAATCCCTATAGAACTGCAAACCTATTCTATATATGAATAAATCAAGGCCTAGAGTGCTTAAGCAACTTGTTCAAGTAAAATCATTAGTCCATTAAGGATACCTGCTTTCAACACATGATAATTTTTGGAGTTGATCTGTTTTTCAAGTTGTAGACTTATGACTGGACCAGTTTGATGGGCCCAAAACAGCTCTGTGTGGAAATCAGGTTGAAGAAAATGTTCATCATTCAACTGAGTCCTTACGTTTCTTCAGTCCAAGTCAAGCTTCTGTGGAACTGAATGGAGGCAGTAAAACACGATCATTCCTCAAATGCAAAACAAGTAGAACAGGACAGAAGATGATGTTTGTACTTCCCTTTTGGCAAAGATAATACTATTCTCCGTAGGACTACAAGTCAGAAATGACATGGTGTTTCAGAGGATGAATTCTACCTACTGATAGAGGGAAAAAGCTTGCCTGTGAATTCCCCCTTCCTTTTAAATATAACTTTCAATAGATTGCTTTTCTTTTTAGATGTATTTTTGAATACTTTTATCATAAGGACAAATATTTTGCAGTGCATACAAAAAATCACTTTTCACAAGCATGGTTTGCTTAAGCAGTTGGAGAATATCCAAAAGAGAAGGGAAAGGGGCTGGATCCTGAAAAACTTGAGAGATTGACGATATAGTTTAGGTTCTGTAGCTTAAACTGTATTGGTCTTGCATCGGTAAGAAGGAAAGACTAACTTTTTCTTCTGAATTTACTGAGTGAAAGAATGTTGTAATATACTTGCCATTTAATATCCTTACTTTTGGACACAGTGATCTTAACTCTTTTATTTCTCTCAGACCCCTGAGTTAATTTCAGTGTGTTCCTCCAAAGAATAAATTTTACAAGTTCTGTGTTTCTCCGTTTCTTTAACTATCCCCCTTTGGAGGGGGCAATTTGGAAGAGAAGGGTCTTAGTACATTAATCATATTGTACCCTGTAGCCTTAACCCCCTTCACCAAACTTGAACTCCTAGTCTCAAACATACCATTCGTTAGACTCCTGATGTCTTATTAAAAAAATATATATATATCACCCATTTATTTTGTGCAAAGTCACTTTTCTTGGCAATATTTCTGGGTTTCTCAGGATGGCCATATATATCTTTTCTTCATCACATTAGCCTTCATGCTTGGTCTGCCCATAACATCATTTCTTAAGTAATACTGGTCATTGGAGGTTTTCTGTTTACTTTTACAAACACACATTCAAACAGTGAATTTTCCTTTAGGGAAAATTTCAACGATATTTGTACAGCCTTGTTTGGCCACCAAATTACTTTCTAAAGTTTTTTGCTCGCTGGGTATGGTTTGGATTTTTTTGGTCTGTGTCCTTGGCTTGGAATGCAATTTCGTCTATGAAAATGAGGACCCTAACTCATGAGAGATTTTTTTGTTTGGGGGTGAATATTCTTCAAATATTAATAAACTAAAATTATAAAGTAAAATGAAAATATAAGCTATGATATTTAAATCTTTTCATAAGTGCCTTTAAAACTGCCATAGGAAGAATTCCTCAACTTTATCGACACATGTACTTTATTTTGTTGATTTCTAACAAACATAAAGTTGCCATTAGGTCCATTTAATGCATTTTTCTCTAACACAGAGCTGTTTATTTTGTAGTGTCCACATTATGAACTTTCATTATCACCGGAGGGTGAAGTATGTTATATGTAATGTATGTATTGTTAGAGAATCAGGTTAAGCTAAATTGCAGTGAATGGAAAATGTTCCCTAATTATATATCTTTGTTTTTCTCTGGATATATATTTGGGGTATATGACCCTACTGTCTAAATGTTTTCTACAGAAATGCTGATGAAAAAAAAAATTCCATTCTATTTTGGTTTTATTTCCAACTTGATTTGAGGGTCTTTTAACATGTTTTCCATTTTTATTTGGTTGTTTTTCTTTTAATACCAGTATCTTTCTACATAAACTATTTGGTCACTTGGCTCTTAGCAGTGTGATGGGTGAAATTTTTTTGAGGAAATGAAGGGTCCTGCTAACCCTCATATATCTCAGTACCAAGATTAGGTTAGCTGATTAGCTAGCTGGCCATGGAAGATGAAATGAGAGACTTGGCTGTGTATAAGATGTCATTTAAGGATGAGGTTTATGTAAATGGATATGATATATTTGCTACATTCTGGTTAACACCCTCTTCCTCTTGGGCAAAGGAGTTGTCTTAATTCTCAGGGCTCCCTGATTAATTCATCCTTGGCTCAATATCTTGCCTTTTTATGAAGAAATATTATTATTGTTTTTGCATTTTTAAACTAGAAACTCATGCCATATATTTTTTTTTCCAGCTAGCTCAATCTAATAATAGGGAGATCAGTCCTTGACAGGATGGGGTGGGTATAGGTTGACAAGAGTAGAGTAGGAAAAACATTGCTCTTGTGTTTGGTGACATTACATTAGGTCTGGTCTCTGACTGGGAAGCTGCCCTCTCACGGTTGGTTCCCTCCTCCTGGACACTGCTTTCCTTCTACTTTCTTTGCAAGTGCCAAGAAATGTGCTGCTTACTTGTTGCTTATAGAAGATGGGAAATGTTTATGATTGGGAGATAAATTCTTTCTCCTCTCTCTTCCCTCCTAAGATCTGATTAGTATTGAATTTGTTAGTTCTTGCTTAACCCTATGATTGTATTTATTCTATAGTAGTTTATCAATTTAACATGACCCTCTCTCTCATACATTCCTATATTCACTATATATAGGCTTCCATTGTATACACTGAAAAATGCTAAGATCCCTTCCTGCTCCCCAGTGGCTCGCTAGTCAGTGTGCACCATTGCCTGAAATTTTCGCTATGAGTATGCTTTCATCTCTTGGATTAAGCTTGTCTCGAAAATTCCTGCTAAGATGTGTATATACCTGGAGATAAATAAATCCTACTGAGCCAATTGTTCCTTTGCTTAGATGAATTTGACATCATGTTTAGTTGAAAATAGGCAACTTAAGGAATGAGACATAGAATAGGGAAATTTAAATAGGAAGGATGGGGGAGGAATACCTCGAATATTTCTGGAAATACCTTGAATGTTTCTGGAGCTTGGGGAACCCAAACTAGGGGAACCCAGGCTGGATAATCCCAACAATTTTGCCTATTGATCCCAATTCAAAGCTCATTGAATGCATATTGCATTAGACATTTCTGATCTCAATGGTTTCCACAGATTGTTTTTTGTTCTTATTTGACCTCATTTTTTCTCATCTTACAAACCATGTTGTAGACCTTTCTATTTCAGTTTCTCTCTCTTCTTCTTCTTCTTTTTTTTTTTAAGATTTATTTATTTATTTATTTATTTATTTATTTATTTATTTATTTATTTATTTATTTATTTATATAAGCACTGGGTACAGTCAGAAGTGAGGGAGGGTGAGAGAATTCACCAGAGCCAGAGGGGGGAACAGAGCAGGCAGACCGATGAAATACACTGCTGAGGGGAGCAGCAGGTGCAGCAGGAGAGGTCTGCCGCGCCATGTGGGACCCTTGCGGTGGCCGGGGATGGAACCAGCACTGCAAAGACTGCGGGCAGCTTTGCAGCCCAGCGCTTAACCACTGCACCACCAGGGGAGCCCTCTCTCTCTTCTATGAAAAGATTCATTTGGATTTTCTTTCGAAGGCCACTTAAAGCTGTTAAATTCCACTCTCCACAAATGATTTCTAATTTTGAATATAGAGATGAGGTTGAAACTTACTTACTTATAGGCAATGCATTTAGATAAAAACTGAGAAACTTATTTTATTGTCTTAAAAAGAATACCTTCAAAATTTTTTAAAGCATTCAAAGACTTCAGTGGATTTTCTTAATTTTCTTTTTTTTTTCTTCTCAAATGGAAAATTCTGTATGTCTGCTACCCTTTTAGCTCACTGAAATGAAATGCTGCATGAGACTTGAACTATCTCTGCTCAAAGGTTAATGTCTTTCTGCCCATCAAAACAACTTATAATAATCAGACTTAAAGTGTAGTTTTCAACTTTTCACCTGTAGGTCATGGTGGTCTCCTTACGAAGCTCCTCGGTGGTACTTTTAATGATAGTTAAGGAATGGGGCCTCCCCTGTGGCGCAGTGGTTGAGCGCTGGGTTGCGAAGCTGCCCGCGGCCTCTGCGCCGCCGGCTCGATCCCCGGCTGCTTCCCGGCCACCAGAGGAGGGTCCCGCATGGCGCGCAGACCTCTCCTGCCGCCCGCTGCTCCCCTCAGCAGTGTACTTCGGTCCTTCTGCCTGCTCTGCTCCCCGCTCTGGCTCTGGTGAATTCTCTCACCCTCCCGCGCTTCTGACTGTTCCCAGTGCATGTATAAACAAAACAAAGAAAGAAAGAAAGAAAGAAAGAAAGAAAGAAAGAAAGAAAGAAAGAAAGAAAGAAAGAAAGAAAGAAAGAAAGAAAGAAAGAAAGAAAGAAAGAAAGAAAGAAAGAAAGAAAGAAAGAAAGAAAGAAAGAAAGAAAGAAAGAAAGAAAACATGCCTCTATAAAAAAAAAAATGATAGTTAAGGAATGAAAGTGGTTACAAATGGAAAGGAAAAGGTGAATTGAAACAAAGAGGGGTACTTTTTGATAAGGAATATAAGGTAGTATAGAGAAAGAGGGTAGGCAATGGGCATTTCAGAAACATCATCTGAAGGATTTTATATTTATATTTTAATTTATTATTGGGAATACCGACACCTGCTTTGTAGATTTATTGTGGGAATTAAAAGAGATAATATATGTGAAAGCCTTTTGTAATAAACACAAATGTAATTCTGAACACCAGTCTTCCATTCTTCCCAAAAACAGAGATGTCAGAAAAAACCTTCATGGTTCTTTCCCTTTGACTGAGACTCTTTCAAAGTGAGCTTTGGTCCTAGAGTTAGGCTATCGGATTAGATTCTGGATTGAGACACTTTCTATCTATGTATTTTCGTTAGATCAGTCCCTTCGCTTTGTTAGGCCTTAAATTCTCCATGAAAATATAATAATTCTACATAACATAAATATTGAGTGAATTAAGTAAGATGACATAAATATACAGAGAACACATACACACTGCTTGAAACACAGTAGCTACTTAATAAACTGTAAGTCCCTCTCTACTGTTCCCATTGTAGGTGAACACTAAAGCATGGATAAACGTTTGTCCAAGTAGAACTTCTATTTTGTCATACTTATTGAATCATAACTTTTCAAAATGGCAAGGTCTCCTGTTTACTTTCTTCTGGATTTTGTATCTTGTTTAAGATGGTTGTTATAATGGCAGGTAAATTTACACTGGGGTCTAAATGATTAGGCTACGTACAGCTTTGCTCGGTCCTCCTTGTGGGTCTCTCACGGAACTGCACAACTGTTGGAAGAAGCTGACCTTCACAGAAATAGGCCCATGTTGTTTGGTTAAGGTTACAGGAACAGCTGTTCACTCCTGTGAAAAGTCTCCAAATAAATACATTGGCAATTCTGATAACCTTTTCTCAGCGTGTTGACATTTCTGTTAGTTTTGAATAGCCCTTGATATTTTAATATGTTTAGGCAAAGTTGATAGACCATTTCCTAGCAAAGCAGGACTTAGATACAACAAGCCTGGTGGTTTCCATATGTGGACCTTAACATAGGAATTTTCTTCCAAGTTTTGCTTTTAGAATACTTGACAGGCACATAAATTTACTGATATCAACTTCATCTGTCATTATAATTCACAAATGAGATTTTCATGTCTCAGTGATATTCTTGCCTCTCAAACTAGGCATTGTCTTCCAAGTATCCCATATGCTCTAGATTTCTTTTGTCTTTTAGGACAGTCATGGAAGCTCTGCCAGAATTAAAAGGCTGTCAAAATTCTATTACAAACATAGTTTTATTACCAATATGGGGCAAAGGGTAGAGAACATATCACCGAAGTTGTAGCCAAAGCAGAGTCTTTCTACATTGTAACATCAGTGAAAACATTTTTCTATGATGCTTATAAACATTAGTGACTTACATATCCTCACAGTTTTTAAACATAAATTTGATTCTGCAAAGCAACTAAGTATGGATGGTGAGCCTAGCATGTAGGAGTATATAGATTAAGGGGGGCGGATTTTGGATTTTTCCCCTTTAAAATATGCCAAGGAATTCAGGGACCCTTATTCTCTGAAAGGGACCCCATCTTATTTACTAGACACCAGGAATCATTTGAGTTCTATTCCATGTTCAGCTGGTAGAATACTGGACATATTTTAGGCAGAGAATAGAGTTGATATGGGGTAAAAGGAACATGAATATATTTGTCCATTTTCTTCCTCACTGTCATAGGAGGGTCATGCAGAGGAAAGAAGGAATTGAAGGAAGAAAAGTCAAGGGTAAGGTGGAAAAGAACCAAGAATGCAGACAATAGAAAAAAAAATCAAGATGAAACTATACAGGTTGTCAGTGTGGGATATGAGCAACAAAAGGAAATGAATGTTGGAACCAGGAATTCCAAGAGACCAGAGTGGTCTTAAGGATCCTGGTGGTAAGGGGTTAGTTTGCTTAGTGAGGGGTTAAAGGTCTGGAAATCTCAGCTCACTAGAAAACTAGAATTCTACTTTCTTTGCACAAACCAATATTTAAGTCCTAGTTTTTGGTCTTTGGTTATGAAATTGACTCCAACATTATATAGGATAGAAAACTATAAAAAAATCATTTTATTTTCTCATTAGAGATATTCACTCAGAGGAGTTTATTGAAGCAGCTGTTTGAATAATTAAGGGCATGGTGATTTCACTGTTACACATTTATTTACTTTGACATTGCACTTATCTGTACAAATTATCAATGTGTTAATGAAAATATCTTGATCAGCTTAGATAAAATAAACCAAATCACACCCCTCCCCCCAAATTAGGATGACTATCATCTCTGTACATTTGGAAACCAAAAAGTTTCATGTATGCTACCATCAAGGAATTTATATTCCAGCTGGTTCCCTCACAGTTTTTTAGTAGACTGTATAATTTCCTTGGTTTCTCAGTTCCTGTTGGTGAGGTTATACCATAATAATGCCACAAAATCACAATCCTTAAAAATGACTGACATTTGAGCAAGACTGTACACTTATCTGCATGGCAGCTGGATTCATGTCAAAATAACAGGGTGTGGAATATATGGAAAATAGGAAGTAATTGCTCTGTACAGATTGGAAGATTAGGGTTATTGACACTCTTTGACCCAGGTTGTTCTGTTCATTATATCCCTTCTTTTCTCCACCCAGACCATTTGGTTTCGTAATTTTAGAAAATTACTTAACAGAGGCTGACTGACACTTAAAGTGTTTATCTGTGTAGTGGGGCTAACAATGGTTAACTTTAGGGGCAATTATGAGAATATATGGAATATAACATATAAAATATCTGTGGTAGAAACCATGAATTGTTCCCTAATATTCTATACTATCCTTCTTTCTTAGTAGTAGAATAATTAGTTTTATTTTGTCATATGGCACCTGGAATAAAAACTTTATTTCAGGTTTGCCCAGGTGACTAAATCCTGACCAATGAGATCAGGCTTGAGAGAAAGGAAGTAGCAAGGAAATCCTCCAGCCAACTGCTAGCAAAGAACAGTAAATCTTGTCAAGTGTCATGTGAGTGAGCTTGGAAGATTTGATTTGTCCCCAGTTGAGGCTTCAGATGAGGCCAAACCCTCATCAACATCTTGGTGTTAACCTGGTGAGAGACCACAAGAGAGCAGCTAAGCCAAGCTTGGATTTTTGATCCACAGAATTGTGACCTGTTTAAAATTGTTAAATGTTGGGGTAATTCATTGTGTAGCAACTGGCAATTGATAGAGAGATAAATATGGAATTAGAGGGGGCCTCCCTGTTGGCATAAGGGGTTAAGACGCAACCTATGAAGTGATTCACAGCCACTGCAGCACGAGTTCGAGCCCCGGCCAGGGAGCTACCCTCATGGTGCAGCAGACCTCTCCTGTCTCGCCCGCTGCTCCCCTTAGCAGTGTTTTCGGTCGTCTGCCTGTTCTGTTCCACAATTTTGTCTCCGGTGAATCCTCTCACCCATCCACACCTCGGCCTATACCCCAGTTCTTGTATGCATAAATAAATAAATATTTGAAAAATATGGAAATGGAGCATGTGATCTTAGAATACGTCCTTAAAGAGAGAGGGTATATGTCCCTCTTCTGCAACTTCCACATGATAGCTGGAATAAGGATATATAATGGCTGGAATTCCAACAACTATTTTGAACCATGAAGTGACAACCAGAGCAGATAAACAAGTAAAAAGGAAACTGGATTCCTGAGATTATTTAATTTAATTCTACTGTGGCTCACCCACACTCACTTATATCAATTTTTTTTGTTTATTTTGTTTATTGTGGTTTTATTTTGGATTTTATACCACTTGCAGACAAATCTAGTCCTAAGTAATAGTGGTGTCTGACATTACTCTTAACACCTAATAAATATTTAAGAAATATTTTCATTCTACCCATGTCATGGAAGAATGGATACAAAATACCTTGTGACAAAGATCTTGTTTTTCAGGAATATAAAGTCTAATTCAAAATGGTTTAGCTATAATTTTCTCATCCATGTCCATTACCAACAGCCTCTCTTTCTTAACATTCAAATATAGCAGTTTCTCTAAAGAATGCTAAATGTCTTTTTCCTATGGAAAAGTATTATTTTGTGCTGTCAATAGTCACCCCAATTCTATTCATTAGTTAAAAGAACTGGAGCCTTATATATTATTCCTTCTTTTTATAGTAAGAATATTTACATATATAATGAGTTCCAATTTGGAACTGACAAGTTGTAAGAACTTACCTAAGTCCCTTACATCCTTGCAACCTTAGTGCCCCCATTGAGTGGAGAATAATATTATTACTTTCCTCATAGTGTGGACTAAATGATATAACATACCTGGAATATTTAGCATAGCATTCTATACAAGTAAACACTATATAAGCCCAAGTATCATGTTATTTGAAATGTTATTACTAATACATTTCTCTAGAGCCAATATTTTGTGTTGACCTGGCTTTCTTTGTTAACTTGTTGACTTTTAGTTCCCTTATAGATAAATGCCTAAACCTGAAAAAAAAGAAAAAAAGGACCCTAATGTGGAAATTCTCAGGTAATAAGACAAACTAATAAGGTAATTTTTTTTTTTTTTAGTCAGTCAGGGAGTGGAACTTCCCAGGGTTTCATCAAATTCCTTTTCATGCAAGAAGGCACCATCTATTCTTATGCCTGTGACATGCACAATAATGAAAAGAGATGATTACCTTTTCTTCCCTTTTTTCTTTTAAAGATTTATTTATTTATGCATACAAGAACTGGGGTGTACGCCAGAGATTCCGGGCAAGGGTGCAGGCAGTGAGAAGGCAGTGAGAGACTGACTGAAATACACTGCTGAGGGAGCAGCGGGAGAGACAGGAGAGGTCTGCTGCGCCATGTGGGTTGCTCCCTGGCCAGCCCGGATTGAACTAGTGCTGCAGTGGCTTGCGACAGCCCAATAGCCCTGTCTTTAACTCTTGCGCCACCAGGGAGGCCCTTTTTTCCCCTTCTTAAATAACTTACACATGAAAATTTTCTCCACCCTACCTCTCCTTTCTTTATTTTTCCATTATGGTGTCTTATGTATTAGTTGTATTTCAAAAAGTTCTTGTTTAGGCCTTGATTATTGTATCTGGACTCATGGAAAAACTTAGATACCTAAAAGAATTTTAGCTTGCTGACTGTTATCATTTACAACTTATAATATATATATTATATAACATAATATATATATATATTTCAGAAAAAAATGGTGCTCAAATTTTGGTCTCTACTGAGGATTTTATGCTGCTTCGGCTGTAGGGGTCATCTGTGGGATAATTCATTTTGGCAAATGGTTGCTAGTTTTCTGGAAGAGGGAGCTCATCATATAATCTAGTCCCAGGTTCATATGAATTTCTCTATGCTGCTCTTCCAGCTATTTTGGCTTGCCAGAGACTTCTCAGTACTAGAATTTTCATACAAAGCTCTTTGCTTTCCACCCCACCCAAGCAGCTTAGTTCCCTCAGGGGTGTGATCAGAATTGAAATCACTGGAAAATTATTGTAGCTCTAATTGATGATAAAGAAATCCTGAGCTGGCCCCAGGGTTTAGCAGGATCAGATATATTTTTTAAATGAGCTTTTGACAGAGAAAAAAGCATCTGTAGGCTTTAACATTGATGAATAAATACAATTTTCATAGAGGCTAAAGATGCTCTAAATTGTTATAATGAGATTTTAGTGTGGTTTTCTTTTTTGTTCTAGTTGTGTGGCTAGCTGTGATTATACACTTTACTTACTTTTTAATATTTTGTTTAAGGATCTAGATATTGCTTCTACCTATCCTTCATCTATTATCTCTCTCTCTCTCTCTCTCTCTCTCTCTCTCTCTCTCTCTCTCTCTCTCTCTCTGTCATCTATCTCATCTTTCTGTCTAGTCATCTAGTATAAAGAATGAAGTTAACAGATTTTTTTAAAGCATGATATTTTTGACTTATCGATGATCATGGTTTCAACCAATGGTGGCAGAGACCAACCAAATTTCCACTACTTTATGTGATGCAAAATGGACTTGAAGTAGATTTTCTTTCTCTTTGTGTTGTGGCAAATTATATCTTATTCACACCCACTAGAATTAAAAAAAAAAATGAAAATATCAAATGGTGGTGAGGATGTGGGCAATTGGAACCTTCAAATATTTTTGGTAGGATGCAAAATGGTGGAGCTGCTGTGGAAAACAGTTGAACAATTCCTCAAAAAGTTATTTATAGGGCCTCCCCGGTGGCGCAGCGGTTGAGCGCTGGGTTGCGAAGCTGCCCGCAGCCTCTGCGGCGCCGGTACGATCCCCGGCTGCTCCCCGGCCACCGGAGGCGGGTCCCACAAGCGATCCCCGGCTGCTCCCCGGCCACCGGAGGCGGGTCCCACAAGGTGTGTAGACCTCTCCTGCCGCCCGCTGCTCCCCTCAGCAGTGTACTTCGGTCCTTCTGCCTGCTCTGCTCCCTGCTCTGGCTCTGGTGAATTCTCTCACCCTCCCGCGCTTCTGACTGTATGCAGTGCTTGTATAAATAAATAAATAAATCTTAAAAAAAAGTTATTTATAGATTTTCTATATGATCTAGCTATTCCACTCCTAGGTATATGCCCCCTCCAATTGAAAACAGATGTTCCAAAATTCTGTACATGAATGTCCATAGTAGGATTACTAACAAAATCCAGAGAGTGAATAATAACCCATGTGTCCATCAATTGAAGTGGTTAAAAATATGTACGTCCACGCAACAGAATATTATTCAGCCATAAAAAGTATTATTAATGCATGTTGCAACAATTATAAACCTCAAAAATATGTTAAGTGAAATGTCCCATATTGAATGATTCCATTTATATGAGATATACAGAATAGTAATATTCTGTGAGGATGTGCGGCAGTTGGGAACAGATTGGCGATTGCCAAAAGATGGGGGAAGGAGGGAAGAAGGAGTGACTGCTTAGTGGGTGCAGGATTTCTTTCCGTGTAATGAAAATGTTTTGGGACTAGTTAGAGATATTGGTAATACAACATTCTAAATGTACTAAATGCCACTGAATTGTTGTATATTTTAAATTGTTAATTTTATATTACATGGATGCCATCCCAAAAGACGGAAAAAGAAAAGTTCCAGATTAATGGGTCAAAAAGGAACTCCACTGACTTCTTTCTTTCTTTTTATATTCCCCATACAATTGTAACCCCTTATTTTGAACCCAATCCCTCCTTTCCCCGCCCCCCACCCCCCATAGAGTGTCTCTGATTCTTAGTTGTTTGCTGATTTTTATATTTTCTTTCTTATAGTTATTCTTTTTCCTGGTCCCTTATTTAAGTTTTCTAGATTCCTGCTATGAGTGAGGCCATCTGGTATTTTTCTTTTTCTTTCTGGCTTATTTCGCTGAACATGATCCCTTCCAGCTCCATCCATGTTGCTGCAAATTGCATGTGTTTATCTTTTTTGAATGCTGAGTAATATTCCTGCACTGTTGGTGGGAGTGCAAACTGGTCCAACCACTATGGAGAGCTGTGTGGAGATTTCTTGACCTACTAAACATAGAGCTTCCATATGATCCAGCAATTCCACTCCTAGGTATTTACCCAAAGGACACAGAAACATTAATTCCAAAGAGCACCTGCACCCCTATGTTTATAGCAGCACTGTTTACAATAGCTAAGCTTTGGAAACAACCCAAATGCCCAAAAATAGATGACTGGATCAAGAAGATGTGGTACATATACTCCACTGACTTCTTTAAAAAGCAGTAAGCAATCACCTTTCATGTTACATTTGTGGACATGCGTTTCAGCAGTGATGT
This sequence comes from Talpa occidentalis, assembly GCF_014898055.3. NCBI lineage: Eukaryota > Metazoa > Chordata > Mammalia > Eulipotyphla > Talpidae > Talpa > Talpa occidentalis. The sequence goes on from NW_023601543.1 coordinate 30,000,795, forward strand.
ACACATTCTGCATTCTGACCTGAATTGAAGTTAGGGGGCAGAAGATACAGAGGAAAATCTTGAGGTAAAGGTATTTACATTTTAAAATGGAGTGTTAGCCATCTGACCACCCCAATAAGGAGTTTGGAGGCTGGTTAAGGTCATCTGTGTCGACCTGATCCTTAATTATAACTCTCTCGGGTGTCATAGATCATGGCCATTGTAAATACTTGGGTTTAATTGAAACACTTTCTTCTGTTTCAGTTGTCACATGTTATGCTCTGGTAACAATATCCTGTTTGCAGTTCTCTAGTCATGCATGTTATTTCATTTCTTCATCTCTTTGTATTTTGTGTACTTTTTGCTTGGGATGCCCTCTTTCTATGGACCACCTATTTAACCTCTACTCCTCTTTTCGAGACCTAAGTCCAAGTGTCACCTCCACAAGAAGACTTAGTTTCTCCTTCCTTTATTATACCTAATATGTTGCATATACTTCTATTAATGCACTCAGGCCACTTTATTATAATTACATGCTAGTATTTCCATTTTTTCCTACAATATTGCGTTTCTTAAGAAGAGGAAAGCTATCCATTATGTTCTTTGTTGTGTTCTTTCTGCCTAGAAGTGTGCAGAGCTGACAAGAGGAACTTATTAAAATATGTTAATACAATTACGCAAAAGACAGTCTAATATTGGTTTTCTTGGAGACAGAAGAATAATGAAAGACCCTTGGAAATCTGTTCATATCTGAGGGGGATTTCAGCTGCCACAGAATTCTTTTTGAGAATTTTAGCCCAAAGGAATACTGTCTCAAAGCCACAATCATGTATCTCCTCCCAAGATACAATGTCTCTGCTGTTTTGTTCCCAGATTCTCCATTTGAGAAAGGTTCCTGATTATTTGTGCTGGCAAGAGTATTTCCTGTAGATGCTCTTAATGTAAAATACAGCATTCTGAGATCATGGGATCTACACTGAAGAATTTTTTTTCTACTTGTATCTGCTTCCATGGCTCAATTGCTCTGAAGACTTGGACACTTTTTTGTGACCTGATTTTCTCTAAAAAAGACAACTCCCTCATCCCTAGAGTCCTTAAAGGTCTCTAGAAGCTTTAGCAAGGCAGAGGAGTCCGCCAACCTCAGCACTCTGCCAGTTTCCATCCTGTACATGTTTTTAACCCTCAGGGTAGAGTGAATGCCTGGAGATATTCTTTCATAACATTTGTTTGGCAAGAAAAATAGAAAAAAAATTGATAGCAGCCAAGGGTCACAGTTTCCACATTCTGCAAGAATATCTTTAAGCATAATCTGCTTTTATTTTTGCAAAGTAAAGAGCTCATAATTTTGTGACAACTCCTCAAATTATCTTTTTGTTTTGCTTTGTTTCTGGGATGGGGTATCACAGTTATAATTTTAGATCGCTTACATTCTCTGCACTTTGTTTCACTTGAATGTGTTAAGTTAATATTCTCTACATTTTCTCTTTCTATGTGTGTTACTTCCTATGTTCAATTGTCAACTTATAGAGGCAGCACTCTTAATTGGTTACTATTTACCCTAATGGCACCCATATATGGGGCTCTGGGACCCTCTCTGATTGTGGCCTGAGCAAAATTATGTATATTTTTATATGTGTGCATTCTTTCCTGATGAATGTGATCTATAAATCCAAAATTTCACCAGAGTCTAAATGTGATCCATGAGACAAAAATATGTTCAAAGCCATCATTGTAAAAAACCTAGAGAAATGTTTTTTAAGAGACCTCTTCAGAGAAGAAAATGTAGGTCTCTGGCCCCAAGGAATTTTTCTCTCAAGAGGAGCTTTCTTTGTCTTTGGAGAATGCTCATGAAATGAGACTAGAAATTTCTGGATCGTAGAAACTAGTTTTGGGATTGTACCCTCACACCTTGAGATTGAGTCTCCTTGTTTAAGTTACTGAAACTTACAGACTACTAGCTGAGCTGTTAGAAGTCACATAAAAATCACCAGTTGTAGCTCCTAAAGGAGAAACAGCAAAGGAACTGTTGCTGGGCTTATAAATCTTTTTCAAATATTTGAGGTCCAGTTGTTATTTGTAGGTTGCTGAAGAAAATGTTCCAGCATATTAATATCTGTGAATTTATATGTGTAAACCTGTGTACATTTCTTTATCAATCTGCATTTATTCAGCACTCTGAGATGATTTACACCCTCCCAAGTCCCTGAAAACCCTGAGGACAGAGTGTTACACATACTTCCAATTATTTATGCATAAAAATATGAGGTTTGGCCATTGGACCCACTGACATAGCTAAACATTTTTGGCCTCCTCACAAGGTAAAGAGTGGAGATGTGGCGGTTTGTGGACTTACATTCCATAGTCTACATTGGTCTGTGGGGGAAGTGAAGAGTGGGGGAGAAAAAGAGCTCCTTCAACTTCTCTTCTTAGTCTAGTCTACTCTCTCAGAAACAGGGTTTCATCCATTGAGGCACAATATCAGAATTGGGACACTTTCTGATTTTGTCAGCTTAGAGCTTTCATTTCTGCCCCTAAATCATTCATTTCTCCTCTACTATTCCCTATGTGTATGCTTGGTTTGGTGTAATAGGGGGGTTGCATACAAAGTGCTTCTATTTCATACTTGGTATTATTGTATCTACAACCATTCACCTAGACTTGAAAGACTTTCTGCTTCCTTACCATATTTGCTTCTTTTTCTTCCTTGTATAACATCATGTATATCATTTATGTACAACACAAATCAGGGACCATGATATATACCTCTTATCACTCTGAATGTTTGGCACAATGCTTACCATATAATATATACTCAATAGCTACTGACTGATTTCCTTATTCACGTTGACTAGCCATTTTTGACCTGCAGTGACTTAAAATATCACTATCTCTTTGAGATGGGGTGGCTTGATGTTTGTTTAAAGGCATAAAGCCAAAAAATAGACCTCATTGGGCAAATGTGACTTTGGGCAGCTGAAACCAGTCATTCTGTTCTTAGTTGTGGTCAACTTGGTTTGGCTGTAGTTAGACTGGACAATACTGGAAACTTCTAGTACTTACTTTCATTCAAAAAATCATGGTGGCTGACCTTCCTAAATAGGTACATTAAAACACAGCGAGAAGAAGCCAGTTTCCACAATTGTTACATGTGCTAAAGTCAGTGTTAATTAGTTAGTCAGTTTGGTGGTGTACTAGGAAGTTTTACAGAGGGGTAAGATGAAATATTATTTCACAAGTCCCTCTTTTCTGGGAATTTATCAATGGTTTATTGAAATGTAAGTTCTTTGGGGGTATGCATTTGTATTTGTTTTGATAACTTCAGTAACCTAGTGACTAGAATAGTGCCTGGCAGAGAGGGAGCTCAATCAATCAACTGAGAGCTTACTGAGCAGTAACTGCATTCCTGAAAATGTGGTAAGTTCTCTGAAGTTACAAAGAAACTTAAAAATATGGCAGTCTTTATTCCCCATAATTTTAGAATCCACCTGAGAAGATAAAATGAACAGATTGAAAACAATTACACATTAAAGCACCCAGACCAAGAACAGAAAAAATTTCAGTTCTTTTTCAAGTTCTGTTACTAATTTTCTTGGTTAGCTTAAACGAGTCACTTTGTTGGGGACATTATAATTTCCTCATTTGGAGGAAAGATAGTTACCACAGGGTTATCTATCAGATAAACTTTGAGGTGGAAAAATGATAGTATGTTTACAAGTGTTCACTTGAATATTTACAAATGTGGAGATAACCAGAGACACATAGCAAAAGAAAGTGTCGGGTAAAAGATTGATCAGTACTTGACCTTGAAGGTGGGTACCATTTAACTTTGTAGAGGGAAGGATAGGGAGAATTTCAGAAATATGTACAGTACACATAAAACCATGCAGTAACATGTGAGTTTGACATAGTTAGGATGGTTAAAATATGTGGAAAACATGTTTGGGAGAAGAGGGAAAAATGAAATTGCTAAGAAAGAGGAATTCAGAAAAGAGATTTGTTTCAAATTCAGGAGATAAGAAGCACTCCTATATAAAGCGTGTGTATGTGTATACATATGGTGCATTAAAAAGTGCCTAACATGGGCCTCCCCGGTGGTGCAGCGGTTGAGCGCTGGGTTGCGAAGCTGCCTGTGGCCTCTGCGGCGCCGGTTCGATCCCCGGTTGCTCCCCGGCCAACTGAGGGGGGTCCCACCTTGCGCGCAGAACTCTCCTGCCGCCCACTGCTCCCCTCAGCAGTGTACTTCGGTCCTTCTGCCTGCTCTGCTCCCCGCTCTGGCTCTGGTGAATTCCCTCACCCTCCCGCGCTTCTGACTGTACACAGTGCATGTATAAACAAAAACAAACAAACAAACAAATAAATAAAACATGCCTCTATTAAAAAAAAAGTGCCTAACACACTGTGAACTCCATATATGTCTCAGCAATCGTGTGTGTGTGTGTGTGTGTGTTTGTATATGTGTGATGTATGGGGGCGGGGAGAAAAGAGACTAGAGAGGAGAGGAAATGTGGAATGATTGAGAGAAGGATATATAAGTAAAAGCTGAGTATGAATATTAGTCTGACAATAGTGAAACAGAATTCAGGGTGGTTTAGAAGACAAATCAGCTAGATAGGTTTTTCAGCAATATGCACATATAATCCTGGGACTACAATAGTAGATATGAGTTGGGAATATTCTTAGATATCAAGTATTTTAACCTCACAATTGAAGTATAATCCTTTTTGTATATTCAGCAAATTGTCTCTGACAACTTGCAGTGACAAAGTTTACTGTTTTGCAAGGCAGCCTGTTCCATTTACGGGTAGTTTGTATCCTTAGACAGAGGTTTCTGATCCTGAGCCTAAATTTGCCTCCTCATGAGTTCTACTCAGTATCCTGGTTCTCCCCTTGGGGCTACACTGAATATGTCTTTGTGCCACCACGTCACATTCTGGCTAAATTTTCTTTTTTTCAGGAAAAACATTTCAGTTTCCTCAATCATCTCTCCATGCATGATTCCAGAAAACTTCAGCATCCGGATTATTTTCTCTGAAATCTCTCTAGACCAGTAAAGTTCCTATTAGAATGTGGGTGCCCAGAAATGAACACAGCCTACCAGATGTGGGATGTCTAGTGCCGAGTTCGTCCCTTGAACTGGGCATTCTGCTTGTATTGCTCTATGCTAACATTGCATTCTCTTTCTAAGCAGCGACATCATACTGTTGACTCATTTCAACTTATGATTGCCTAAAAGCCACAACTACGCAATGGTTTGTTGACCTGGTGAACTTCCTCTTTATTATTTTGGCCTTTCAAACCTGTTGAGATTTCTGCGAGTGGAAAATCCAGGGGACTTGGCAGGTTGAAAAACTACTTCCTTTAAAAAATTTCTAGGGTTGTTATTATTTTGGGGCAAAGGGGAATGTTGAGATACAGTCAGAGTTTACTGATTCAAGATTAGATGGAGGATCTCTTTGCAAAATTAGTATAAAGTTTGAATCACTTTCTATTTGAGAAAGAAAGATATTTGAAGCAAACTAGTAATTGAAATAAACAGTATGATAATATTTTCAAGGAAAGGATGTGCTCAGTGAGCTTTAATGAATAAATATGACTAGTGATTATCAGCATACTTTCTTGCATATCATTTCATTATTCAATTGTTTTTAAGCAGTTTTGCTTAAAATTTAATGCTCAATATTGGGCATTGATTTCCTGAGCCATCCCCCAACTCCACCCATATCACAGAGAGGAAAATATAAGTAACAGTTAACACTTGTATAGCACCTAGTATATGTGAGGCTCTCTTCTAAGCACGCCACACACTCATTTAACCTTCTCAACATCCTATAATGTACACACTATTGTTCTCCTCCTCCTCCTTATCTCCATTTTACAGCTGGGGAAACTGAGATACTGAGAATTTAAGTCATTTGCCCAAGTGAAATAGCCAGTAAATTCAAATATGGAATTTGAATCTAGATGGTCTGGCTCCAGAGTTAGTGCTCATAGTGCTACTCATACCCACTCATCTCAATCAGAACAGTAGAGTCTAAATAATGTCTTCTAGTATCTAGAAAATATCCCCCATTTTCTTGGGTGAAGTAGACCAAATTTAAGGGTAAGTTAATTTTCCACAGTCCAGATTAATATATCTTCTCTGCTACAAATGGTGGGGTGGTTGTGGGGGAGGAAGTTTCACAATTGATTCTGGTTGCTTTATGTATGCTGTATATTTGATTAAGCATTTTAGGATTTCACAGATGAATCCATGTAATATAAAGATGTTTGAAAAGATTTAAAGTTATCTGAATTGGCAAGACATTGACTGCCCTCCACCTGAAAAAGTAGATGGGTGGATAAATATCTTATAAATCCAGCCTATGAATTGCTGAAAGAATCACTGTGATAGTGGAGAGACCAATCAGGAATCTTAGATTCTAGTTTTGGCTGTCACTTATTAGTTCTCTTGCTTTATATAAGTCATTTAGGCTTTCTGAGTCTCAGCTTCCCCATCTTTAAAATAAGAGGAGGAGACAACCTCTCATGACGCTTCCAACTCTAACCTTCCACATTTTAGAGATTAAAGGAAACCAATATTAGAGCAAACATTTAACGAGCTGCCATGAATGAATAAAATCTATCCTTGGCTTTACCATTTTTTTTAAAAGAGGCCTATTTTTTTTAAAGATTTATTTATTTATTCATACAAGCACTGGGTACAGTCAGAAATGTGGGAGGGTGAGAGAATTCACCAGAGCCAGAGTGGGGAACAGAACAGGCAGACTGACGAAATACACTGCTGAGGGGAGCAGCGGGCGGCAGGAGAGGTCTGCCCCGCCATGTGGGACCCTTGCCGGCGGCCTGGGATCGAACTGGCGCTGCAGAGGCTGTGGGCAGCTTCGCAGCTCAGTGCTCAACCACTGTGCCACCAGGGGAGGCCTGGCTTTACCATTTTTGATCATCTAGTATTATAACTGGAATGAAAAGCAAAGGAGATTGATGACCCTCATCTTCCACAATGTGACTCAGAACTGGTTTTGTTCACATAGGAAAGGAGAGGAGAGGGGAGCGGAGGGGAGAGGTTAGGGGAGGAAAGAAAAAAAAGGAAAAGAGAAAAGAAAGGGAAGAAAAAGAAAGGGGAAAGGAAAAGAAATAAAGAAAGGCAAAAAAAATTTTAACCTAATAAACCTAATTTCACTTCAGCTGGCATCAGTGCAAAATAAATTCGATGAGTAGTTTACAGTGTTTCTCCCATAATAATCTGGCTTGTCTTGAAACATTGAGCTTTTAAAACAAATTTTACTGCCTAGCCTATGTCTTTGTGGTTCCATCGTGCTCAAGTAAAAATGCTGACAACTTGTTTTCTGTTTCCACTGGCAGCATTACTGTTTTTAAATCGAAATGATAAATGGTCGGGTATGGTGTAATGGTTCAACTCTGAATTCTATACTGATATTCTATATTTCTCTTTAATGTGAACATTTTTATTCCCAGGTAGATTTCCACTGTGTTAGACAAAGTGACCGTTGCATGATAATTATAATCTCACATGATAATTATATGGATTTTGGTTCTAAGACTTCAAAAAAGATGTCCTAACTTAGGCTTTGTTTTATGTGTGTACTTTTGAGAAGACCAGAGAACTCTGAGAAAATTTTTGTTTTTTTTCCAAATGGGAAAACCCAGGTGTGCCGAATACTGTCCTAATTTCTTTGTGTTTGTGCCTTTCAAAGCATTCAAGAACAGTTGATTTGTATTTCTCCACACATACTGCCAAAGACAGTGCTAGAGACCTGGAAAGACTCACTTTCATCTGAACGTACTTTTGCTTGCCATGTGCTTATGCAATTGAGCACCTGATAATCAAAACCAACTTCCCAAACCTGAGCTGAGTCCTGTGAGGCCTTATTTGAGTCTTTGAGAGAAAACTTCAACTTTTTTTTTTTTTTTAAACATACCTCAACATCATAAAGGCCATCTATGAGAAGCCAACAGCCAGTATAATTCTCAATGGTGAAAAGCTGAAAGCAATTCCATTAAGATCTGGAACAAGACAAGGATGTCCACTCTCACCACTGCTTTTCAATATAATACTGGAAGTCCTAGCCAGAGCAATAAGACAAGAGAAAGACATTCAAGGAATCCAAATAGGAAAAGAAGAAGTCAAACTATCACTATTTGCAGATGATATGATAATATACATAGAGAACCCCAAAATCTCCACAGAAAAACTAATCCAACTCATCAGTCAGTTCAGTAAAGTGGCAGGATACAAAATCAACACGCAAAAGTCAGTAGCCTTCCTATACACAAACAATAAATCTGAAGAAGAAGAAATCAAAAAAACCACCCCTTTTATTATTGAAACAAAAAAAATCAAATATTTGGGAATAAATCTAACAAAAGAGGTAAAGGACCTATACAAAGAAAACTATAAAACACTGTTAAAAGAAATAGAAGAAGACACAAAGAAATGGAAAGACATCCCCTGCTCATGGATTGGAAGAATAAACATTATTAAAATGGCCATCCTACCAAAAGCAATATACAGATTCAATGCTATTCCAATCAAAATCTCAATGGCATTCTTCAAAGAAATAGAACAATTATTGATGAAATTCATATGGAATCACCAAAAACCCCGAATAGCCAAAGCTCTACTGCAAAAAAAAGAAGGAAATGGAGGCATCAAACTCCCAGACTTCAAACTCTACTACAAAGCCATAATCATCAAAACTGCATGGTATTGGAACAAGAACAGACATACAGACCAATGGAATCGAATAGAAAATCCAGAAATAAACCCACAGATTTATGGTCAACTAATCTTTGACAAAGGAGCAAAGACTATGCATTGGAGCAAAGAAAGTTTGTTCAATAAATGGTGCTGGGAAAACTGGGTCGCTACATGCAAAAGAATGAAGCTTGACCACTACCTCACACCATACACAAAAATCAACTCAAAATGGATTAAAGAACTAGACATAAGACCTGAAACCATAAAATACATAGAAGGAAATATAGGCGAAACACTATGGGATTTGCACATCAAAGACATCTTTACAGACACATCACCCAAAGCAGTGATAGTGAAGACAAAGATAAACAGCTGGGACTACATCAAATTAAAGAGCTTCTGCACAGCAAAAGAGACAATAACAAAAACAAAGAGAAACCCCACCAACTGGGAGAACATTTTTGCACCCAACACTAATGATAAAGGACTGATCACAAAAATCTGCAAAGAGCTGATGAGACTCAGCAACAACAAAGAAAAGAATCCAGTCAAAAAATGGGCAGAAGAGCTAAAAAGAAACTTCTCTGAAGAGGAAATGCAAATGGCCAACAGACATATGAAAAAATGTTCAACATCACTTGCAATCAGGGAAATGCAAATCAAAACTACCATGAGATACCTTCTCACACCAGTGAGAATGGCACATATTAAAAAAACTAGCAACAACAAATGTTGGCGAGGATGTGGAGAAAAAGGAACTCTTCTGCACTGTTGGTGGGAGTGCAAACTGGTCCAACCACTATGGAGAGCTGTGTGGAGATTTCTGGACCTACTAAACATAGAGCTTCCATATGATCCAGCAATTCCACTCCTAGGTATTTACCCAAAGGACACAGAAACATCAATTCCAAAGAGCACCTGCACCCCTATGTTTATAGCAGCACTGTTTACAATAGCTAAGCTTTGGAAACAACCCAAATGCCCAAAAGTAGATGACTGGATCAAGAAGATGTGGTACATATATACCATGGAATATTACTCAGCATTCAAAAAAGATAAACACATGCAATTTGCAGCAACATGGATGGCGCTGGAAGGGATCATGCTCAGCGAAATAAGCCAAAAAGAAAAAGAAAAATACCGGATGGTCTCACTCATAGCAGGAATCTAGAAAACTTAAATAAGGGACCAGGAAAATGAATATAAGAAAGTGAAAATCAAAATCAACAAAAAACTATGAACCAGAGACACTTTTTGGGGGGTTTGGGGCGGGAGGGGAAGAATTGGGGTCAGAATGGGGCGTTTGCAATTGTATGGGGGAATATAAAAATAAAATTTAAGATTAAAAAAAAAAATTAACCAGTAAGGGGCCTCCCTGGTGGCGTAAGGGATTAAGTGAAGCTATCTGCAGTCACTATCTGCAGCCACTGCAGCATGAAGCTGTCTGCAGCCACTGTAGCATGAGTTCAATTCCCAGCCAGGGAGCTACCCCCATGGCGCAGCAGAAAAAAAAAAATAAATAAATAAAAGAACATTTTTTTTTTTTTATAGAAGCATGCTTTTTTATTTTATTTTATTTTACTTGTTTGTTTGTTTTGTTTATACATGCACTGGGTACAGTCAGAAGCGCGGGAGGGTGAGAGAATTCACCAGAGCCAGAGCGGGGAGCAGAGCAGACAGAAGGACCGAAGTCCACTGCTGAGGGGAGCAGCGGGCGGCAGGAGAGGTCTGCGCGCCATGTGGGACCCTCCTGTGGTGGCCGGGGAGCAGCCGGGGATCGAACCGGCGCCGCAGAGGTCACGGGCAGCTTCGCAACCCAGCGCTCAACCGCTGCGCCACCGGGGAGGCCCCAAAACTTCAACTTTTATATATTTGTTTGTCAAATGAGCTGGTGCAAGTCCCAAACAACATTCTATTTAATGATTCTTAACCACTGTGGAAGATGGAGCAACCACAAAAGGTTGTTATTTGTGGCGCATATTAACAAAATTATTCCTAGGTGAAGCTTACTTGTCTTGGGATTCCCATGTACTCCTATACTTGTTGACCACCTAACTCCCACACCTATCCTCAGCATATTCCCAGCATTCCCCACATACCTGGTGCCTTCTTGAATTCCAGAATCTTTCATACTTTTTGCACTCTTATCAGAACTTACCCATTAATTGCCTCATAGTTGTGGGCTTCTGTATTCTCTGGTACCATTTGTTGCTTGAGCAAGTCACGTAACAGCTGGGACTCAGATTTCCCATAAGTAAAATAAATGAATTGTGAGAGATTAACTTGAAGGCCACATCCAGTTCCAAAATCGCATGAGCAGAGGAGGGAGAGGGGTCAAAATACGGTGGGGTGGGGAGGTGGGGGAGGAGAGCACAAGGGACTGTGGTGATGGCTCACAGTGGTGGGAGAACTACGGGGATGATACCTAAGGGGAGAAATCAAATAATGTCTAAATATTAACATAGACGTGAGAAGAAAAATAAATTTTAAAAATCACAAATACTAGTGGTATCTAGTAATTGTGCTTTACCTCCTAACAGAGAAGTTGGGTGGGATCATAAAGGCCAAAGTGTGGCCATTCTCTGGGTACATCATGATTTGACCCCGTTACAATTTTTTTTTTAAAGATGTATGTATTTATTTATTTATTTATACAAGCACTGGGTACAGCCAGAAGCGCCAGAGAGTGAGAGAATTCACCAGAGCCAGAGCGGGGAACAGAACAGGCAGACTGATGATATACTGCTGAGGGGAGCAGCGGGCAGCAGGAGAAGTCTGCGCGCCATGTGGGACCCTCTCCTGGTGGCCGGGGATCGAACTGGCACTGCAGAGGCTGCGGGCAGCTTCGCAACCCAGCGCTCAACCGCTGCGCCACCGGGGAGGCCCCTGGTTACAATTTTTTTTATAACACTTAAAATGATAGGCATTTCAGGGATTCCTCATGAATTTTGATTTCCTTCAAATCACACTGCGTAAGTGGGCACCTACTTCGTTTATGCCTTTAGTTGGTTTCCAGATAGCAAATACTCAGTCATTTCATAAGCAGAAAGAGATTTATATGTATTCTTTTGGATTTTCTACTCATTTAGTTACGTGGAGACTCTCTTAAGGAATAAACAAAATTTCTGAGCAGTTTCTTTAGCAAATTTTCCTTTTCTGTTGCTATCATCCTAGCCATACTTTCCCAGATAGTTCATTATAATCAACTCTTCCAAGATATTGTCTCACTCTAAAATTAATTGCATCTCAAAAATGCTACTCATAGATCAGATGGCTTCTTTAAGTAAAAAAAAAAAATATTCTCTCGAAACACAGTTCATCTAGTGAAATTATCAACAATCTTTGTAATCAGTTTTTGGGAATTTGAAATTTCTATGACAAGAAACCAACTTGATTTTACCCAGGTTAGCTAAGGAAAAAGACAAACTGTGTTGGATATTTTCTTTTGGCTTCTCTTTCTTTTAAAACAAAGAACAAAATGACAAATCCAAATTTGAGACATCTGGATGTTTCCCATCATGTGGCTTAAACATCTGCATTTTTTCACTTCTCATCCAGATGTTTTGGTCTTATGTAAACCTAGCTAAAGTGAAGGGGAATATCAAGCAATCATCTGGGGACTTTGATTAACATGGACAGCAAATCTGAATAATCCATGTTCTGAGAGTCCTGTTTTTTGTCTAGTTCAGAACACATTACTAATGAGGTCAAAGTTATTGTAGGTTTGTTCCTTGTATGGGCCAGTTAACTCTGATCTGTTCCATGACCACAAAATGCACCTCTAGCCTCAGCCAGCTGTCTGGAAAATGAGTGTCCTTGGTCTTCCAGGCAGTCACGTAAGAAACTGAAGAGCCAGTCTTTAACACTTGGAAAGTGATATAAAAATGCATTTACCATAGAGGTTGGGCAACAGTGCCATTTTGTACAAAAATAATAATTAGAATAGTAACCCTTACAGTAGGGCTTATTTTCTGTCAAGCACTGTTCTAAATATTTTACACACATTAATTCACAGTGTTCACAACAACCCTATATTATTCTTATCCCTATTTTTCAGGTAAGCAAATGGAGGCACAGAGTGTTAAGTAATTTGTTCAAGACAAAAATGGAGAAAATGGCATTCTCATACTTTGTTCTTTTCCCCACATCCCCTCTGTCAGGGTCAAGGGGAATCATAATGTATTGGCTTTCTAGAAAATGTGTCAAAAGAGGACAGGAATGGTTATTTCTGCATACTGAATTAGTTGGTGGAACTGTAACTGTGGTGTGCCCACCCTGAGCCTAGTAAAGTAGGTTAATCTAATCCCTATTCTTCCACCCAATACGATAATTATAGGCATAAAAGTACCCTTTGCAAAAGAAAAAGGCACTGTTTTTGTTGGCAATATGTCAGTAAAGTATATATTTAGGAAAAAGGACTATGTGGTTAGGAGCAATGAACTACTTTGGGTGGCCTCATAGAACTAAATTATCTGAACACTCTGAAGAAGAATGATTTGTTTGACTGGCAAAATGCTAAGAAACTTTGATCTCTAACCACAAATTGACTGAGAATCCTAAAATCCTTTCTTTACCACTGTTCACTCGATTCCAAACTTATCTCTTCATTTTGGGACTGAAACACTCCACCTCACTTATCTACTCTGCATGTACAATATAAACTTTCCTACACTGGAATTTGTTTTGCAAATATCCCTTTCTTCATGCATATACATTTGTGAATTATTTGAAAAAAGCATCAATTTAAAAAATATTTCCATTATACTTTACATAGTGGACAGTACACAGTGGGTACTCAATAAATATTCATGATTGCTTTAAGTACCATCTGGAGAAAATGTGGTTGAGCAAACAGCAGTGAGCACTTGGAAAGACAAGTTTAGATGGGTGTAGGTGATTTTACATGTTCTGATCTCACAAAAATTAAAGAGTGCTTAGTGACTTTCTTAAATTCCCTAGGGTTGATTTTAAAATTCTGAAAAGGGCATTTGATATGAAAGAGTTTGAAGCAAATGATTATTATTTATCAAACGACCCCCATATATTCATTAGCGAGCCTAGTGTTCAACACTGTGACCTCCTATCAAACATCTTAGAACAAAAATGCATGAGTAATAGAGAAGTTTGAGCCAGTTTTCTACATTAAATTCTCTCACAGAAAAGGGCTACAACAATTGCAAGTGTTCATTTTTAACTGGTCACTATGGAACTATTTTCTTTTTTAACTTCACTCTGGCTTTATCAGTTCACTACCTCACCTTGGGGAATGAATACAAGGAGTGTAAAGATTTATTTGTGCAATTTTCAGGATATTTCCCTTGGTCATTACTTAATTTTCTAGAAAACACTTGGTGAAAACCAACCAATTTCTTTAAAAATAAAATGCCAAAAGGGCAGTGTGTACTTGAAGCCAGTAGCTCCATACTCTTGTAAGCCATTCAGGGATTCCTGTTCTATTTCTTGCCAGGGTTTCCCTTTTCTTTTGCACACCTGCCATTTTCCAAAGTGTTACAGAAGTAAACCATCATACTACTCACTTTCATGTCCTCTTGAACTCCTCTATAAATTTCTCTTTCATAACTGAACTGTTTCTTCTCTCATTGCACTCTGTTCTTACTTTAGAGCCCCATAATATCAGCCACCAATCCTCAAAGAAAATCTCAATTCATCATATGACACTATCCTGAGTTCAAGGCTTACCAGAAGCCCTTCAGTGTCTTTTCCCCATTTAAAAAAAAATATGAGAATGGTTGAAACAGAACAGATTTGGCTCTAATTCAATTAAGGCTTAGAGGAGAGATAGATATCTCACTTCTTTTCAGCAACCCCTTTCATAGTCGCCATAGTTAGGGTGGCACCCAAGATAACCAAAACTGCCACATTTCATATTTTGTGAAATTAAAACTATTGTCTATTCTCTCAATGCAGTTTTCATTTCCAAAGCATCTGCTGCTTTTGTGCATTTCTTGTTTGTCTCATAATTTCTGACACTTTCAGAATGTTTCACCTTAAAATAGCCTGCTTAAAAAATATGCATACTGTTGATGGATGAGCTACATAAATTTGTTACAAAGTTATGGGAACTAGTTTCACCAGTATTTTTCTAAAATTCCAAAATTTATTTCAGTGAAAATCTGAGATTTCTCTTTCCCACTGTGAAATAACTGGAAGAATACCTCATGTTCTAGACTAAATACTTATTATACCCTCATGAACTATATATTTTAAAAATCTCAGATAAAAATCGAAATTTGAATTACCATCTAGAAATAAATTTTTTATAGATAGTGTACACATTGGTTCCTGAAAATGGTAGAAAAGGTTTCTTGTCAAGTTCCCTAGCACAAGTGTGAATGCTCTGTTTTTGAGTACCTACTAGTAGTGAAAGGACACATTGTGGCCAGCCAACTCAAATTGCTACCCACGTTTAATCATTGTAAATAAAGGAAGCAGAGAGACCCATGTTATATTTTCAGAACTGGCATGCTCAATACAGAACTATTAGTTTAAAAATACCACTGAACATTCTATTTGAATTAATCTAGACTTCTGTGAAAAACAAAATAATAAAAAGTACAATTGGTCACTTAAACATATACTACCCATTTCATGCAGGTTATTGATTTAGCAATTACACATAGCATTAAAGAACAATGAGAGTAATACAACTTTATAACACTTGGGAAACAATTCAGAAGAGATACATTTACATTCTGAAATACCTATAGTTTTTACAGAAGCAAAAATCACCTTTCTCAGTGGAAAAATACATCTATGAAACACCTAGGTGTGCTGAATTGGACTTTCCTAAAGGAATAACTAATCGTCCCATATTGAAATGAATATGTCACTGCTAAGCTTTCACATACTGTTGGTGCATGATGCATTTTCTGAGCAGCGGGATATTGAAGAGCAACAGAGACACAAGTACTTTCAACAAAACCCATGGATCACAGGGAACCGAAAATGTAAAGAGCTTGAAAGAAATGATGAAAAAAACATATTCTCTAATGTCCTCATACATTTGGATTTCACAATTATAAGGGCTGGGCAAATTCTTAATTTTTATACATTGTATACATTTGTCCTTGTTTATATTTGTCCAAAAGCATGATTTAAGGACCATTTGCAAAATGCCAGAGTCAACCTTGATTAACAGTTGACCCCCACAGGCATTCTGGTGGACATTGTACCAAAATTATTGAATTAGAAAGAACATAAAGCAGTATTTCACAATAAATGCCAGAACAGGGGCATATTCCTTACAGCAAATTAGTAGTATTTTAGAATATTCACAGGGATTTTCTGGTATGGTACAGTCACAGTCACCATGTGAGGGTGAATTTTAGTCTATAAAACATACAAGATGAAGCACCAAGAATAGGGATACTTCTGCAGGAGCCTCAGACACATGGCCAGGAGATATTATATATGCACAGAATAGTCTGATTCACAACTACATTTCAGATGAGGATCACTGCAACTGCTGCTCTACCACTACTAAACTGTAATTGTTTAGCACTTCATCTCTAAATATTGTTGTTTTATGTCTTTTCTACTGCTGACACTTGCAGTCACTATTTAAACTCAAATTCCAACGATGCTGAAAGGAAGTGGGGAGACACTTATATCTTTGCATAAAGCATACAGCAGGTCAGGAGATCATTTGGGAAAAAAATCCAAATGTGAATTTGTTAGAAAATGATAAAATGTGCACCTTAAAATGTGTTTTCAAAGTGGTAAAACTTTTGAAATAGGCTGGAGAGCCAAAAATGTTGTTCAAAATCATCCTAAAAGAACTAACAGCCTGTCTATTTATTAAGAAATGCACATTGTTTACCTACCTACCAGTTTACCTACAGAAGATGTGATTGCCTAATAAAACTAAAAGCTGTCATTATGAGCTGCTAATTTAAGTCTACAGAAGTTGTCCATTATGTTGAAGTAGTTCTAAATGTTTCAATCACAATTTTTCTCGACTGGTCTTCCTCTATAATCTTCCAATTGGGGTGCCTCAACACTCTTTCTTGATCATTTCTGCTTTTTCACTTACTCTGTGAAAGTTCTCTTTCCCCCTTAAACTTAGTTCAGAATTTTCAAATTCAGTTCAAGTCTTTCAGTTTTCCTTATTTCAAAGGCCATGTAAATACTGAAATATTCATAAATACGGGGAAGATAGCTCACCTACTAAGTTTGCAGTCCAAGTGGCATCATAAAACCTACTCTACAAGAACAGGGGTTTTAAGTTTTTTTTTCTTTTCAGGAAGAAATTAACACTGTTCATTGGAACAAAGTACTATACTATAAAAGCATGTCCTTCTTTCGCCCCACTATTCTAGAAATGTAAATAAAAGAATTAAAGTACAAAAGCATTATCTGTACTGCTTTCTTCAAACACTTTTTCAGCACCTCCATTTCATTATGTGTACTGTATGCTTGGTATAGCAGAAATTTTGTCAGCTCACATAGCCGTTCAGAGGACTTCAGATTTTTCACTACCAAATATCACTGGTGAAGCTAAGCTCTTTGGACGATAAAGGCAGCAGGGAACTGTTTCTATGAAATTCCTGGGTATCTTTCAGGGCATTATTAAGGGGTAGCTGTCCATTGAGTAGCGTCAGAGGCAGGTTACAATAAGTGTGGTGGTTGCCTAGGGAAGGTACTGGCAAGGTAGTGGTTGGCATCTCGTGTTTATAACCTCTGCAACAGTGCCTCATTTGCATCGAATCTGAATGGTGGAAATCAGGGAGATCAGCTTGAGACGACACCATAGAGGCCGAGGTACTAGTCATGGCAATAGAGGGTAAAGGCTGGAGTTCTCCAAAAAGTCCTTGTTCTGCAGAGTCCAGAACATGACACCGAGAAAGCATTTCTTTTTTCTTGATGGGCATTTCATATACTAAGTGCTTCCAAAACTTAGAATTTAATTTGCTGCTTTTGGGTCCCTTCCACTTGATTAGGGACAGAAGTTTGATGTTGCGCTTTAGTGATTCCACTTCCTGGCAATTCACCTTCCCCTTTAATTCTGTACACTCAATCAAAATCACTTTGATTTCTCCACTGACTAGCATGTTATGGAGTCTGCTTTCCAATTCGAAAATACTCCATCCTCGTCTGAGAATATAGTTTGCAGTTAGCACGATAATAAGTCTTCTGCTTTGCTCAACACATCTTGTGAGATCTTCAATGTATGCTACAAATCACAGAAAGAGAGAAAGAGTAAAACAAAGACATTTCCAGCCTTTATAGTCTTAGGATTGCACTCTAGTACAGCAAAGATCCAGTTTTTCACTAAGGTACATCACCTTTTCTTGTATTGCACATTCAGGGAGCCTACAGCCTTAACAATAAAAATGAAAAAAACAACAACCCTATTTATAATTCTTATTCTCTTTCCCCTCTTCATTACTGACAGTGTTCTATCGGCTAATACAAACCCTGACTTTTTCAGAGCTTATGTGTATTTCATTATTTTTTATTTATGTATTCATTTAATTCAAGGCAGGCTTCCAGACTAGTACTTTAAGCGAACAAGCGATAAAAGGATTGATGAAGAGAAATGGAGCCTTTTAATGAATAAAGGGTCACTGTATTTATGGGATTGGTTTGCTCTCCACCCCCATCCCCAGTTTTCAACTACTAAACAAGAAGGGGTTTCTATGTACGCAAACTACTTCAAAGTGAATTTTGATAGAGATGGTGGAAAGTCTTGTAGAATCAAAGCTTGTCTCCTGTAATATTGTTATTCGTAATCTTAGGTTCTCCACTTTGTCCTTCAAACCTGGACATAGGGAAGTGGTGTGTGTGCCCATGAGCTTAATTTGAACCAGCTGCTCTTTGTTCAGAGAGCGTGAGGGGTGGAGTAGTAGGTGGGGGATGGTGTGGAATTAACAGTAAAGGGGGAGGAGTCTATCAACTAAGAAGCAAGTCTTTGCCCTAACACATGGAGCAATTTCTCCAGTGTGGTGGATATGTTATGGCCTTGTGGTGGTGGAAAAACACTCAACTCACTCTAGATTTGTTTATCGCGTGGGATAACCCCTTCGTAATCATGCTCCCAAAGTCTTATCCACCAAAAAGGGAAATAAACACATGTGTTAACAAATGGAGACTTGGACACAGGTGCTGCAACAGAGAGCTCTCTTTACTAAGCAGAGCAGGCCTTGTCTAATGTACAGCGCCCCCTAGCAGAAGCAGTGCTTACAGAAGCATAGCAACATCGGTCACTGCAAATCGGCCCAAGGTTACAGACTGCTTTCAAGGAGTCACGACCAGTCCATAGTGTGAGGCCAGCGAAGAGCCTGATACAAGTCATTTGAAAAGAGGAACTGATTTTACAGATGCATATTTTACAGATGAACTCTCTTTTCCAGGGTTTTATTTCCACTAGTGGGCAGCAAGAAAATTTTCACAAGTGAAATTAAGCAGATTTTCTACACACGCTACAGATAAACAAAAAATTTTAAAGAGATACACAATAGAATTGCCCATTTAACAAGTTGTCGTTACCGCTGTTTTGGTTTTTACTTAATACATTTCAGGACTTTCTCATGCAGTAGTTACAATGACCGTGTCTGAGAGGGTAAGGTAACTTCTAAGTGGGGAGGGAAACTCTTAAGGGTTTTAAGCATTTTATTTTAGAGATTATGTATTCAGGGGGAAAACTCAACATTAAAATCTGTAAAAATACAAAAAAAAAAAAACCCACAAAACGAAACAAAAACACCACACAAACAGCAATGAGGAAGTCATCACTCTGTAATTATCATTTAGAGAACTGGTGAAACAGAATGGAAGGAAAGGTAGAAAGTTTCAATAGAGTGGAAAAATATTATCCCAATGTATCAACAGTTCTGACTCTTCATTTTCTTCCTTTCTTTCTGCTCCCAAAAATAAAGAAGTTATGTGGGAAGCTTCATCATTAGAAGTTGGATCTGTAAGATACAGTAAAATAAACTATCATGCATCTTTCCCATTATTCTTTTCACCTATCCTCCAAAAATAAACAAAACCAAACCAAACCCAAACCCAGAGTTATGGTTTAAGTGAAGGAGTTCATGGAAATACATTTTTAACCAGGTAATTGTAAATTGATTATTCATTTCACAGAAGTCTTTACAAAATTATTTACCAAGGGGTTATTCTGAGTAGCACTCTTCCTTCATTAATTGCAGCTTTCCATTTAATTTTAAAATATTGATCTGTACAAACCTTGTAAGGAGCACATCTGCCACATAAACTATACCTCTATCAACAGCACCATTTTTATCTGTTGGGCTGTAATTTATTTTTAACTATACTTTCAAAAACAAAAGCTGTAAATCTCCCTACTCGAGAGAAAAAAAAAATGACTACACAGATATCCACAGTTGTAACAGAAACTATAAACGTGCATAGTAATTAATTTGATTGGAATCTCATGGGTTTTGGCTGTGCTATTTCTTTCTGAAATAGGGAAGGAAGCAGTCTTTTTCCCCATTAATATGGTTGTCCCCTTTCATTCACCTATTATATTTTGCCATTTGACAGCTAAGCAGAATGCAAAATTTAGAGTTCCTGGAGCTTCTTAGAGATTCATTAGACAGAATTTGCATTTGCCCTCAGAAGGAATGTCTGTTAGGACAGATCCCACTATGCTCAGCTGCACAGGGTGTGGGTGTTGAAGGGAACCTTGGAGAGAGGGCGTGGTCCCTGTCTCCTGCATACTACACTGGCTGTGCTTATCCTGGCAAAGCCTAGTGGAGAGTTGAGGCAACCATCCAGATAATTCCGGCTGAAAACCTGCTGTGGAAGAAAAAAGGTCTGAATTATCCTGGTTTGCCCTATATATACATTAATCATATGCACTGGAGTCAGTCAGTCAGTACATCAAAATTTTCCCTGGGTAGACACAGCCCAAGTGTCCCAAAGAAAACATGAGGCCTTTGCTTGGGCCCTGAATTTCGTGTTCCATTTCACTTGGTGAAAAACCAAGTGGAAGTTTTCAGATGTGCAGCCCACATTTCACTTCTTGGGATGGTGATCAGTGGCTGGGCAGCAACCTCAATGTTTGAAAGCAGCTGGGGAGGTGCCTCTAAGAGCTGCCTGGCTCTAAGGGAAAGAAGGAGGGACTGTGCCCTCGCTTCCAGATTCTGGCGCGCGCGCTGTTTTTCTCTCTATGTTTTTCTCCTCTTCCTCCTGCTTTGCTCCTCTCTACCGCTCTTTCTCCCTTTCTGCTCCCTTTCTTCTCTCTTCTATTTTCTCTGTCTGTTCTCTTTCTCTTTCCTTTTCCCGTCTTTGTCTTTGTTGCTCTCTTTCTTACTTTCTTTTGCCCTTTCCCTCCCTTTCTGTGTTTCTCTGCTGCTGAGCTCCCTTTGCCCTCTTCCTCCCTCCCTTCTTAAGTTTTTCCTTTCTTTCTCCTTATATTTGGGAAAAAACAAGAATCTAGTCATCGTGGAAAATATAAGTAAATTAGCAAGAGACCAGAGTTTCTGACGTGCTAATCTGCAGCCAGGGAGTTGTTTCTAATGCAGCAAGTGCCCAAAATAATTTCCCCCTTACCCCAGGGTTACATGTCTGCATCCAATGACTGTGAATTGAAATCTGATTGATTAGGACCATGTCCTGTTTTTGCATGACCTGCGAGCGAAGAATGATTTTTAGAAACAATTTTTAAGGGGTTGTGAGGGAAAAAAAAGAATATGCTCCAACAGAGACCATATATGACCCACAGCATTTAAAATGCTTATTATCTTGACTTTAAAGGGAAAGTTTGCCATCCCTGAATTAGAGACCTATCAGGGTGTTTAGGTTTGGAAAAGTTCCATATAAACTAAACAGAAACAGGTATCAAGTTAAGACACTGCTGGTCCACAGCTAGTGTAGTCCCTGACAGGCAGTGGTGTGTGTATGGTAGGGCTGTGGTTTTGTGGGAGACATTTTAGAAACCTTCAGAAACCATATTTAAATAGCTTGCTACCACAAAGAGATAATAAAGAAACTCACCCTCCCTCCCCCCCAAAAAAAATCCCTAAATTCTCAACACATAGGAATACTTGCTGAATCTTGCCTTGACTTGTTTGAGGTAAATTTAGCAACTGAGTAGCAGGAATCCTGTAAAAGACTCCTTTTTTCATATAAAAATATAAAAATCCCTTAAATACAATTTTGGTCTGAAGTAACTTAGGATGACAAAAATGACTAACAGGGTTGAGTCAAATAAACTCTTGTTTCTCTAGACAAGACTGTAAGACCACACCAGGTTATCAGACATGAAACAAAGCTAATTACATGGACTCTATTTGTGACAGTCATGATTTGGTAAAGAAAAATTCCTTTTTATCATAGGTTCAATAAGAGTACTTAATTTGGCATAAATTCATTTTTTTCACATTCTAAGTGCAGATTCATTTCATTTTTTCTGTGTTGGGAGTTGACAGGGAAATTTCTAGGAGAAAATGCATTGTCATTAGGCTTTCCTTGAGATACAAACCTATTAGAGAAGGGAATCAAGGTCATGCTAGTAGCATCAATATTTATAGGAAACAAGGAAAATGACTACCTAGAACTGTATGAAAAGCAAAGTAAACTCTATTTTAAGTCCCTTTGAGGGGCAGTTATATAAAACAAAACTCCAGCACACTTAGAGAAGGAGTATTGCATCTAAAAAAAGTGACTTGAAAATAGGACAGTTATTAACAAAGCAAAAAAAAAAACAAAAACAAACTGGAGGAAAAGCAAGATGACAAAATATATGTGTATACTCTTCCAAAAGAACTTAGTACTGTCATAAAACTCAGGTTCCGAATTTGTAGGCAGAATGACAGAGGAGAAAAAACCCTATATTCATGAATTTCCATGTGGTCTTGCTACTGCTTACTCACTCTCTGATTTATCAAACTGATTAGCTATTTGTGTGTTATTTTTTGCTGATGCTTCCTAACTTCTGATGTTAGTCACTATTAGGAAAAGTTAGTATGTTTTTAAAAGTTCAAAGACAAATACTTAGCCTGTAGACAAAGGCATAATTTATTACTTTGCCAAGTTCAAATAATGGTAGTTCAATTTGCTTATACACACGGGGATGTACATCATATCAGCTAAACAGACAAATCAGTAGGGTGAGACAGGATGCCTCAAAGCAGATAACATGCCATTCATTTTTTTGGTGAAAATGGCTAACTGATAGCAATCAACAATGATACAGAACATAAGTTCATATATCGAGACTTAAAATCAAGATAATTTTCAACAGTGATCAGAGGGATCTCCACCAATGATTGGTGTGGAGAAAACAGGAAAAATAATATATGTTTCCCATGTGTCAAAAAAAAAAAAAAGGTTCTCCCGTACTATATATTTGGGGGAAATTATGAAACCTTGGGTACTTTCTATTGCAGTGTCACTGAAAATACATCTGCATTTTAAATAATGATGCTAAAAATACTAGTCTATATGTAGGTTGACAAATCTGACTCTTCATCTTGGCTGATGTTGCTAAAGCTTTTGGTTCTTGATTCTCCCTCAGGCAAATGTATGTTTCTGTGTAGTCTGCTGCAGAAATGAGGCTACAAAATGTGTGTGTGTGGGATTTTCTATACAGTGTATGATAGTACTTGCTCTACAGAAACCTTCCCTGATCTCTCCTCCAAGTTTTGTCTCACTAGTTCACAGATAGTTTGCAAGGCTAAATTTTTCAGGCCAGAGTTTTGTTCTCAGTTGAAAAGTGTAAGGGCCCTCATGAATTCTGATTAATAGATGTAGCAACAGTTAACATGGACTTAGTTAGACCTGTGAGTGCAGGAAACTATTTATTTACAGTTTTGACTTAGGAGGCTGTATTTCTGTTGATGAATCCTTTATTTTTGCTAAAAAGCATTTTACCTGTGGGTGGGCAGAAAAGCATGATAGTGGGCAGAATCCACTCTGGAATGTTTCCACTTCTCTAAATTCTTCTGTCTTCACTTATTCACTCAGAGTAAAGGTAGGTAATGAAACATATTTAGAGAATAATGAAAGTAAGACAATAAGATGAGTAGTAAGCAAAGAGTCGGCAAATTATCTTTCCCTTCCTCTTTTCCTTCCTTAACCCCATGGCCCAGAAACTTGTAGATATGATTAATTACAATCAGTGCAATCTTTGTAAATATGTAAATATGTAACTTATGCACTCGACTCTGTGGTTCCTTACATACTGAAGACATATTGGTCTTAACCACACCCCTACTAAGGTGTCTGTTCATTGTGCCACACAAACCATAGATTTACTGATTGAAATTCTACACCATGAATTCTTTCTTTCCTCAAAATTTGATGAAAAACCTCAGCCCATTGACCTCTGTACATTTTGGGGCATACTGGAGTGCAGTTCTCTCTCTCTCGACTGTAACATGAAGGGGATGGTGGGCATATCTAATTTTATTCCATGTGAGTAAATTGCACACAATGTGTTAAATTTCCATGGTTGTGCATGTCACCCTTGCCTCACACTTTTTAGGTCACAGTCAGATTGCCTGGAAAAGGATTTTATTACTCCCCAAGGACAATTTACTTGAATGGTGTCCAATATGTACGGCTATTAGAGGAACTATTGGCAATGAATACTTACAGATCCATGTACAAAAATGTTTTTTGCATGCCTCACTTCAGAAATGACTAGGGATCATCTGACACCAGATGTATTCTCCAGTCATTTGTCATTTCATTGTCAGCACAATCACATGGCTAGTGCTAAGCATTAAAGAACTGAGGATTAGACCAGGGAAGAAAGTCTAGCAAATGCAAGAATGTAATCAGACATTATAATTTTTCCCCTGAATTATGAAGGAGTCTTAGGATTCTTGAGAGAAACTCATGTAAAACTGAATATAACAAATGGAAACACAATTTAATACTTGAGGTTAAATTCGTAAATATAATTTAGACATGGCTGATCAACCATATGCATGATAATATTTTTAGTTCACAGTGTACTTCTCTGGTACAATAATGTATGAATAACTCACACAGATATCTTTGTAGTCTTTGTACAATTAGGTGGGGAAGTTTAGGTAAAAGCTGGAAGAATTTTTTCTCTTCAAAGTCCACTTAGATATCTACAGATTTTTCCAAAGCTTGAGTAAGAGTTGGCTCATTTAATAAATATTGCATATGTTCTTTTAAGCACCTTGCTTATTTTCTCTTAAATAAAAGCAAAAGTTACAGAATTGGGTTGTTCCTACTTTTAGTCTGAAAACGCTATTTTCTCCATCTGATCAGTGGCCCTCAGCCCAATTCAATAACTTTTTACATTTTTATACTTTTCTAATCTCTGTAGAAACACTGAGATAAGATGGGCTCAAGAGCCTAAATGGTACTCATCCAAAAATGTCCCCAATCTCAGGATCTCAATTGCACAGCTGGGTTCTGTTGGTCACACGTCAGCTTCAGAGCACATCTGTTCATTCCTCAAGGATCCACTAGGCCCCATGAACACAATGTGCTCTGTGTAGAGTACTTTACACCACAAACCCAGCAGCTGCAGGGGTGAGAAAATCTCTACTTCTCAAGTTTGTGTCTCTAGGCAGTTTGAGTAGGGTGTTTTCTATCTGGCTTTCTTTTGGTTGCCTGTCACTTCTGACATTCAGACGCCTGCTGGCAACAGAATTGCTTTTGCTATTCTCAGGACAGATGTTTCTAGCCTGGGAAGAGACAGACCAAACTTTTACTGGAAAGTAGGAATTCTTGCCATGTTCAGGCACCAAACCTGAGAAAACATAAGGAAGATCCTGGCCACAGAATGGAAAAGCAGGTCACTGCCAGGAAAATAATGTCCAGATCTAAAGACTTTTAGTTTTAGCATTTAGGAAAAATATTTGTATCAAATCTCCTCATCTCTGCTGGTTTATGATGTCCAAAGGATACTTGCCTGGTAGGTCCTGTGAGAAAGCTACAGAAACCCCTGCTCACCTTGGAAAGTGACATCTTTTTATTCAAGCTTTTTGAGAACTCTTGGAAAGGAGGAAAGAACGGAGAGGGAACAGGTAGAGGGTGAGACCCAATTATATACTTTTCAAACCTCCTACTTTGGAAACCAGTATCCATTGAAAGGTTTGTGTGTTGATGGGGTTGAGCTGGAATGCCATGAGGGTGGTGCAAGAGACACTGAAGATATATCAAAAGTGAAGATACTAAACATCAATGGGCTCATATTATAAATTTCATTAATTTGATTCATAGAAAATTTTCGTTGTAGATAAGAATGACATTATGAGGTCTGCTTTTATAATCCTCAGAGGCCTCATTGCTACTTTTTGGAGGAAGGAGTAGATTTGGGTCAACATGTTTTAAATGAGATGTGAGGGACAAACACAGCTTATAATATTGTAAAACTAGTATTCCCCACCCCCCCCCCGCAGGAATGTGTCTATATTTATATAGCATAACCTGTTAAATCTGTACCAATGGCTGCAAATACAGACCACAGAAGCTTCTTTAATAACACACATACACCAAGTCCAAAATGTTCTACTCTGTCATTCATGTGTAAATCAAGTATATTATTCATATACTTCATCGACTTCCTGAATGCGTGCTAAAAATGCCAAGGAAAAACTCGTTAATCGTGACATGGTGACTGCTCAGCCAGCTCTGAAATGTTGATGGAAAGAAAAATTGTCAAAGAGCCTTTTTAAACATTTGTGCAGGTTACACTCGCAAATCGGAATTCAGAGAACATGAATTTCCTCGTTCAGGAAGGAAGGATTAAAATCAAACACCCTCCAGTGGTTGCATCTAAAAAGTGCATAGTTATCCCAAATGGCTTACTTGTAAAAGGAATCTTCCTGTACATCACTGAGTACCAGGATCCAAGTTCCTGCTTAGTTTGATGGTCATATAATCTCAAAAAAAATTAAAATGATCTTCTAGGGGCCATAAAATCTCGCCCACACTGATACGTATTCTTGAATATTTCTATGTTAACTTTATTTAATGCCAGGGTATACCAGGTGACAAATTCTTAAATATCTCTGTCTTACACAGTGTGTGACAGTCCTTCACTAAAGTCTTGTGGTTTTGATCAAGGAGATATGTCTGTGTAAGTCTCATACACCAAGGTTAAGGACATTCAGTTCTATGATACACCAAAACAATGAATCAATTTCAATCAATTTATCCAAACAACTACTTGACTTAATGAAGTAAAAAATAATATATCACCTCTTTGGCTAAATTGATATAGCAGGGTGGTTCAATTGACCTGTCAAGTTATCAAAATAGACTACATGGGAGAGCTAAGAAGACACAATTTTGGGATACATTTCCCTTGGCCTCATGCTCTCTGGGTGTCTCTCTCATGCACACACAACTGCTTCTTCATACAATAAAAAAGTATCTTCTACTGAGTGTCAGGTAAAGTGTGTTCCATATTCCCCTATTTATCTTTCCAATGTGCACAGTAGCAAAAACTACTTCAGAGTACAGAATAAACATAATTATTGGGTTATCAGAAAAGTCATGATGCATTTTTGCTCAAAAAACCCAGAAAAATACATTATAACTTTTCCAACAACCCAATAATTTTGAAATGTTCACATGTGAGGACTGATATTTTGTAGTAACTTGGTTTGTTTGATAAAGACTGCTGATTGTGGAAAGGTCAGCACCATATTGAGTACGACTGATGGTGATTTGAATACTTTAATACAATTTAGGATATCATCACCCTAAAAATTAATGTTGCAGAATGTGGACATTTAACAAGATGTTCTTAGCAAAAATATAGACCTACATAGTAATCCAATGAAGTAAGCCCCCGAAATAGTTAAGCGAGTGTTTTTAATTTTTCATCAATGATTGATCCCTTGTAGGTCTTCTTTCTAATATCTGGAAAAAAATGGAAGCAATACGCTTATAATCCTGTTATAAGGAACTGAACTGATAATATTTCTATGAAATATTTATGTTTTTCCCTCTCCAGTAGAAAGCTCCTTTTTTGGCTTTCACATTCACTGTGTTAAACAAAAATACCTTTCAAATACTGTCATGCAAAAATTTAAACCCTCATTTCATTTTCATTAATTTCTCTTGACTTAACCCAGTACTGTTTTAATAAAATCAAGAAGCATCATAAAGCAAAAGTTGAGAGCAAGTAGTATGCTAGAGGATGACAGGGGAATGAGGATAAACGATAGAGTCCCTGCCCTCATGGAGCTTACAATCTTGCTGACTAGGTAAGACATAAATAGATGGAAAACCACATAAAATACAGACAAGATTTATAGTCAAATCATCATACATCATGAACTTTAGGGCTAGAGAAATTATTATAGTCTTTCACAGAGGCAGTGATCTGGAGAAGGAAAAATAGGATTTGTAAAGGTATAGAAGACTAACATGCACAAAAACACTGCAGGGATACACCGTATATGAAAGGCACAGTTTGGTTAGAGCAGAAGGTAGGAATAGGGGAAATGTGAGGACACATTTCTAGGAAATAAATCTGTGCTGACACCACAATGGGAAGTGTTTAGCTAAGATTTATGAATTTTACACTGCAAGAGATGGTGAACAATTCAGGGTTATTAAACAGGAGAATGATATGATCAAGGAAGTATACATATTAGTGGGACCAGACAGATAAGAGAGAATAGAGGGAAAGTAGAGAGTAATCAGTATTGTACGAATGAGCTGATCAAGGCCTATACTAGAATGATAGACGTGAGAATGGAAAAGATGCAAGGGACATTGGACTTGCTAGCGAGAGCAAGAAGAATTAAAAAATGACTCAGATATCAGCATGTTCCTTGAGGTTCCATCAAGGTAGAGGTGGTATGTCAAGTCATGAAACTGAAGGAAATTACAGAACAAAAAGAGTAGAGAACCTCGGAGGAAGGATGGAAAATTCTTACATTTGTGACGCAGGAACACAACGGACCGGGAATAAGTGTCGCCTTTGTTCCTAAGTGCGCATGCTCATGTGCACACACAGACATGCATGACACACATGCACTCGGGGAAAAGAAATGAACCTTCAAACCTCGGTTGTTTCAATTTGTTTCCTGTTGGCTGAAGGACCACGGTGGAAACAGCTGATATTTGGCATAAATGTTATTGAGGAATAGCATGATCCAGTGGAGTGAGAACCATAGTGAAACTGGCCTATGTTCTAATCCTTGCTCTAGCAATTTCCAGTTTTCTGATCTTGAAATTCCTTGAGGCTTTGTCCCCTCATCTACAAGATGAGGAAGATGGTAATTGTTCTTTTTCAACATAGGGTTATTGTACAGATAAAATGAAATAGTATATGTGAAAAATATGTTATGTGCTGTCAAGTACTGAAGATAGAAACTTTTCTACTTTGTTGTCACATGTGCAGCATAAGTTACCAAATTCTGTGGTCGTGGTTTAATTTCCCCCTTTCAGGGATAGTAACACAGACATACATACAAACATTCTAGCACCTTTATTTTCACTCGGCGTTATTTTAAGCTCTATGAGGGCAGGGACTATATCTTATGTTTTCTGTATTCCCCTTCCACTTGACAATGCACATCACTCTAAACATTAGCAGGAACAAAGTATATATTTTTACTTGAACCTGATATTACTTAGAAAACTCAAATAAAATTTTCATATGTAGCACGACTTAAAGGTAGCATCCAAGCCTACATTTTTCCATTGTCCAGAAGTTCTTGGAAATTATTTAAAATCACAGAGGAAGTGCTATACCCAATGGACTCACATTTGGAAATGAGTAACAAGGCATAAATTCAGAGTTATTAAAGACAATGATGGCAGGATCTAAGTAGAAGCACAATGACAGAAGATCAGCTTTGGAACAGAAATGAGTTGGAAAGATTTTAGCTGATTTATACAGATTTTTTTAAGGACCATCATTTTCTCAGAATGCTAAAGCAATAGAATAAAATAGACCATTAAGGCACAATTTAAAAACTATAAAAAAGCAAGAACATCTTTTGAAAAATTCGGATGCTAGAGATTCAGGACAGGCACTGGGGAGAAATTTGCATTTAATACAATCACCCGTAAGAAACACGTATCTACCACTTTGCTCTGATGTTTGAAGCTTCCATATAATTTCCTAAAAGAAACCAAAGTTTTTAAATACAAAAATTGAAAGTACTTACTTCCACTTGGAATCAGGTCCCTTTCTGGGATGAAGAGTTTATATCCATAGTGTTTTTCCAGGACATCTGGCAATATTTCAAGAGCGAATTGCTCTTCTTCAGGATTGTCACAGTCTAAAGCCTCTTGGTCCACTTTTGTGTAAGAGAGATAGGCATCATATTCCTTGTTGTCTTAAATATAAGGAATAACAGAAGGGTTGTGTATATATAGCAAGTTCTCTTTAAGTATTCAAAGTCTATAACCGATAATGGGCTGGAATAAGCATTATAATTGGTGACTTGTTAATAATTGGGGAAAAAGTCACATACCACATAAGAAATCTGGTGAATTTCAATATAATCTAGTCATATGACATGAACTGAAATTGTTATGCAATGTAAGCTATAGTTAGGACAAGAATAAGAGAAATATTATTTGTGATTTGTGGTGACTATACTTATTTGTGAAGTTCAGTGATGTGTAAATGATTAGCTCAGTGTGTTTGAATGCAGGACTAAATAGGCCAAAGTCATGGAATTGAACTCCTTCTGTGCCAGTTGGCTTGGCTCTGTTACTTGGTCACAGACTATACCTTGTTTGCACAAATATGTGTACCAGATCCAAAAGGGGCTGGGCCCCAGAGTGTGGAAGATTGAAATAATGCAGCCTCACTCCTGGAGATACTACTCATAGCACATGTCATACTTCCAGTTGGTTAGTATCATCATCTTCATATACAAAAAGCAGTTCATTATCAAATATTAGACACAGCAGCTGGGTTTTATACAAGTGCATTGCCCATTATTCTTGTTCCATCCATGGCCAACTAATTTGACACAAGCTTCCAAAAGAAGCCTTTGTTTCAAAATATACATCCTTCCAGAGGATTGCCAAATTAGGTTTACTCTTCATACATTTAGTCAGAGAGCTAACTGTGCTTCGAGAATATACTTCTCTCCGTTGCTCTGTTGACTCTGAGCCAGCTTTTCTGAAGAGAAAATGTGCATATATACATGCATTTTTATCCCTGAAAAAATGTTAATGAACACAGCTACTCAAGGTATTAGTCCCTGTTGGTTTTAGAAGGGATAGATTGGAAAAGTTATAGTGATTTTCAAGGTCCCTTATTTAGACAGAATTGAGGAATTGAAATAGAAAACTTGTTTGTAAAAGTTAATGTAGTAAGCAGAGACTCATGGAGCTATTAGTACTTATTTAAACCTATTTACTTGCAAATAATAATTTTAAAAGACAGGCAAATATTTCAGTATTATTTCTGAAGTGCATTAAACTTTTTCATTGAAAAAGAACTGATTAGAATATAGCTGAAATCTGGACAAAAGAAAATTTACAGGAAGAAGCTGCAACTTACGTACCTATACCATCAATGATTCAACCCTACCTGCTGAAGGAGGAATAAATGATGTAAAGAGATATAAATATTTTATGGTAGGAATAGGCAGGGCTCAGTAACTACCCAGAGATATCTGAGGCAGGATCATGTTCTTCTAATTCTAGTGAGATTCCAGTCTCGCCACCCCAAATGAAAGCAACTATGGCTATTTATGTTAAGATGGGGCCTGAAGTCATCAGGAGGATTCTCTTTAGCATGTTGTCTGGTGGGAAAGGCTTCCGTGATCCTTGGTAGGGTTACATGATTGCCTGGAAGCAGATACACATGAAGGTCTGCCCCAGATAGTTGAGAAGATCATTTGGCTTACACATAGGGCACATTTTGCTGTTAGGTATAAATGCCACTTGGAAGTGAGAATGTTCATAAGCAATGCTAATGTAAGAACCTCCTGGTAATCCCAGCACCTCTGACCCTATTCCAATCAAGTGCAGGATGCACCTGCAGGCCCTTGACTTTTTGCAGCTATAATTATTCACCTGGGACTTAGAGCTGCCGATGATACACAGCTGGAAGAATAAAACAGGCCAAAGGACAAATAGCTCCATCCCTACGTGCAGAATGTATTTCCTTGTTCTTGGTGGAGTGGATGGTGCTGTGGCCTCAAACTCCATAATGTCAGATAAGACCCTTGCTTCATCTGACCTTGATAACTTTCCTATCTCCTAAATCTCGGCAAATCGATCTACTTATAAATTTATCCAATCATGATTTGTTGAGCATTTACTATGAACTAGCCATGTGCAGTGACTACCTGCCTTTCCCCCATCTGACCAGGCCTTATAGACTCATGCCCATTGCTTGTCCTGATTATGGCTATTTGTCTTCCAACCAGGCCTAAACCTACATGTTTCTGGTCCTTGCTTCACCTACATCTTTCCTTGCTTTACCTATATCCTAATATCCTAATATAGGTGATACTATAAACACTTTACTCTGGAAAAGTGTCACTATATCCCAAATCAAATTGTGACAAAGAACATGGAGGCCTTTGATATGTGTCTGGATACTAAATTTTACCTAATATCCTAGAAGTACTTCATTTTGGTGTGCTTGGTTCTGGTTTCAGTAACATTTCTTTAAGATGAATGAAAGGTAAAGAGCTTATAGTGGCTGTGCAGGGCAGGAAGAAAGTTCTCAAAGCCACCATGTCAGATGTCCCAGGAGCTCTAGGATGCCAGCTAGTCAGCAAGCCATGACGCAGATGCCACAGTTTAAAAATGCACTTGAGCCAAGAAAACCCCATGAATAGCCACAGCTGTTGCTCACACAGAGGAGCAAGATGGATAGAGCAAAATCAACAACATGATACAAATAAGGCTAAAAGCAAGGCCTGAAAATGGTTTTAAAACCAATGGCAATTCAGTGACACAACTTTGCTGGGCAAGGCTAATGAGCTCTTCTCTTTGTTAAATCATGCTGGTTAAGCTAATCTGAGGAACTGAAAAACAGAGCACCCTAAGACAGAACATTATAAGGAAGAGGGCTCACACAGTGATTATCATAGATATGCTGTTCCAAATGAACAGAGAAGCTATGAGGAAGGGAACCAAACTGTCCATGGAAGAATTTTACTGTTGTCACACCTGTTCGTCTCCATTTTAAAATCTCATTTTAATCCTGTTCACCATCAGAAAGCCTGTTTATAATAACCCTGTTCTGGGGCTGTGCTAAATGCAGTGCTAAAACCTTAACTTTTAAAGTGCAAAGATTGAGTAAACTTGTTCATTGTCATAGCTCTTGTGCTTACTATTGTCCCTGTTGTGTGTGTATATGTGTGAGTGTAGATGAGTAATGTTGATCCACTAAGAAGAATATAAGTAAAGCATCACATGTAGTGCCTGTCCCATAGTAGGCAATATATTTAGTGACTGCCTAAATGAAAGGCTGAAAGAATGAAGCAATCATAAGTTGGTGTATTGAACTGAAATGAATTATATCAAAATACAGTTAAGTCAGTTTGTTGCATAGATTTTATTTTGTAAAAAATAAGGCATTTTCATAAGAACTCACAAGAAATGCTGCCATAGATTTGAGTCAAAGAAAAACATGAACAAAAATTATACAGATAAAACTAAGTTGTGTTTTTGAGATGCCAAAATATTTAAAGAAAATATTTGGTAGGTTATCTATTGGCATCATGAAACTGAATATTTCTAAAAGGGCCTTAATGTTCACTTATTTATCTTCTCTACATACTTGCTATTTTTGTATTCCATTCAGCTAGTACAGAGATTACATATTTAAGGTTCAAGGCTCCATGTAGGAACAAAAATATTTTAACTCTTCCTTCCCAATGAAAACCCTTGAAGTACCCCTCCTACTAATATTGTGTTTTTCCCTCTAAACAATTGGTTTGGAATCAACACATTTAATTCTCTAATCAACATGCTCATTCTCTATATTGTCATCTTTGACCACATGGGTTTCACCTGACATACCAATGCAAAGCAGAATATTTGCTCCTTCGAATGCCCTACAAAAATAGCATGAACCTTTTTTTTTTATTTTTGAAAGATTTATTTATTTACGCATAGAAGAACTGAGATCTATGTCAGAGGTGGGGTGGTAAGAGGACTCACCAAAGACAGAGTGGGGTGTAGAACAGGTGGATCTACTGAAATACACTGCTGAGGGGAGTAGCAGGGCAAGACAGGAGAGGTCTGTTGTGCCATGTGGGTCACCTCCCTGGCCGGGGATCGAGCTCAGGCCCCACAGGTGATAATGTGATAGCACTGATACTTACCCCCTATGCTACCAGGGAGGCCCCAATAATAGAATGAACTTAATCTTACAAATATATACTGCATTTGCTCACTTAGCCTAGATCACTGGGTATGGGTGAAGAAAGTAATTATTGCAGATGAACTTACTAAATCGTATTATCTCTTATGGAGATTATTAACATATGATTTATTATCATGACTTAAAACAAATGAATTACAGGAGTCTCCCTTTCATATTCTATTATATAGACATCCCCTACTGGATTCTTTAGTCACTTTCTGGCACCTGGAATACAGTGATATTTTCCTCAATAACTTATTGCATCTATTTTATGTATACAGATAAGAAGTCAGATTTCTCTGTATTAATTGTTATATATGGAAACGGTGGGTAAATGGTCACATCTTCACATATATTGTTAGAATATAATTATTGTCAGAACGGGTCCTAATTTCTCTTCAGTCAGGGCCTGTAATGCTTTTTAAGTAAGCTGGTATAGTTGTTGGGTAAATGCACTGCTTTGAAAATGAGCATGTTCATCAGATAGTATTTCTCTAATTTACTATGAAAACATAAAA
Source organism: Talpa occidentalis (assembly GCF_014898055.3). Taxonomy (NCBI): domain Eukaryota; kingdom Metazoa; phylum Chordata; class Mammalia; order Eulipotyphla; family Talpidae; genus Talpa; species Talpa occidentalis. The sequence goes on from NW_023601543.1 coordinate 30,035,296, forward strand.
TTCAATTAAAATCCATAACAGTTTATGTAATAGTAATAATAAGACCAAAATTGAAGTTTCCTCAAAAATTTCGATGTTACATTCAGTCACCATACTATTCTTCTGTTTCTCTCTCTCTCTCTCTCTCTCTCTCTATCTATCTAAATGAACTCCCTTTTGAGGTAAGACCATGATCACAAACAAAAGCTCTAACTTTCATTATTTCAATACAGTGAAAATGAATATTTAAACTTGCCTTTTAAAGTAATGACTTACATTTGGACTTCTTTATCTGGGTTTCCCTAAGGCTGACAGTAGGTTGTGGGTGAGGACTTTGCTACATAAGAAGCAAAATTTCTTGCTATTGATTGGAAATATGGTAACTTGTTCTCTTGAAAAAATTAAGTCATTTTTGAATGTTCAAAGAAATGAGGCGCAATAGAATGTTTTATTGGTATCTCATTCATAAGATTTCCAAAAGCCATAGATGGAAAACATAAGAAAATTATAAGCCATATTCTGAATTTCCATCTTTTGAGTTTACCTTGGAGAATGGTATTACAATCATCCAAAATATATATTTTGAGTTTTACAAAGAGTATTGACATAGCTTTTAATCTTACATGGTCTGTACCCAAATGTTTTTGGTGTTACTAATACTTAAAAATGATGTGTAACTGAATTTGGATTTTCTGGAGTAAAAAATGATTAATTTGCTTCTTAGTAAGGGAAAGGGGTTTGACAGCAATTGTTTATTACCTGACCAACTATGTCTCATTGTTAAACATTTTATATGGAAATAATTTCAAACATATAGGAGCATTACAAAAATAAAACTATTTCAAATAATACCTATGTATTCGTTACCCGAATTTACCTATTGTTAATATTTTCTTCCTTTGGCTCTTTCAATAGATAAATCAAAAATGTTTTCCTGAATTATTTTAGGGTAAGTTGCATATTCATAGCTCTTTAAACATTTCAGCATTTATTTCCTTAAACTAGGGATATTGTCTTACATAATCACAAATTCTTGCCTTTTAATTGAATTGAAACAATAGGAGACAGCTTACCATCACTAGTTTCATCACCTCCAAAATGCTGTCGGTAGAAGAGCATCAACTCAATGTTGTAGCATTTGTAGATGACCATGAGCAGAACAAGGAGGAGGAAGATTGCTCCCAGACCTCCTGCAAGCTCAATTTTGTAGATTAGATCTGGAACAAACAGAATAAACAGGAAAAGGCAATTAAATCAGCAACACTTGGGATCTTCCCATATTTCTAGTCTGTAAAATGTACAATCCATTCTGCTTTTCTTTCCAGAAGATTCTTGCCTAATGCAGTAAGTAGTTTTGTCCTTGATATGTTTTTTTAAAACAAATCTTTGCAAAATTAACTCTTGTAAATATTTGATTAATTCTGCTATTGAAATATTGTCTATCTGAAAAGGAACAGTCATTCCCAATTTGTTTTGAACACATGTAGATTCCACAAATACAAAAATGTCCTCACTTAATGTCATCAATAGGTTTTTGGAAACTGCCACTTTAAGTGAAACAAAGTAGAACAAAACCAATTTTACCATAGGCTAATTGATATAAATAAGAATTAGGTTCCTACAACATATTTCTGGTTATAGAAACATCACCATCTTCTAAATGAAGACACAAAACACTGCTAATATTAAACAATCGTTTGTATTCATTTGTTCATTTTCCAATGCATTTATTCCAGTTGAGGGCCACAGGTAGGCAGAGATTATTCTGGCAGCTCAAAATACAAGGATGGTACCAAAACTAGACAGTATGCCTTTCCATTGCATGCCACACACACACACACACACACACACAGAGAGAGAGAGAGAGAGAGAGAGAGAGAGAGAGAGAGAGAGAGAGAGAGAGAGAGAGAGAGACTGGGACAATTTAGACATGCATCTGTTTGGGATGTGGGAGGAAACTGGAGTACTCAGAAAAAAAACTCATACAGACATGGGGAGAATGTATAAACTTCACATAGATAGTGGCTCTGGCCAGGAATAATTTTTTTTTCTCATCAAAAGTTATAACAAAAGGACATTGAATGAAACCAGTTACCTACAAAAAAGTTATTGAAGGATCTGCTGCTGTATACTTTGCTTTAAATCTATTTTAGGAAACTGTTAGAGCTGCTCTTTTCTGGGTCCAGGGCCAATATTTTGTTGTTTCTGTTAAATTATCTTATTGGCTCAGCACGATTACCATCTTTCTTTTTAGGCCACAGGTCTTATTTTACAGGAGAACAGCATTATAAAATTATTCTCAGAATCAAATAAAATCTAATGAGCTTGCAGGATTTAACTATTTCATTTAACCTCACTAGAACATAATTCAATAGAAGGTAAGCAGGGAAAATTAGCTTATCCATCTCCCCTACTTATTTGAATAAATGACTATAATATGCATGTGATATAATACACCCAATGGGGCCAAAAAGAGAATGAGAAATCCAGGTGAATCAATCAGTCAACACCCAGCTACCTGATAGCAGTCATAGGCTGCTCTAGTGGGGTACCCCTAAAACTCTGAAAGCTGAAACAATTAAATCAAAACATAATGTATCCCAGGCTCAGGGAACAGTGATCTGTAGCTTAATTGGTGATATTAACAAATTGAGGGTTACTAACAAAAGAAAGGATGCTATCATGGAATTCAGAGAAATGAGAAGTTAGAGGAAAATAGAGAATGTAGATTTGGCAGTTTCAAGTAGAGAAATGCTAAATCTGAGAGACATTCTTCACTGTGGGACAGGGATATGCATTGGTCTCAATGTAACACAGATAAGATTGCCTAAAAGAATAGCTAAACTCCCCTTAACCTAATTCCATAGCTTCCAAGGGACTTAATTCAGCTTACCATAGAATTAGAAACTGAGAGAGGGGGCAGCATTCTAGTTTATATATCAGTTGCATGTGAGTTTGGTGGACATCAATCAATCAGTCTCCCAGGATGGATCAATTCTGTCAAAATCAAATTTCTGACCATGACAGACAGATACTCTTGAAGATTTCTTGACATCCTTATCATCAACCTCTCCCTGTGCTTCTTCCTTATCTCTATGTGTGCTTATTGTTTAAGAAATATTAGTCAGGCTCAATGTAACACTTAAGATTTAAAGGCAATATATACTACAAGTAATACATACTGTGGATAAAATTTTCAACTAATCTACTATTCTCTAAGTAATCCTTTAAGGCAAGAATTGTTGGTCCAAATTCATAAATGAAAAATCTGAGACTCAGTAGTTTTTAATTCACTTACTCAAGATCATAAACCTAAGTGGGCAAGATGGAACTTGAACCCAGATATCCTATCTTCAAATTTGAGGATCTTTTTATAATACCACAGTTTTATCAGCCCCAGACTGAAAAATGACAAGAGAAAGCCTTCTCCCTGTTCCTTCATAGAAACACTGGCAATACTTCTTGAGAACATGTGACTTGTAGTGAATTTTGGCTCCTTCTGCCCTTTCAACTAAAAAAACCAGAAGCTAAACTACAATGCACCAGGCAAAAGAAAGAACTGAATGGATCACAGGCACTTTACTAAGGGGTACTGAAGAATCCTGTGGTTGTGGAGGAAGGACGGGTGCTCTGGAGTCCAGCATATGAAGAAAAATGTCAGGTTTCATAGAGAGAGGGAATTTGGTCATGGGAAGGGACTGGAGTGAGAGAGAAGACAGTGGTAGCTAGCGGATCCATGGCCAGTCAGGAGAGTGGAAATATAAGCAACACAAACAAAGGTAACCCTTTTTGAGTAAGGAGAGAGGGGGGAGGGTGGGAAAAGGAAGGAGCAGAGCTGCTGTGAAAGACAAAGTATGTTAGTAAGGAATATTGTGAGGGGACACATATGGGTAGGGACTGGAACCTGAACTCAGTCCTGCCTGAAGGAGGTGGTCATTTTGAAAATGAAGACACAGAATTTTAGGTAAAAAATAATCCTCCCACCTATTAGTAAGAACATCTACCCTTTATCTAGAAAGTGTCTCCCCAGGAGCCTGTCTCTATGTGGGTGGTAGGGCAGACTTGCTTATGAAACCTCGGTGGGGCTGCAATATCAAAATCTTTGCTTGTTTTCTCACCATCTTATATCAATTATGCATTCTTAACAGTCAGTCTTAAATTGACAGAGCAATACAAGATTCTTGTTACTCTGAACTGACCTCTCTTTGATCTTAGGGCACTGATGGACATGATTCAACTTGCTTCTCCTGCTGTAAAGTATTCATTCTCCCTTCCTCCCCATACCTCTGCAAGCCTCTCTGCCCTTCCCTCGTCAGAACAGTTTTCAACTTTTTTTCAAAATCACCAAATGAGAATTTTTTTTTTTGCCATTTCTATGTTATTTACAGGGTCCAGTTGCTATTAGGTAGATGGAAAACTTTAGCAGCAGGAACAATTTGCGCTCTCAAGTAGCAGACACCTTTCTTCAGCAGTAAATTTATGGAAGAAAACCATGGTGTGAAAAGTACCTTTGTGGTTTTGGGGTCCATTTTATAAAAATGTCTTTGAAAGATATTACCTAATGATGGCTATTTATGTTGAAAACTGTGGACCTCATCTCCGAGACTCACCACTCTCCTTTAATTCAGCCTTGGTAACCACATTAAATGGGAAACACACATGGTATAATGAGAGAGCAGAGCTGCCATCACCCAGAAGACACGTGGGTCCTCTTTTGTCTTCTGTTTTCATTTGCCATTTTCTAGCTCAGCAGGATCTATACTTCTTGAGATATTTTCTGACTGAAAAGGTAAAAGTCGTTTTATTTGGATTGTGTCTTGTACACACTTCTTAAGGATAGCCATAACCAAGGCAGCAGACATTAATGGGGTTGTAACTTTTTCTAGGTACCCAAGGACAAGTGTACTTCTTTTTAACCTTCTTGGCCTGAACCTGACTCTTTTTTTCACACTGAAAAGAAGGATTGGATATTATAGAATGGGATGATAGCAACTGAAGCCAAGGGTCTGGAGAGAGAAAAGCCTGGAAATGGTTTGAACTTGCTTATAAATTTGTAACGGGTTGTGGGTTCTCATCCTAGGATTTCTTTTATAGGCTTGAAGTTAAGTTTGGGGCAGTAGCACTGGAAATGGGGGAGGAGAGAAGGGGGAGAGAGAGAGAGGGAGAGAGAGAGAGAGAGAGACTGAGAGAGAGAGAGAGAGAGAGAGAGAGAGAGAGAGAGAGAGACACTGAGTGATATGCTTCTGTTTGTATGAAAGGAAGTGTGTAGAGAAGAAATATCAGAGTTTGTTTAGTATAAGATCAAAGTCTTGGTTCACAAAAGAAAAATTGGGGCAGAGCTCTTAATGAAATGTTATCTGTACTTACTGGCAACTATTCAATCAGCGAGTAAGAAAGTGGTCGATGCAGGTGAAAGATGCACAGGTAAGGACATCACATCTTGCTTTCAGAAAACCTGAACCTCTTAACTGGAGACAATAGACATGCATTTTCACTTCACAAAAGGATTTTTCACTTTATGGAAGGATTCATGAAAGGTTTTTCCTCATAATAATCACTTAGGGCATTTTCAACATTTGACTTAGAGATTACCAGGAACCTAATGTTCCAAAAACCAAGCTACACTCATATTCCAGGTCAAACACTGTGAATATGGAGGTCAGGCTCTGCTGTGGGAAAGTCTGAAAGGTTCATCTCCAGATGAGATATCTGAGTTTGGCAAGACAAGTCAGAGCTCAGTATGGTTAAAAATATTGAAGCAGGGCCACAGGACTTCTTGCTCTCTTCTGGAGTTCCACCACATTGTCGAGAGCGCCTAAGAAAACTGATCGAGAGAAGATGAAGCACATCTTTTTGTTAAGCACAGTGAAAAAATTTAACTGCTACCTAAAATGGAGAGTGCAAATCAGTTTACCGTGGGCCAATAAAAGGCTTTGTTGATTTATGTAATGTTTCAAAAAATGTGGATAAAATATTTAAAAAATCATAGTCTAAGTTATTTTCGTTGTATTTTGTTATCTTGTTTTCTAGACCTCCTTAAAAAAAAAAAAGTCAATATCTACCTGGTCTCTGAAGTCTGAGTTTTCAACCCCTAATCTGGGAAGTGCATTACTCTGAAAAGAGAAATGCATTTAGATAACCCAGGGGAGACACTAGTGAAGACAAGATCATAGATAAGTCCTCTCCTTATCGCTGGAAATTTCCCATTCCAGTTAAGAGAGCCTATTTGCATCCAACAAATATTTTTGGACATTTACTATGTTCTATAGTAAAGCAGAAAAAGTCCCTGTTCTCGTGGAATTTAAATTACAATGTTCATGGGTGTGTGTGTTTGCGGGGGGGGGAGTGAGACAAGAAGCAAACAAACATGTAATATGATCTGAAAATGTATTAAAAATATTAAAATATATAGAGCCAAGTTAGATGAAAAAGAAAGTGATGAGACTCTGTCAAAAGATGAATGGACTAAGAAAATGGGATGTGACACACACACACACACATACATACACACACACACACAGAGACATATCATGTATATGGAATCTTTAAAAAGCCAAATTCATAGAAACAGTATAAAAGTGGTTGTCAGTGGTTGGGGGATGGGGGACATAGGGATAGAGGATATTAAATAGAAATAGAGGATATTAAAAGAGTAAAAACTTTCAGCTATAGGATGAATACAGTCTGAATACCCAATGTATAATACTGTGAGTATAGTTTGATCACACTGTATTGCATACATGAAAGTTACTTCGAGAGGGTAGAACTTAAATGTTCTCACCAAAATGCAAAAGGTAAATATGTGAGGTAATGGATGCTTTCATTTACTCAATAGGGGGGGAATCCTTTCATTATGTATGCATTCAAAAAACCATTATGTTCTTCACTTTAAATCTCATATAATTTTGTCACTTATGCATCAATAAAGCTAAAGTATTTTAAAGAGGAAAGCGATAGGTAGTAGTATTTAATATAGAAAAGCCTGAGAGGACTAGGTAATATTTAAGCAGAGACATGTAAGAAAAGAGGTAGTGAGTCATGGGAACAGCTGGGGGAAGAATGTTCCAGGCAGAGGAAATAGCAAGGGCAAAGATCATGAACCAGGACTGTGCTTGGTGAACAAGAGAAATAGCAAGGAGACTAGTGTATGCTACATTTGAGGCAGATCATGCTAGAAAATGAGATCGGGAATGACAGCAGATTGTGTCATGTCTTGTAGACCATGGCGAGGATCTGGGATTTCATTCTAAGTATAAGGGTGAGGGCTCTATAATGGGAGCATTCAGATCAGGGTCATGTATGATCTGACTTACATATTAAAGGATCATTAGAGCTCCTGTGATAACAGACTGTATGGGGACACAGAGGAACCAGGAAAACTGGTTAGGAGGCCACTGCAGTGAGGCTCACTGATGCTGGTGGCACAAAGCAGAGTGGCAGCAGTGAAGCAGCGGCAAGTGGCCAGAGTCTGGATATATATTAAAGATAGACTCATGGGACTTGCTGGAATTAGATATAGTGTGAATACAGAAAAGGTCAAGGATGACTCTAAGGATTTTTGCCTAAACACCTAGAAGAAAGGTGATAGAGATGAAGAAGGTGACTGGATTATCAGGTCTATAGGAAGAAGAAATTAGGAATCATGTTTGGTACAAGTGAAGCTTGATATGCTTACTAGATATGTCTACCAGTGGAGTTTCTGAATAGTTGTTGAATAGAAAGTTATGTATACAACTCTGGAGTTGAGGTGAGAAGACCGGGCTAGGGATATACACTTGTGAGTTGTCAGCATATATATGGTAAGCAAAACCATAAGATGAAGGGGCCTTCCCGGTGGCGCAGGGGTTAAAGTCTCAGTGTGATCAAGCTATCAGCAGCCACTGCAGCATGAGTTCAATCCCTGGCCAGAGAGCTAACCCACATGGTGCAGCAGACCTCTCCTGTCTTGCCTTCAGCAATGTATTTCAGTAGATCCACCTGTTCTGCTCCCCACTCTGTCTCTGGTGAATCCTCTCACTGCCCCGCACCTCTGGCCTACACCCCAGTTCTTGTTTGCATAAATAAATAAAAATAAATCTTAAAAAACAAACAAATCATGAGATGGAAAGAAATGATTTAGGGAGTGACTGAAAAGAGGGCACTTGAACCATAGAGAATGCTACTATTTAGAGATGAGAAAGATGAGTCAATAGTATCAGTTATTCATAATTTAGACATGTTTTGCAGAATTCATGGGAAGCAGTAGTTTTATAGTTATGTCTTAGTTTCTAGTGTTAGATCACTAGAAATTTTGTGTTGTTGGTGGTTGCTTTCATTATTAAATATCAAATAAGGGTATTTTTATCGCCACTGACTGAATGTTAGGATGCTTCCTCCCTCAATATTTCCCTTCACAGCAGGTTAAATTATAACACTACATCTCTTTTTTGCATTTTTGTATTGAATTTTTAATGTCTGTCTTTCTTTGCACTCTCACAGTCCTGGAGATTATAAACTCTAGGATTGGGGATATTTATTTTATTCCACACCTATTCTCTAGTACCCAGCACAATGATTGTTGTATATGATCCTCAACAATAAAGGAGAACTTTATTCATTCATTAGCCAGAATGTGTTCTAAGTTCCTGTTAGTCGCCAGATACTGCCCCAAGTTGCTGAGAATAGAGGTGCAGTAGACATAAATAAGAGATGGAATGGAACCGTGATCCTTGCCACAAGGTCATGATCATTATCTGTCCTTCACCTAGATGGACTAAGAGGTTGAAAAGTACATAGAAGTTATCCAAGTTCCAAATGATAATGAACAATTTGAACTTGGTAGATTTCATACTATATCTTTATTATTTGAACTGCAAAGTGATGCTACAATGCAGATAACATTGGCCGTATTTTTAGATGATGAAATTGAGTTTAAGGGAGTCTGATTAGATAAGTTAGTTCTACTAAACCTGGTAGCTGAATATGTGGCTGAACCAGGGTCTCCTGTATCTGGGTGTCCTGACTTCACTTTCTATATCAAGACACGTTTGTATTTATTTATTTATTTGTTTTTATAGATTCATTTATTTATTTATACAAGCACTGGGTACAGTCAGAGGCGCGGGAGGGTGAGAGAATTCACCAGAGCCAGAGCGGGGAGCAGAACAGGCAGGCTGAAGAAATACACTGCTGAGGGGAGCAGCGGGCGGCAGGAGAGGTCTGTGTGCCATGTGGGACCCTCACCAGGTGGCCCGGGATTGAATCAGCCTTGCAGAGGCTGTCGGCAGCTTTGCAGCCCAGCACTCAACCGCTGTGCCACCGGGGAGGCCCAAGACACGTTTGTATTTAAACACTCATTCTAAGATGGAATCAAGCTCATCAGATTAAGAAATGGTGCTAGTGAGAGAAAAAGATTATTCTCAGAATTATAACATTTCCCTGCTTCTCCCAGAAGCAGCTCAAGGTCAAGTATTAGGACTGACTGGAAAATAGAAATTCCATCTTGGCTCGGAGGTACAACTAGTGACCTTGCTGATTCAGTCTGTTCTACTGCTCTATAGCTCAGACAACAAGAACACTGATTGAGAACATTTGTTCTGCTACATTTACAAAACCTTTGCCAGATGCACATATATACAAATTATTTACCCTTTTTCAGTAATCAAAATTTGTGGCAGGATAGGAGCCAATCTCAGAAGCTCCTCCAGTGCTGAGATTGTTGTTCCCATGTCTGCTTTTATCTCTTTTATTTGTAAATTTTGTGTTTCTTTTCTTTGCCCATTATATATGTTTTCCAATTATATATGTTTTCCACCCCATCTGGAACCAAAACTAGAGAGGGAACTCCATAAATGCCAAATTATTTCAAAATATATGCCTGCTAAAGGGCTCTTGCCATCAGATGATATGAAATACTGTTTATACACTTTATTATAACAATTAGAAGAGTATTATATGACACCATTCATTATTTCATTTATATTTTAGTGAGGGCATTAAAACGTGACATTGTTTCTCATTCTGCAATAAAATCCTTAGTATTTCATTTGAGCAATATAAGATATAAGCAGATGAAATATAGAGAGGATTTTGAATGTCAATACCTATCAAATTTTATGTAACACATATAACCAAGGTACATTGTATCTCACTTGATTTAATACAGACCAATATTTCATTTTATTTATCCTTTTCCTAAAGTTATGGAAGATCATAGGCATTTTATGCTAATGTCCACAGCAAGAGAGATACCTTTTCTTAAAAAGAATGTTTAATAGAAGTTTACGCTAAGTGACAAAATAAGTCCAGGGCACATGTCTAACTTCAATAGTTAGTTGATAGCTAAACAAATCATAGTAATAGTTATACAAATAAATACCCTTTTTACGCAGCAGTACACTGGCATGTTTCCGTCCATTTCGGTTTTCCACATGGCAGGTATAATTTGCCAGGTCAGCTTCCACCACTGAATCAAATATGAGTGTCAACTCAACTTCCTTTTCTCCAAGATGCTCTTTGAGGAGTCTGAAACAAAGACAGTAATTTTTACTGAATTGCTTTGATTTGGAAAGAGCTACCATGCAAAGCCTGCAGGCGGCTGTGTAGCTCACACAGGTCTCCAGTAGGCATGGGGAGGTCAGGCTGGTTGTATGTGTGGGACCTGCAACAATAAAACACAAAAAGTGGCTCTTGGTTGGAAGATCCAATGGGAAGGAAATAAGTGAAGAATTCCCTAAGCAAACTAGATTTTTCACCATACAAAGAACGGGAAAATGAAGAGTGAAGGGGAAAAAACCTACAGGAGTATGGGGTCATGTTAGAGTTTTAACAGGGGAAAAAAGTTAAGGGAATGGGCCTTGAAAATGGTCACCAGCATGGACGTAAGTTAGGGGTGGTAGTGGCCCTGGATCCCCAAAATGCGGTGAAGAGGGTCTATGCTTCTTCTTGTGTTGAATGCAGTCATGAACCCCATGCCCTAATCCCCTCACGATCTTAGCACCCACCCCATGACTCTGCTTTCTCCTGACACTGCTCCCTATTTGTGTTTCTCTTCTCCCCCACCCTGCATAGGAGAAATCCCTGCCCGATGTGACATTTTCTCATATTGCTTTCTCAAGTGAAGCTGCAAAGGGTATTGAATGGCCAAGTGTTCACAGAGTTGCTGAGTTGCCAGGAACCTTTCCTGAGGAGTGTGCCTCCTGTTTCTTTGGAGAATTATATTCTCACCAATGTTCACTTGCCTTCTGGGTGAGGTGAAATTGGGTGACCTGTTGACTTTTAGTTTTCTGTATCCTGCTTTTTACCAAAGAAGGAGCAAATTGCAAGTCCACACAGTGGGAATTCTGCCATTAAGTTCTGAGGTGAGGTTCTTTAAACACATATATTTGCAAGCATGAAATACTTTAAATGGAAAATTGGGGCACTGGAAGTGATCCTTATTTTTTTTTTTTTAGACATCTGGGTATGAATGCAGAGAAGTACTTTCTGATTTAGTGGCATTTAGTACAAAGCTGTAAAAGACAACTAGGCTCAAGGAAAACAGAGGGTCTCCTCTTATAAGTTCAAGCTAAATTCTACCAAAGTCATTAACTCAATAGCAGTTTAATTTAATTCATCCTTAGTTTTTAAGAGTACCTACTATATTACCTTAACTTTCTTGAAAGGGAAAAATAGATTAAAATGACTTAAAATTAAATATCCCCATGTACATGCAAAGGACTATTATTAAACATCATTTCATTATCCAAAGATAGATTGTTTATATTGTGGCTCCTCCAAAAATATTTGTATTTACATTTATTGATATTTAAAACTGGCCTGGCTTAATCTCTTCTGGCTCCTCTTTGAGAGAAGGAAAGGCTTAAAGTTGGGACGGTGGAAGAGATTTCCCAAACTGGAATCTGTAGCTCAGATTACATTCCAAATAGACATGGTTTTAAAAGTAACCTGTTTCTGTCCCCTTCCAATAATATACATATCAGAGAGTTGATGATACTTGCACTTGAAACTTGAGTAAGTCTCCTTCTGTTGCCATTTACATTTATGTATCATCACTGAAAACAGACAAATGTAAGAATTAACCACACTTTACCAGTAGTCTGTCTATTAATTTTATTTTCCTGGATAAAGTTGTAGTTTTCCTTTCTTTTCTTCCACCATATACCTAACCAAGGAAAAAATGGGAATTTACTGTTTTTATGGTTTATGGTGAATTTTACTCTCTCCATTTTTTTCTCTGCCATGGGTAAATCCCACTACACTCGATCCTTTTAGTTTTGTATAACCCACTATGGAAGAACCCCCTTTAGTGCCAGAAGCTGCATAAGCCCCACAAATCAAGTTTAATTTAAAGCTTCATGCATAGGGCAGCCATAGCCTTTGCCAGGCATGGGACAGAAAGCTGATCCTGTCCCTCCAGACCAAATCTTTCCCTCTTTATTTCTAATGCAGTTTCCAAAAACAGCTCCTCACAGGCTGCAGAAGGAATCTGGAGAGAGGACTTGAAAAATGATCTGTCTATTAATATATATGAGGTGTCTTAATTATCAGCTCTTAAAAATCTAGAGGTGACTTGCTTTCTTGAAATAAAGAGCAACTTGGTGTTTATGTCTACAAATCATTCTGCAGAGCAGTCACAATTCCCTAGCAAATGCTGATATATAACAGTCTATCAATGATTCTTTGTCAATTCTCTAATAAGTGCCCAGCTATGGGCTAGATATTTAGTGTAAGAAAAATATAAGCATTAAAATACCTGCTCCCAGGAAGCATTAAAATTTAAATAAGGAGACAAGCTCTCCATAGTAGAAAAATTATAGAAAGAATGAGGTGAAGCAGGATGGTACAGTCACATTTCTAACAGGATTTCAGGGAAAGGAGAGACTATTTTGACTAAATTAGCTATAAAAGGCTTGAAAAAACTTTGTCTAGAAAAAAAAAAGGAGTTTTCCAGGAGGGGAGATAGGGACAGGTATTTGCAGAATGTGCGAGGAGACTGAAAGATCTGGCTTGGAATGGAGGCTACAAATGAGGGGATCCTGAGATACACTTCAAATAACTTCAGAAGTATCTTATTCTAAGGATTAATATTATATGTATCGATACTGTATGAATCTGACTAATTGAGAGGTGGGACAATAGAGATGGAGTGATTTCCCAGAGGAAGGAGTACTGGGGTGCATAGAGGTGAGTGTATGTCAGCTAATGGTTGAGCAGATGTCATAATCCAGGTGAATAAAGTTAAAATCCCTGCTTATCTGCAGGACAGCTGTGGAGGACATAAGACCAGCTAAGCAACTGGAAAAATGGGGATCTCATCACAGGCATATACACACACCCATCCACTCACCCTTTCAAGTGACCCTAAATCAGGCTATCAGGTTCTGAAGCTGCTTCCAGGTGGAAGTGGAAGCCCTCTTTCAAAGATACCTTCTGCCTTCCTAAAGTCTCATCAATTCCAGTCCCACAGAAGGAAATACATATAGTGAATGTGAATGATTATTTACCAAATCTGAGCAACATCTTTGGGAAACAAGAAACAGTAATAAAAAAGGGTAGATAGTATGCTCTTTGTTTTCTTTAAAGGACAGTCATTTTCATTCTTCTTAGGCTTATTTTGTAGAAAATATCTGTAGTGATTTTAGAATGACAGTATCTGCAATACTGCAGTAATATAAAGAGATTCAACATGTCAATTATTCACAGAAAGTTCTAAAATAAAATAGAAAGAATGTATACTATTCAGAAAAAAATGATTGAGTGACTTGAATTGTCAATTAAAACGCAACCACTTGTCATTGATAACAGACATACCAGGCAAGGATAGATTAAAACCTGGCTGTGCCTCATAGGCCAAGCCCAAATTAAAACTAACAGGATGCCCCGAAAACACCTCTAAACTCAGTACCAATATAGGAGCTGAAATAAAACAATCTGTGATTCTTTGGGTTCCAAAGTTTTCTCCAGATTTTGATATCTAGTACAAAAATCTCTGCCTGTAGAAGCAGTATTGCTCTCCCATACAAAGGAAGTTTCAGATTCTGCAGCTCTTATGCTGGGTCACCACCAGCATAAGAGTTTATAACCTTCCCCTCTTACTGCCAAATGATTGGATGATTATCTTGTTGTAATGTGCTCTCCCAAATAAAATCATATTGTGGTTTGTACATATAATTGACTTGAGTTATAAGTGAAAATTCTCTACTCCGGTAGAAGTTAGCACTTTTGAGATCCAAACCTTATATTGCAACATTGAAGGCAAGTTATATGTAACAGTGAACACTGGCAATAATAACAATGATACTAATAATAATACAATAAAAACAATAAACCTAGGTGACAGAAGTCGGCAATTTCAAAAGCTTTTATTTAAAACCTTTTTTTAAAAACCTATTATTAAAAAAACAGTAACAGCAGAGTTTGGAAGTTGTCACTCTCATCCTTACAACAAGAAAAAAGCTGAACAAAGTGAAAATCAATTAACTCTTCTTAGATTCACCTGAAGATTTAGGTTGCAGGGCAAACTCCTGCCCCCATATTTGTGTTAGTGAGAATCACATTGTACTAGGAGCAGAAAAACCAGAGCAGGAACCAGGAACTACTTGGATTTAATGAAACTAGCCTACCTGAGGGAAGGGAACTACCTAAATTCCTGCACCCTCAGTCTTTGCAGTCTCTTCTAAAAAGGGGAGGACAGATAAAAAAGTACTTGTGAACATCATAGCTCAGAGGAACAGAAGACTGAGACTTCGTCATAGGATTATAGAATGTTTATCACCACATCGATCAGTCTCCTGTAGGATAACAAAGGTATTTAGCAGAAAAAACTGCACAGCTCAGACCCTATTTAAGAAGCAGTCTTTCGGAAAACTCAAAGAAAACAGTAGAGATAAGCAAATAGATTATAGGAAATTTTAGCCTCTTAGACCTACAATTACAGAAAAAAGCATACAAAGTCTAACTCCTAGCCACATGAAGATAAAATTTCACACTGAAAACTTGTTTAATTTCTTTTATGTGATATGTGGCTTTGAACAATAACAATAAAATTATAAGGTATGTTATAAAGAAAACAAAAGCGTCTGAGGAGATAAAGCTGGCTTCAGAATGATTTTCAGATATGGCATAAATTTTGAAGTTACCAGACTGAGAATATAAAATAACTATGATAGATATATTAAGGACTGTAAAGGAAAAAATGAAATACATACATCAGCAGGTGAGTAATGAAACCAGAGATGAAAAGTGTAAGAAATGCTAATAATCAAAAAATTGTAACATAAATAATGTCTTTCATGGGCTCAACTGTAGACTGAACACAGTCCAAGAGAGAATCTTTGATCTTAAAGGTATGTCAATAGAAATCCTTGAAATGCAAAGAGTAAAAAGCAGGAAAAATAACACAAGAAAATATTGAATACCTAATAAATGTTTACAAAAGGAATAACATGCATGTAATGGAAATACAAAAAGAAGGAGAACGAGAAAAGGGAAAGGTAAGAACTTTTGAAGTACTAATAGCTGAGAATTTCCCAAAGTTGATGACAGACACTATTCCACAGATCCAAAACTTGTTATCATCAGAAAGGCAAACGAACAATTCTTAGTTATTGAGGATGTGGAGAAAACAGAACCCTTGTACACTATTGGTGCAACCACTATAAAAACATGCAGAGGGTCCTAAAATTATTAAAGATAAAACTGCCACATGTTCCAGCAATTCTACTTCTTGGTATATATCCAAAGGAAATAAAATCAGGATCAAAAAGAGATTATTGCACTCTCTTGTTCATTTCAGCATGATTCACAGTCGTTACGATCTGGAAACAACCTAAGTTGTTTGGACAAAGAAAATATAGTTTATATACAATGGATTATTATTCAACCTTTAAAAAGAAGGATATCTTGCCATTCTGTGAAAACATAGAAGAACCTGGAGGATATTATGATAAGTGAAATAAGTCAGATGGAGAATGAAAAACACGGTATATTGTTTACATATGTAATCTAAAAGGTCTAATTCATACAAATAGGGAATTGACTGGTGGTTACCAGGAGCAGAGGGTGGAAGAGACTGGGAGATATTGGTCAAAAGGTACAAACTTACAGTTATAAGATTAATAAATTATGGAGATACAATGTACAGATTGTGACTATAGTTATATTTGAAATGTGCTAGAAGAATAGATCTCAAGTGTTCTCATCACTCATACACACAAAATGTAAGGGTGTAGGGTGATGAATCTGTTAATTAGCTTGATTATAGTAATTATTTCCAATATCTATACATACCAAGACATCACATTACACAACATGAATATATATATATATATATATTATATATATATATTATATATATATAAAATTCTTATTTGTTAAACATACATCAGTAAAGCTGGGAAATTTTTTAATCCCAAAGAAACAGATGAAAGTGATATGATTTTCCCCAAGTGAAATAAAACACCTAATTGTAACATTAATTCATCATAAATGTTCCCTTAAACTAAATTGAGTCTTTCTTTGATGTCTACATGTAATCTTGCACAGTTTCTGGGTCATTATTCTTTGTATGAGTAATCATTGTCCAGGAATGATGACTGAAAAAATGTATTTTTTTCAAAATACCCTATTAATTAAACAAAATATTTCTTTTGGTGTTATTTTCTTTTTTCCCCCATTAAAGCCTTATCAGTCAAAGACCAGATCTGACAAAATCAGATTTATTAACTGTGTGCATTGAGAATGGAACATTCCAGAGGAACTATGGATCAGTGATTACAGGGAGTAAGAAAGCTTCTTTTGTAACATTTGGATTTCCATGGAAAGATTCTGAGGAGGGTCTATAGAAGTCCTGGAGATTTTGGGATTGGTTAGAATTTTTAAGACAGGATCAGGAGATGGGAGGATTGCGTACAAATAAGATGAGGGTGGCTTAGCAAATGGGTATTCCCAGTAATAAAAGAAAATAACAAATCAGGTCTGGGAGGTCACTGGTAAGAAAGCAGTAGCCACTTAAGGGAAGTGGGTATCATTTTGGCATTTTACAACTGCTGTATGACCTTGGAGAAACAGTGTTTTCTGTTAACTTTGTAGCTGGTTTTATCTGTCTGTCCTCCCGGCCTGATTAATAGCAGGGCTGCTTATTCTCATTTCAAACTGTTTCATATTCTTTCAGTCCTGAGCAGGTTTTGACTCTTTCTTGCCACTTTTCAGAGTAATGCTTGCTAGTTGCATTTTGATGAGTTCAATCCAACTTCACTAGAACTGTGAAACAGCTGTCAAAGATCAATACTTTTTTTTGTCTTTAACATTTTTGGGGTAAAGTTATATTTATTAAGGTAATGTTGATTGATATCACAATGTGGTTTAGGGGTGTTAGGTTTATAATAATAAATTTTTTATGTGTAAAATGAATTGATACTATTTATCTCAGATGCTGATCATGAAAATTACATGTAATCTAGGATGCCAAAATGTGCTTGCAATCTACTATGTAGTATAAAATACATGGAGTGAAAATATGAGGAGCAGTGTTACTAGTATTACTAACTATAACTTCTTGTCTAGAGCATTTTATAACTTCTTGTCTAGAGCAGTTTTATATTTCCATTACATGCATGTTATTCCTTTTGTAAATATTTATTAGGTATTCAATATTTTCTTGTGTTATTTTTCCTGCTTTTTACTCTTTGCATTTCTAGTCTATAACTTCTTGTCTAGAGCAGTTTACTATAACTTCTTGTCTCGGAACAATACAAGACACCACACTTGAGACTGGATAGCTAGTGTCTGCTCAGCAGATGAAAAGAGTAACAAATATTTCTTAGGTAGCATTGTAACTATTTTTTGCATAGGTCTAGGTCTAAATCCACTGTGGAAGAGTAATTATAAGTGGGAGAATCAGCCACTCTTCCAAAACCCATCCTTCAGATCAGTGGCAGTGAAGGCTGTGCTAGATAAAACATGCTGTTTAGAAAGTTTACTTTTCCATTGAAGGCTCCTCATGATTTACAAAATCTACATTCTCATCTAAGGAGGATGAGATCGGAACCATTTAAACCAAAAGGAAAGTGACTGGTCAGTTTTCCTTTTTCCAGTGGGATGAGCTGAGAATGGGGGTAAAGAAGAGATGTGGAGGAGGATGAAGGAGGAGGAGAAGGATGGGGTGTGAATACATGTTTTGCTCAATTTTGGGAAGGCCAGAGCAGGTGGGGTGCTTCAAAGCACTGAAAATATATGGTTGAAAGTTATCAAAACAGAGTCCATCATTTTGCCTAGGGCTGCTTGTGACTTCAATAATTTGGTCTATATTTTGTGGACAAACTACATGTTCACAGATTCCATTTATATAAAACATTGGTGAGCTAGTGGGAACTTAATTTTGGTATTTAAGAGATTCACGTTATTTCAAGAATAGTATCCTCTCACACCTTTATCACATTTCCTGCTATGTTAAGAACATTTTATTCATTCAAAGAGAGGATGTTAAGGTAAAGGAATGAAAACAGAAGGCCAGAAAGTGGTGGAAACAGGAGTGATGAAAGCAAAAACAAAGCCTATATTCAACTGTAGCCTTTCAGGAGTTGAAAAGAAATGAAATTATTTGCATTTTTAGGAGCTTGTCTGAAAAATCTTAAGATAAATTGAATATGTTTTCCAGATCAAGAATAATAAAAGATTTTGTAAACTGTTTTATGGTATTGCTGGAGGAAAATACATTAGATATTGATAGAGAGATTTGTAAAGTGAGATTTATAATCGAAAATTAGTCTCCATTGGGGCAAAGCAATTGCATTGAAATTCATGCAGTCTCCTTCTACAATCAGATGCAATTCACAACCTTGCAGGCAAGCTTACAGACTATTATTTCTTGTTTAATAGGATTGGTTCAATTTCTCTGGCATTTTTTATTAGCACTGTGGAATACATACCTCCCTAGTAAATTCTCTCTCTTTTTTTAGTTCCCCAGCCTCTGGTGAGATTAATTAAAAGAAAGTTCTATAAAAGTGTGGAAGTAGATTGGCCTTCCTAGAATGCTGACATCCAAACACAACTCTTTTTTCATGAATTCTCTTATCCCACTTTGCAAGCTGTTAGAATTAAGTTTTAACAGTGTCACACATTGGGAAATCCTGTCCTATTGATGGTTCCACTGGGTCTCCTCCAAATAATTGACTTCTTGGAATGGCATGGTAGAATTTATAGAGAACAATTTGTTACAATGACATTAAAATGGTAGATAAAAATGACCAAAATCGCACAATTGCAGCTTGTACTAGTTCACATAGCAAGTTCCCTTAACATCCCTACAAATGACACATTTTGGGGTTCATAGAAAGGCTATGATGTGGTTGTGTGGGTAAACTGGCAGTTGTGAATGGATACTACATTTGGGTTCAGATTTTTTTAGGGTTCAGTCTCTAAGCAACATCAAAAACTGGGGGTGAATATGCCAATTTCTGCTGAAAGGGAGAGAAAGGGAAATCTTATGCCCACAGTGGAGTTTAAGTGCTTTGGCAATTGGTTTCCGGCTAGGAGATTCAAGGAACCAGGGCAGTTAAAGCAACCCAGAGAGTGAACAAATAACTCCAAAACCCTGTTCAGGATTTGATCAAATGTGAAGGGGAACTGATGGATAAAGAGGTTGTAGTAACTAGTTTGAGAGACATTAGATATTAAATATCTGAGTGGCATTATTTCATCCTCATTGGTAAAAATCCAAGTTTTCTTCCCTCTAGGTACACTGTTGCAAAATCCTCTATTCCTCTGGGGCAATACTAACAGATAAAGTTGGGAACACATACTTCTAGGATCAAGCTGCTGCCCAGGAATGGGAAAATTAGGAAGCAGCAACGTGGTTAGTCCTCCAGCCAGATGCAGTGCCTCTGTGGCTGCTTCTGCACATGTTAACTGCTTAATAGCAATTTCTTTACATTCCCACTTCTTAATTCTATTGGGCAGTGCACTTCTGACATGTGTGTACAACACAAGAACTATGATTCCATTAAAATATGAAGCACATACAATACCCTGAAGGAGAGTTTTGCTTCCGGAAAAAAAAAATTTGTTTCCAGAAATGCTTTTGGAGCGGAATTTCCTACTTAACATCTTTAGCGTTCTGCCATCAGAATTGTTCCCTTTGGAGAAAATGTGTGGGCTAGGAAAAAAATGTAGATCTTCTCTTGGTTGAACTAATGGTATGATTAGCAAATTTTTTGGATAAAACTACCAGATTTGTTCCAATCTGCTATGCTGTGCAAAATTTTTTCCATGCTTTGTTTCAAGGACATTGGCTTTGCAGGCTGAAAGACAGAATCTACTAATAAACTCCTGTGTTCACATAAATGGCTATATCCTGAAGGAATTCCCATACCCGTACAAGCTCCCAAATAGATCACAGATGACACAGTTAATTTTACAAAACAGCTAACTTTGTGTTTATCTTGGCCAGGAATCCTTGCCTTCTTTGCAATTCTCTGAAGGTGCCTCTAGTTAGTGAGCAGGATTCTGTAAAAACTTCAAGATAAATTTTGTTACTTTCCTCCACTACCAATATGAGCTTGCACACTTTCTTTTTTTATTAGAAGTGTCTTGGATCTTTATTTAGAAGTGTGGTAATTTTTTTCCTGTAACTTTTTTTTAAAAGATTTTTTTTAAAGATTTATTTATATATACAAGCACTGGGGTACAGGCCAGAGGCACGGGAGGGTGAGAGAATTCACCAGAGACAGAGCAGGGAGCAGAACAGGCAGAAGGACCGAAATACACTGCTGAGGGGAGCAGCAGGCGAGACAGGAGAGGTCTGCCATGCCACGTGGGAATCTCCCTGGCCGGCAGGGATCGAACCGGTGCTGCAGAGGCTGCGGGCAGCTTCACAGTGCTGCACTCAACCCGCTGCACCACTGGGGAGGCCCAAACTTCTTCTTTTTTATTAAAGTAAAATTGGTTCTGATGATTTAGGGGACTAGATTTATACCTCTTCAGCTGGACATTTTTTACTTACTTATTTTTTCCCTGGGAGTGTTGGAGAGGGTAGAGATAGGGAATGTAACATAGTCAAATAAACAACGACATTTTTTCAAGTCCTGAAAAGTTGACTTCCTATAATACTTAACTGTGTGGTTGACTCATTTTGACTGACTTGTACTGTTTCACAGCACTCTAATCTTTTGCTGCTAGAGAAAAGTAGCAGGGCCTAACATTTCTGTAAAAACACTATACTTTTGGAATACGGTATCAACAAGTTAAATAATCATGGAGAAGAGAAAGGACAGTAGGCAGAAACTAAGGATATTTGAATAAAGTATGAGCTTTAGCTAATAATGTATCTATTACTTGCAACATATGTATCATAGTAACTTAAGATATTAGTAACAGGAAAAGATGCAAATGGGGTATGTAAGACTATTATATATAATATATATATATATAATATATATCAGTCCTTACAGATTGCACACTTTATATTGTGTGGTGTTCTGGTTCCTTAGAAATTCAAAAGAGAAATAGCATATAACCCAGCAATTCCACTCTTAAGTATTTATCGGAAGAATATGAAAACACAAATTTGAAAAGATATATGTACCCCTATGTTCATTGCAGAATTATTCACAATAGCCAAGACATGGAAACAAACTAAATGCCCAGCAATAGATGACTGGATAAAGAAAGTGTGGAATATGTACTCAATAGAATACAACTCAGCTATTAAGAAACATGTCTTTCATGACAACATGGATGGAACATGAGGTGATTATACTATGTGAAATAAGTCAGAAATTGAAAGACAAATACCAAATGGTTTCACAGATATGTAAAATATAACTTAAAAAACACAAAAAAATTAACTCAGAGAAAAATATGGTGGTCACCAGAGGGGAAGGAGAAAGCGGGGTGAGAAGAATGGGTAGTAGAGGGGGTCAATTTCATGAGAGTGACTTGCACTAAAACTGTAGTGGTGGATACAGTGTGGTATATATACATATTAATGTGTGATGCTGTACTCTTGGAAATTATATAGTTTTGTAAACCAATAGTAAATCAATAATTTTATTAAAGAATAGAATGTGTGCAGTTTATAGAATATCAACTATAACCCAATAAAGCTGTTTATTTTTTAAAATCTAGTCAGCAAGAGATAATTATCTTAAGTTCATATAACTAGTATCCTTGATCATGAAACAGCTCAGAACTTTCTGGTAGTGGAACTTTTGCTACTATATACATTGCATACATTGCATCTATCACTTCCCTTTGGGGACCATTTTGTTTCTCTGAAATGTGAGATACATTGATAATGATTGATAATTATTGATAATAATTCTAAATATGTATCTTCTAAAATAAAGAAATTCAGTTGCATTAATTTCATAAATTTTAACTTGAAATTGACTAACAAATTATCAGTAATTGGAAAGCTTAAAGTTTAAGTTATAATTAATATTTCAGAATTATTTATAAGTAGCATATTGACTTTTTCCTCAATATTTGTCTAATTTTTTTATGCCAGGCAATCATTTAGAAGGTTTAAAAAAACTTTATTGACATAATTTATACAGCATACAATTCCTGTATTTAAGCTCTGTTTTTTTAATTATACTTTTTTATTATTCACTGTTTTTTTATTATACTCACAAATATGCACAGTCATCAGTGTAGTCAGTTTTATAACATTTTCATTGCCTCAAGAAGATGCCCCAGACTGCTTAATTGGTAGGATTTTTCTTTGTGTTGATTAAAATGTTCTGGAACTAGATAGTGGTGGTAGTTGTATGACATTGTAAATGACTAAAAGTGAGTTGCACACTTTAATATGGTGCATTTTATGTTATATTGTAGACACCACATTAAAAAAATCCATATACCAGGGGCCTCCCCTGGTGGCGCAGGCGGTTGAGCGCTGCACTGTGTAGCTGTCCGCAGCCTGGGCAGCACCGGTTAGATCACAGCCGGCCTGCAAGGGTCCCACATGGCGCGGCAGACCTCTCCTGTCTCGCCCGCTGCTCCCCTCAGCAGGGTATTTTGTCAGTCTGCCTGTTCTGTTCCCCACTCTGTCTTTGGTGAATCCTCTCACCCTCCCGCGAATCTGGCCTATACCTCAGTTCTTGTATAAATAAATAAAGAAAGAAAGAAAGAAAGAAAAAAATCTTTAAAAAATCCATATACTTTAAGTATCTACCCCTATCTCTCCGTCCCCCTGGTCCTAGCCAACCACCAATCTTCTTCTTTATGCTTCTACTGATTGGCCTTTTCTTAGCATTTCATATTAGTGAAATGATAAAAAATATGCTTTTTTGTCACTGGTTTGTTTCACTAAGAATGTTTCCAAGGTTCACCAATGTTGTAGTGTGCAAGTACTTCATTAATTCATTTTTATGACAGACTAATATTCCACTGCATGAATATGCCACATTTTATTCAGTCATTCATCAGTCAATGGAAATTTGGGTTATTCCCACCATTTTTTCTATTAAGAATAAAGCTGCTATGAACATTTGTATACAAGTTTTTGTGGAGATGCATATTTTGATTTTTCTTGCTTAAATACCCAGGATGGAAATTGCTGATAACTAAGTTTAGACATTTGAAGACCTCCAGACTGCTATCCAAATTGGCTGCAACATTTTAAACTCTCACCATGCATGAGGGTTCTAATTTCTCCATATCCTTGCCAACATTTGTTGTTATGACTTTTTTATCATAGTCATCCTAGTGAGTGTGAGGTGGTATCATGGGATTTTGATTGGTATTTCCTGGTGAATAATGATGCCAGGTACTTTTTCATGTACTATTTCCTAGAAATATGCTCATCTGGTCAATATTTTGCATATGCTCTCAGGCAATTCACAGACACTCAAAGTTATGAGCTCCTAGAGTGGAGTTATTGAGCAGATGCATGAAAAGAA
Source organism: Talpa occidentalis (assembly GCF_014898055.3). Classification (NCBI taxonomy): domain Eukaryota; kingdom Metazoa; phylum Chordata; class Mammalia; order Eulipotyphla; family Talpidae; genus Talpa; species Talpa occidentalis. The sequence goes on from NW_023601543.1 coordinate 30,059,157, forward strand.
ACTGTCATTTTTGCAAATTATAGTTCAGAGTAAATAATATAGAGTATACTTATTTTATAAGAAAAGTGAAAGAACACATTTTAACTTTAGTTGCACTGAAAGATTGAATTGATTTCCACTACACAATTCTCAAAAGGACAGGGGGCAAACAGTCCCAATTTCTATTAGAATGAGAATGATACATTATATATCACCATTTCTGAAGTTAAATGGTAACCCTACAGACTGACTTAGGAAAAACTGCTTATCCCTTACTTGTAAAGTAAGAATGTACTAAATAGGATAAGAAAACCATTAGAACACATGTCTACATCAGGGATGTTTTGGTGTAACAGGAGAGTGAAAAGAATTCTAGTGATGCTCTAACCAGAAAGATCAGTCATTTTCAGGATAAGCATGAGTACTGGGGAAAAATAAACACTATTCAACAAGAGTCAACAGTTATTTGGCAAGTATCAGCTTACTACTGTCACTGTGGCTTCTACCGATGACATATAAAAGTTGTCTATTTTCAAGGAGTAAATGAGCTTTTGTCCAGTGGTATGCAGAGTCACCTATAAAGTTTGGATCTTTGCTGTGACAGGCTGGAGTTACAGTGGCCTAAGATTTGGAAACTCAAAGGAATGTGCTTAGGCAGCTTAGAAGGGGTCACTATACTCCATGGTATAATTCTTAGAACCTGAAAAAACCTCCTTATATTGGATGTTTACACATTTGTATTTCTTAAGGCAGTCAGTCTCATTCTCCACCAAATCAGCTTTTAGAAATGGAATGATTTGGAAATGCAATTAAAATCCTGGACAGAAGCTCTTTTAAGATGTCTTATTGCTTAACTGCAAAGACAGCAAAGAAAAATAAGCAATTCAAGTTCTATACCTTATTTCACCTTCTCTAATGTGACCTGCCAGTTCTTCAATAAACTTGTCCCCTTTCATCCAGTAGATCATTGGCCCGGACTCTCCACTGAATCCAAAGAATGCTTTGCAAGGAATGTTCAGAGGCTTGCCTGAGAATGACAGAGAAAAAGAAATGAGCAAATGGTGCCTGGTTATCACTGGGAGATAGGAAAGGAGCATTTAACATCCAAAGGAAAACTCAGAGGTCACCGATTTTCCACTCATCTTCCAATCATCTTACAACTGTACATGAGAAAAATTTGAAATAGTTATAAGGACTATTAAAATGTTAAAAAATTCAAGATATTATTAAAAATGAGTAAGTAAAGAAAGTTTTTAGAACTGCTTATTTGTGCTGCCTCCTGTCTAGGAACTAATATGAAAGAATCAAATGTGAACTACTGATTATTATTGCCTTGGAAATCTAGAGCACAAGCTAATTTTTGATCAGTGTGAAGACATATAACAGATCATCCACTGTTATTAAGATGGCATAGAGAAATTTATTCTGATGATTGCCTAATCTAGGAAAAATTGGATGATACAATTCAAAGGGAGAATGTTTTAACTACAAAAATATCTATAGAAAGTACATGCAGAGAAAACTCAGTCTAACCATATTTTATATTATTTGTGTCACATAGTATTTAATTCTAGGCAATACTTCAGCACTTTTTATTATACATTTTGGGAGTATAGGTAAAAACTTTATTTAAATTGTAAATTTATCACCAAATATGTAAGCAATTATTTTTTTGCTGGCTCTGACTTTATTTTATTCCTGCAAAGTAGATCGGTAAGAGAGGAATTTTATAGAGAACACAATTCTGACATTTCTGACAAAGGAATTCCCCAACTTATTGACTTATTGGTTTTTTTTTTTTTTTTGTATAATGTGAAATTTCTGCCCTGCTTGGAGCACTAGATAAAACAATTTCAAAAACATTGTTTTTCCTTGTTTAGGGCATGGTGTACATGCTTCCAAAATCACTCTAGCTACTGAAAATTTCTCCATTCTATTCGTAAAGTGATCCAAAACTTGCACATTCCATGACTTTCTGGGACCCTTTTCCCTTAATCACTGTAATTAGCAGATTTGAGGGTCACTTCACAAAGAAATAATTGTAACGGAAGGTAGGACCTACAGGGAAAGTAGAATTTAGGAAAACCTCATAGATATGTAGGTACTGGGTGATAAGCTGGGTTTAAGGCTTAATCATAATAAGTGACTCATTTCCCAGTATTAGTCTTATTATAGCGCAAGCTGATATCTGAGCAAGTTGACATGTTGTGGATCTTTCAGGTCATTGAATTATTGCCCAAATCTTTGATATCAATAGTCTGTCATGTATGTCCAATACAAATGTGAAACAAGGTTATTCATTATTGCTCTGAATATGCGCTTTGTGACATAAGCTTGTGTGCAAGTGAAAGACAGCCTTGTGTAGTGAAAGTGCACTGGACTAAAAGTTAGGAGACTTGGATCCTAATTTTAGATCTGTCATAAGAAGCAAACCATCTGGTCCTGAGCAGATTACCTTTTATAAACTGATTTGTTATCTACATAATAAGGATGATAATACTTGGGAAGTTCAGGTAAGAAAATGTCCACATAAGTTCTGGTGAACTCAAAGTCCCATCCAAGTTTAGCTTGGTAGTGTTTTCCTCCTGAAGCTTGGTCATTCAAATTTGAGGCATAATCTTAGGTGGATAGTGAGACAGATAAATGTTCACTTTGACCCTGTCAATCTCATACTCTTCTTTTATTTATGAGCTTTTTGGGGGTAATAGCTGCTCTTATCAGTGTTCTATAAATATTTCCTGGATTCTAGAGGAGACGTCATTTATCTAAGCAGGCCCCGAGTTCTTTAAATTTGAACATAGTCTTTTCTATGTTTTACTATTTTTCTTTCCCATGAAAAGGAAGGCATTAAGGAATGTCAAGCCAGATGGCAGAAGATCCAGAGACTGTGATAAACATTATTATAAGAGTTTGCAATTGCTAAAATTACCAGCATATACATTCATACATATAAATCCTAATTGTCATTCCTTTGGGCTATGTTGAAAGAATATATCAAGTAATATACCTTTTAGCAATTCCTAGCATGTGGGTGCCAACGTGTGGTTTGATTATAATGGAGAAAGACAATTACAGTAATGTGCAAAACAGGGGCCTCCTTGAGGTAGTCCAACCTACCTATTGGCACTACACAATGGATGCTGACTATGGCAGTCATTTCTCCTGGGAATGTTTTCATTCTTGCATCAGACAGGTGTTGGAAAGGAAATGTAAGAGACAGTATTTCAACAGTCTAGTTTCTACAAACACTGAATAAATATTCTGAAGCCTTTTGTCAATGGTCAAAACAGGAAAGTTGCCCAACCAGTCGTAGTAATACTCTGAGGAGAATCCCAAAATGATCAGCACCCATGCCACACACATGGAGTCTCAATGTGTGCCAGGGACTGGGTGCCTTCCTTTCTAAATGGCATTGGAGTGATCTCTGCATTGATTGGGCAAATAACCTCAAAGAT